>NC_090932.1:616735275-617045798 GCF_040938575.1 Ambystoma mexicanum | reverse complement strand
TCGCACTAGATGGTAAGCCCCCCGGAGATCTAGCTTGGTGTATATGCAGGCATCTTTCACTTGGTCAAGGAGTTCAGGGATCAAAGGCAAAGGGTATCTGTTTTTGACAGTTATCTGGTTCAGTACGTGGTCGTCTATACAAGTTCTGAGATCGCCTTCTTTTTTTGGTACGAAGAATAAAGCCGAGGATGCAGGAGACTTAGATGGGCGAATAAAACCATTGGCTAAGAACTGGTCCAGATATTGTCGTAAATGAAGATTCTCGGGCTCGGTAAGGGCATAGATCCTGATGCAAGGGGGTGTTGCACCGGGTAGTAGATCTATCTGGCAATCGTATGACCTGTGGGGCGGTAGAGTATTGGCCTGTTCCTTTTGGAAGACGTCTTGAAACTCTTGGTACTCTGGCGGTATTTGCAAACTGACAGGAGTTACGGGAGCTAGGCCAATGCTTGTATTACGTGGATAGCAGGTTTGTACACACTCTGGAAAGGTTATCCTCTTTGCTCGCCAATCAATTTGAGGATTGTGTGTTTCCAACCAAGGGATTCCTAGAATTACTTGAAATTGCGGAGCCTTGATTACGTCAAACACCATTGCCTGCCGATGCCCGTCTTGACCCAGCAATGTCACTTCCGTGGTGGAGTGAGTTACCGGCCCAGAGGCGATTTTGGTTCCATCCACAGTGGTGATGACATCTTTATTGGTTTTAGGGCAAAGAGGGAGGTTCATCCTAGAAGCCAATTCACGATCCACGTAGTTTCCTATAGCCCCACTATCGATGTATGCCTTAATTGCATGCAACCGTTCAGGCTGCTTTGGATTTACGAGGACCATTGGCATGGTGAAGTGCGAGGTCAAAGAGTTGGTTTTTAAGCTCGGCAAGCGGACCTCTACGCTTGTCGGGCGTGGTCGTTTCCCGGCTCAGATTCTACAAGATCTTTACCCGTGGCTCCTACCGCCTTTTTGGGCGGTTTTACAGGGCAGTCTCGTAAGAAGTGTCCTGAAGTTCCACAGTAGAGGCACAATTGCATTTGCCGTCTTCTTTCACGTTCCCTTTGGGTCAAAGGTCCCTTGACTACTCCAATCTGCATAGGTTCAGTAGCATCGACACCCTTGGGGTGAACCTGGGCTTTGGCAAAAACCAGGGTTTCAAACCTGGACCGATCTGCTTTTCTGTTTTGAAGCCTGTGATCCAGTTGGACCACTGAGTCAATATAGTCCGAGCAGTCCTGGGGTGGATTTACGACCTGGGCCAAGACATCTTTAAGTTCTCCACGTAGACCTCGATGGAATAGCGTAATTCTCTTATCCTCTGGCCATCTTGTTTCCACAACTAACCTATTGAAGGTCGCAATGTAAGCTAAGAGGTCCAGATTACCCTGTCGTAGAGATAGGAGTTTGTTGTCCAGGGCCTGTCCCTGAGAATGCCTCGCAAAAAGTCTTTCCATACTTGTCTGGAAGGCTTGAAAGTTCTGAAGGATCGGGTCGTCTTGAGTAACCAATGGGATTGACCAATCAGCTGCGCTGCCGCTGAGATAAGAAAGTACAAAGGCTACCTTGGTTTGGTCATTCGGGAAGGCCCCAGGTCTGCAGAGGAAATGCAATCGGCATTGATTCATAAATACTGCGAATCTTTTGGGATCTCCAGCAAAACGTTCAGGCGAGGCCAGTGGCACGTTTCCAGGTAGATTGATTTGCACTGGATTAGTTGACGCCACGGGGGTGAAACTACCCCCTGAACTTGGTAGAGGAGTTTGACCAGCTTGACTCTGCAACAGCTGGCGGGCAAGATCATCAGTTTGTTCCTTTGTCACAATTAACTCCCTCCTGAGGGCATTCGTCTCCTGGCGAGCGGAATGAACTTCGGCCCATAATTCCCCTAATAGCTGGGCCAGCTGGTCTGTCTCGGAAGTTTCCATGGCGCCTGGGTAGGAAGTTATTGGTAGGCTTCGCGTTCTGTAACGCTCACCTGATTCCCATGGAGGCGCCGACCCGTTCTGGACTGCTACAACTTCTTCCAAGGTAAAGCGTAGTGCTTGGAAGATGGACTGGACTGGACCCCCAAACCTCGTCTGTCTGGCCCGTAGAATAATCCTTCTGTAGATGGGAAAAGGGAGTTAACTGTCTGCTAGATTGTGTGTGAGATTCCCCCCTTTTCCCCCTTCTCACCCTCCTCGAACCCTAGCTGTGCCTTCCGCAGACTCTCACCTTAATTTCTGTATGGACGAGCTCTCCATCCTGCTTCTGACGCAGAGGCGTGTAGATTTCCAGTTATTTCACTGGATCTCGGATTTGGCGAGGGTTCGATGTCTGCTTGCCTTTACCAAAATGCTGCCGTAAGTATATAGTTCAAAAGATCAAGTCTTATTTGTCCCTTGGCCTTTGTTTAATTTTCAGGGACTAGGTGAGGAATCCGTGTGGAGGAATGGATTCGCCGAGGTAAGCTCAGGTGAGTACTTTTAATGAAGGTGTGCCGTAGTGGTTTGCTCCGACACCTTAATGAGTGTGTCTTATTTCCCCATAGGGGCCGGGGTACGGAAAAGCCAGAAAAGCCGCTCCGACCCGAAAAGGGAACGGAGGTCCCAACAAAATTCAGGTAAGACTTAAGGTGAGTAATCTGTCCTTTTGCAATTAGTTCGTTGCTCACCTTGTTTTTTCCTTTTTCTCCGTAGGTCTTGAATGCTTCCGATGTCACCTATGGGTGCTGAAAAGGTTGCCGGCGCCACGTGAAGGTAAGTGGAAGCGGCGCGGCAGCGTGAGAAGCGGAGCGCTTCTAACTATTGTCTTTCTTTTCCGTAGGTGCTGGGATGCGGCCGATGTCGCTTATGATCGCTGAAGAGCTAGACAGCACCACGTGAAGTTAAGTGGAAGCGGCGCTGCAGCGAGCGATGAGATGCGTTTCTAACCCTTGACTTTCTTTTGCAGGATCGACGGAGTGAAGAATCCGGATGCTGGAAGAAGGTAGGTAATGTCCTAATGCTTGCCTTTCTCTCCTTGCAGGTGTTTCAGGTGCTGGCGGGCGTGGCAGGAGCCAGGATGCTGGAGCCGACTCGGTGAGCGTCCTGCTGCAGATGCAGAATAACGCGAAGCACGTGTGGCCATCCGGGCGTGGTTTAAATAGCCTTGGAAGAGCTTCAGGTGAGTGTTCTTCCACTGGCCCCACCCGAGTAAGAAAAGAGTTCCTGAAAGAAAATAGTTCCTCCCCAGCCTTAGTTGGCTTGTGGAAACAAAGAAATTGATATGAGGCCGAGAAGCCCAAAGGAAACACACCAACACAGGTTACAAAGAACATACAAAGTGCTTTATTCAAAAGCTACAACAATCACCAAAAAGTCAATTGACAAACGGATAGCTATTCGGCACTCAGAGTAACAGAACGAACTTTCAACGGTAGTTCACTGCATTAGTGTGAGAGACCGTACATTGGGATACTTATGCTTTTATACTTTTTTATCCAGCTCTGGCCAACCCCCTCGCGGGTTAACCATTCTTAGGACCAGGCCTAGGGTTCGTCAACAGGTCGATCCCATGATGTATGCATTTCGATCAGTTTCGCTGATACAGTTGTTCATTTACACATAGGTCAGGGATAGGACAAGGTCTCAGTTCGCGACCCCAACAAGTGGCCTGCAGGCATATTATTCATTCATGTATGCGGAGGTCACAACGGCCAGAATCCCACTCGAAATGTCATTCGGCCTCCATTTTGATGTTCAGGGTGACTTCCACATTGCAAGAGAACCTAAAATGGCGGCTAAATCCAAGATGGCGATTTACACAGTACATTAAGGTCAAGACCTTGCCGCGGAATCTATTTACACACTGTTTTTAGACAACTTGGCGTAGGCCAACACCCATTCAAACAATGCGATAGGAGGTATAATATTATTTCGATTCCGACAGGCTTGGAGCTTCAGTCAGCCTGGTCTGCCTCGGGTGAGTATGCAGCATGGTCTGCCTCAGGTGAGTTCACCCAAGCATTACCATATGTTCTGCCATGATGAGCCTGGCGCCTATGGCGCCAGGACAGATGCCTTTTATGAGCCTGGCGCCAAAGGCGCCAGGACAAGGTCCAAAGAGCCCCTATAGGGGTTTGCTGGGTCCTGCTTGGTGAGTATGAAGTCTGCTTCTGGGGACGCTGGGCCTGACCTGGCTCCTCGGGAGCAGGCATCATGACAGTCCACCTTTCGAGAGTCCATTCGGACTCCCGTTGGAGTCAGGATAAATCCAAGAAATTCAACTTCCGTAGCATGAAAAACACATTTTTCCAATTTTGCATATAACTTGTGCTGGCGTAGCTTCTCAAGGACTGCACATGCTTAACATGGTCTGATTCTGAGGAGGAGTACACTAGAATATCATCTATGTATACGACGACACAGATGTCAATGAGTTCACGAAGGACATCGTTCATAAAATACTGGAAGGCTGCTGGTGCATTGCACAACCCGAAGGGCATCACCTGATATTCGAATAATCCGTACTTGGTGCGAAAGGCAGTCTTCCATTCGTCGCCTTTCTTGACACGTACCAGATGATATGCCCCTTGGAGATCTCACTTAGTGTAGATACAAGCATCCTTTACTTGGTCTAGTAATTCGGGGATCAGAGGCAATGGGTATCGTTTTTTTACCGTAATCTGATTTAATGCGCGGTAATCTATGCACGTTCTAAGGTCACCTTCCTTTTTTGGCACGAAGAATAAAGCTGAGGATGCAGGAGACTTGGAAGGACGAATAAAGCCATTAGCAAGGTATTGGTCCAAGTATTGCGGTAGGTGAAGATTTTCAGGTTCCGTGAGGGCGTAGATTCTACTGCATGGGGTTGTGCACCGGGTAGGAGGTCGATTTGACAATCGTATGATCTGTGAGGAGGTAATGTATTGGCCTGTTCTTTTTGAAAAACATCCTGAAATTCTTGGTATACCTGAGGTAACTGCACGATTGGGATAACGACTGTAGCCAGGCCTTTGTTCAAAGTTTTCTCCGGGTAACAGGTGTGTGCACAATCCGGGAATGTTATTCTCTTCTCTCGCCATTCTATACAAGGATTATGTGTTTCCAACCATGGCATCCCCAGTATTATCTGGAACTGTGGGGCTTTGATTAGATCAAACACAATAGTCTCTCGATGCCCATCTTGACTCAACAGTGTCATCTCTGTAGTGGAATGAGTTACAGGCCCCGAGGCAATCTCAGTTCCATCAACTGTGGTGATGACATCCGAAGTGGTCTTTTTGCAAAGAGGTAGATTCATCCTTGACACCAATTCGTGGTCCATATAGTTTCTTATGGCCCCGCTATCTATGTATGCCCTTACTGCGTGCATACGTGATGGCTGCCTGGGATCAAGTAGGACCATTGGGATGATCAGATGCGAGGTCTGAGTGTCCTTCTTTAAGCTCGGCAAGCGGACCTCTACGTTTGTCGAGCGTGGTCGTTTCCCGAATCAGGCTCTATGTGGCTTTTATTAGCACCTCCTACCACCTTCTTGGGTGGTTTTGTAGGGCAATCCCGTAGAAAATGTCCTGAGGTTCCACAGTACAGACACAACTGCATCTGTCGTCTTCTTTCTCTTTCCTTTTGAGTTAAGGGTCCTTTAACCCCCCCCCGATCTGCATAGGTTCAGATGCATCTGTTCCTTTGGGGGCAACGTTGGGTTTAACCAATACCCGATTCTTGAACTTAGCTCGATCAGTCTTTCGGTTCTGAAGTCGGTGATCTAGCTGGACCACTAAGTCTATACATTTTGTGCAATCCTGAGGTGGGTTCACAACTTGAGCCAAGACATCTTTGAGTTCTCCCCAAAGTCCACAATGAAACAATGTAATTTGTTTTTCCTCCGGCCACCCGGTTTCCACCACCAACCTATTGAAGGTAGCAGATCCTGGTTACCCTGTCGTAAGGATAAAAGTTTGTTGTCCAGGGCTTGACCCTGTGAGTGTCTGGCGAATAGTTTTTGCATGCTCCTTTGAAAAGCCTGAAAATCCCGGAGAAGAGGATCATCCTGGTTGACTAACGGAATGGACCAATCCGCTGCGCTGCCACTAAGATTTGACAATACAAAGGCTACTTTGGCTTGGTCATTTGGAAAGGCTCCCGGTCTGCATAAAAAGTGCAAGCGGCATTGGTTCATAAACACGGTGAACCTTTTGGGGTCTCCAGCAAAGCGTTCGGGTGGAGCTAACGGAATATTTCATGGTAAAACCACTTGCACAGGATTGCTTGATGAAACGGGGGTTGGGTTTCCCCCATATCCAGGTAAGGGCGTTTGTCCAGCTTGGTTTTGCAGTAGTTGCCTAGCCAGATCATCAGTGCGCTCCTTTAAGACAATCAGTTCTCTCCTGAGGGCATTAGTCTCTTGGCGAGCGGCATCTACTTCCGCCCTAAGTTCCCCCAATAATTGGGCCAGTTGGTTGGTTTCTGAGGTTTCCATAACACCCGGGTGGGTATTTTTAGAAAGGCTTCGTGTTCTGTTACGCTCACCTGGACCCCACAGGGGTGTCGATCGGACCCGGACAGCTGCGGTCTCCGTCAACGTGATGCATAGTGCAGAGATGACTGTCTGGACTGGCCCGCCTAGTCTTGTCTGCTGGACCCGAAGAAGTATTTTCCTGCAAGTAGAGACAGGGATTAGCCACCTGTGGGTTTTAGTGATGGCCTCCCAACTGTTCTCGCTCTCCCCCACTAATCACCTCCGATATCCCCTTAGTAACCTCACCTTATGTTTGTAAAAGATGAGTTCTCCATCCTGCGTGTCTTGCAGGGGCGCGTAGATACCAGTTACTTTACTGGTTTGAAGGCATTGGGAGACATCCGGTAAGCTTGACTCTGAAGTCCCAGGCGGGATTGGTAAGTCTCATGTTCAAAGAGTTCAATTTGCCCGATGTTCACTCTTGTCCCCTTCCATACTTAATTTGCAACTAAGTTTGTGAGAAGAAGGTCTCGTAGCTGCTGCTGGCGTTCAGGTAAGAGTCTGTGTTACCCAACGCTGTCCGGTAACTATTGCAACGTGTTGTTTTTCTCCCTCTTTACAGATGCGGCATATGAAGATATGGAGAATAATACCGCCGGTGGTAAATCAGGTAAGTCTATGGTGGTAAGAGGAATTTGTTGATTCCCTTGGCTCACCTTGTTATTCTTGCGCCCCTAGGTGCCGGAGTACGGCGAAGAAATGATGGAGACAGTGCCGGATCGAAAGATGCTGTGAGAACTGGTGAGTATGGCGCCGTGCTGGAGCTGGAGAAGTGACGCGTGCAGGACTGATGTACTTTCCAGGTCGGGAGATGAAATGGATCCGGAATCAGGTGAGGAATTTGAAATAAGTTTGTTTTCTAACCTTGTCCTTTTCTTCCTCTTTATTCTAGGAGCTCTGGATTCGAGGCGGGCGTGGCAGAAGACTGGATGCTGGCTGCAGGCACGCGGACGTGGCAGAAGACTGGATGCAGGCACGGTGAGAGTCACGCTGCTGGATGCAGAATAACACGAAGCATGTGCTGCTGTTCGGGCGTGGTTTAAATAGCCTCCAAAGTAGTCCCAGGAAAGAAGTTCCCCAGGACCACACCTGAGTAAAAAATAGTCCCTGTAGTAAAATAGTCCCATCCAGGCCTCACGTTGGCTTGGATTTATTTGAAGCATGGTCTGCATGAGGTAAGTAATGTCTATGAGCCCTGCGCCTATGGCGCCAGGAATGATTTTTATTATGAGCCTGGTGCCTACGGCGCCAGGACTGAACCCAAACAGCCCCTAGCTGGGGCTGCTGGGGTTTTTGCAAATGTCTGGATGCCTGCTCCCGGGGCTGATGGGCTTGATCCGGATGCCCGGGGGTAGGCATCATGACAGATGTTCGCTCACTGGATGTAGTAGTTGCTATTTACTAGAACTAGGGTTTAAGGCTGCTTTTAGCCATTTTCATGGCCCACTCGGGAGTCTTTTTTCACTTTGGAGTACGGGAGTGGGTTTTGGTGCTCCTTTATTTCCATCTCGTCTACTTTCTCTTTGTTTGTTATTTCCATTACTTTGAAAATCGCTTTCCCTGTAGCTCGGATCCGTTGTCGCCATGTGGAATATCATCTCTGGGGTAGTTTGTTCTGTCTTGTGCCTGTTCGTTTCCTTCTTGGGAGTTTTGAGGTGTCTCTCTTTCTTGGAGATATTTTGAGGATCTTTGTTTACTGTTGTCCCAAGATGATCGCCTCGTCTCGTACTTCTGGGAATTATAATGATCTTCAGTTTTGGTGAAATGTTTCTGCCTGTTTGTTTTTGTGATAGCGGACTTTGTTTTTCTTAATGGGTCATCAAGATCTTTGATTTCTAAGAGTGCCAATCCAGCTAGCTTTAGCTCTTTGAAAACTTCCTGTGTGACGTCTTGTACGGCCGCTGCTTTGATATGGAGGTAGGCCTTTGCCTTGTCTCTGTGATATGGCTCGATTAACAAGAAGTCTTCTGTTTTTAGTGTCTGTAAAATACCAATTTTATTCAGTATTCTCAGGACCGACTTTCGGTTTAGCACCATATATTTGTCATTCGCAGATATTTGCTCTATTTTAAAGACCCGGGTTTTGTTTGTATGATGCTCCATCAGAGCTTGTTTTTTTCAAGTGTGCTTGATAGTTTAAGCATCGTTTAGGTGACCGGGAGTTCCGGACTTGGTTAGTTGATGGCACATTATGGGAGTCTGTGGATTTTCCTTCTGTTTTTGATGAACGAGCGACGGAAAGTTGTTCGCGTTCGCTATCGGTTTTGGGTTGATTTTGTTTGTCCTTTACCAGAGTTTCCACTAATGATTGGTTCAGAGACCTGAAGATGTCCCTTGTTCTGTTTCGACTGTCTTCGGAGGTGCTATTTGAGCCTGCCTGTTCCATTGGTTCAGTCCTTTTGCCCTCTGGGTCTAAGTGCTGAGTTACGTCCATTAGAGAGCTTGAGGCCAAGGAGTCTGCCGCTGTTCTTGGAGATTTGGTGCGATCCACGGTCGTAAGAAATTTGACGACCACAGTTTGGTCCCCTGGTACCGGAGACCCGAGTTGGCCGCTTGAACTTTTGGCTACAGACTGGGATGCGGACAAGAGCAATTTAAAATGTACTTGTTGATCTGTAGCTGATAGTTTTAGAGCTATTTTCTGATTTGAGCAGGAATCTATGTTGCCATTTATCTGAGTTGTTATTAAGTTACTGTTGGATTGACAGGGTTCTTCTCTTGTGGGATTTGTTGGTTGTTTGTTGAAAATTGGTGCTACTCCAACAACGTGCTTGTCTTGCGGAGTCTGTTTAGTTTTTGCCAGGCCTACTCGAGCTGGTTGCCTGGTTGATGAGCTTTCCTTCATTCTGGCTTCGAGAGATGCTAGCTTAGATTCCGAGTTCGTTTGTAGAGTGTCGTTTTTCAAAACAGTTGCCATTATGTAGCCTTCTAAAAATGTTAGTTTTTATTGAATTGATGCTTCATTGATGTATTGTCTTTGGTAGATTTGTTGATGTTCTCATAAAGCTTGCTAAATGGTGCCATGGCAATTGTTATAGCTGACATTAACGTTGTCATATCAAGCCTCTTATTTGGCGAGTCTTTTTGTAGATCGGCAGGTCGTTCGTTCAGTCTACTGCTTTTAAGCAGGGTTGCTGACAGCTCTGCGCATTGGTGTGTTAGAGTTGTGCACCATATTTTATTGGTTGTACTGCTGTCGTCACCCGCTGAGGTTGACCTCAGCGAGGATGTCCATGGACCAGCCTTATCTTGTCTTGGCGGTATCAGGTCATTGGTGATTTCCACTGGGATGTTTGGGGGCTTGGATCTGGAAAGGTGTATTTTTGCCCACTGTTGCTGGCTCATCTCTCTTCCCTGTGGGGGTTCATTTTGAGAAGGTTGCTCAATTGGATCAGTGGGCTCTTTTTCTGGTTTATTAACCGCCATCATGGGGTCCGGTGTGGTTACCTCTTTAATGTTGGGCCTGGCTGAAGCGCAGTAATCCAGGCATGTTGTTTACGCTGGCCCCTCCCTAATTTGCATTGTTGATTCATGGTCTTGCGAGTCAGGTGCCATTTGTGTTTCCTTGGGCTTACCAGGAAAGATGGTTGTTTTCCTGAGTTTTGGGACGTGCTGAGCCTCATCTAATGCCTTCAGAATTTTGGCGTCCAATAGTTCTGTTTCTGAGTGCAGCTTCCGTTTGCACTGTTTTTTAAAGAAGTTGATCAGAGCGCTTGATAGTAGAAGAGTCGGCAGCGTGGTTTTCCCGGGGTCTGTTTTCATGTTTGGTTTACACTGGTTTGTGTGAAGCACTTTGCCTGCTTTGTTTTTGTCTTTATTTCCATTGTTTTCATGCCTTTGTCTGTGTTTTCCTGGATTAGGCCTCCTCAAGCTTTACCCCTTCCTCCTTTTTTATATGGAATTCTTTTCCTGCTCGGAGGTTGAGATTTCTTCATCGGGGGGACTTCAAGGGGGGGCTTTGGATGCTCTGACAGTGAATTGTCTCTGGGTGGAATGCAAGGTAAATCAGGTGAGGTAGGCACACCCGTGTTGGAATCAAGAGCTGAAACCTGCTGTAGATCCATTTGGGGGTCCTTGGTGGATGGAGTTTGAACAGTTGTAATCTTCTTATGAGCGCTAAGGACCTGGTCCTCAGAGCTAGAAGACAAGCTGATGATAACACTTTGGTCCTGGTCCTGCTCGGCGCTTACGTATATCAATGAAATGGTGTTTGCAGGAAATATTTTGCTCAGGGCCTCGTTTAGGACGTTTGGGATCGAGGGCAACTTAGTTGTCAGTTTGGGGGCGGGGCATGGCGGTGCCAAGCTCGCCAAGTGTCTAACTCTGCTGTGGGGCGAGAGAGTGGAAAGGCCGCTGGCATTATTCGCTGCCAGTGTTTTCACTGCTGATTCCTCTATGCGGAAAGGGGTCTGTGAGGCGAGTGTGACATCCTCCTCCCAGCCGCTCAGCACCGCCAGCACAAGGTCCCTCACAATCAGTCCTCTGACCAACTCGTGCGGTAGGCCACTCGCCAAAGCAGTAGGCTGATGGGCAGAGGCGCTGGAAGGGCGGACTCCAGTAAACCCCTTGCGAGCCATCCTGGAGACTGGTATGAAAGCTGATTTGCCAGAAGTGAGGCCGCCGAGGATCCAGGTTTCACGGCCTCACGGGCAGCCATAATGGAAGCAGGAGCGCTAGACTGCTCGAGTAAGTCCCGTTTTTCAATTGTTGTGTTTCTTTTGTTCCGTGAGTCTTCCGTGGTCTTTATCGAGGGAGCAAGTGTGATTCCCATTGACAGGGATAGATTTTGGGTTTGTAACTCTGCCACAGAGATGCCGGACGTTTGAGACATCTTCTTTTGCTTCGGCTGCGGCTGCAGCAGAGATTTTTTCTTGTGGCTCCGTAGGCATCGTTGACCCAAGTCCACGTCTAGAGACAGTGGTTGGTTCAAAATAGCATACTGCTGAGTAGTGTGGGTCGATTGTAAGATTTGGTGAGCGTAGACCACTGAGCAGTCCGGTGAGCTGGTCCTCAGTCCCGACATCTCCGACTGCCGAGGACTGCAGGACTGCTTCAACTCTGCTCCAACTCCGCTTTACGCTCTGCGGATGTCAGCCGATCTAAGTGGGTTCCCTCCCACAAACAATTGTCACTGTGAACAGACTGCTGACTGCAGGACTGCTTCAACTCTGCTCCAACTCTGCGTTCCGCTCCACGGATGTCAGTCGGTATAAGTGGATTTCCTCCCACAAACAATAGTCACTGTGAACAGACTGCTGACTGCAGGACTGCTTCAACTCTGCTCCAACTCTGCGTTTGTTTCAGTGGACGAAAGTTCCTACAAAAGACCCGAATGGATTTCAAAATGCTAGCAGGGAGTGACCAGAATTAGAGGACATTATTATCAAGGAGACTATTTGATCTGCAGGAGACATGTGTTGAGGTATGATTCAGACATAGTGAGTGTGTTATACACAAAGTAGCATGCTGGAATTTTTGTTATTGTATTATTGTTCAAAATGTGCTTTGTACATCATTATAAAACAATTCAATACAACTTCTGTAAAGACAAATAAATAAAAAACATTGCAATTAATCATGGGTACACATCCTGTTACCTTCTGTCCAATATCTTTAAGAGAAGGTACCAGAATGTGATCAGTGCAATTATTATTGAATTGTTATTCCTTGTCATCAACTCTTTCCAGACTAAGTTTAACCATTTGGTGTCATACATATTCCTTCTGCCATTTTGGAAAATTCACCTTTTCATGACTTCCTTTTTAACCCTGTATTATTTCCTGTGCACCTAGAACTATGGGCATGAAAGCAAATGAGATATATATATTTGCTAAAGTAATTATGGCTATCTATTGACAGTAGGCTTTGTCAGGATCCATCGATTTAAGGAGTAAGCAACACTACTTAGTATCATCTATGCGCACACATCTGACTTGGAATCTTGTTGGAACTGAACAAGTTCAAAGGGCACTGCCAGGGTTGGAGATACGCATTTCAGAAGATGGGGAAACTGGTTCCACAACCCAGAGGCTCCAAAAGAGGTTACCTGCCGGAAGAACAATAGCCTATCTGTTGCCGGAAATATTGGTGCCCAGAAGACAAATGCCACCTTGTTTGGAAAGCTGCATGTAAGTAACTTTGGCATAACTCCCTGGTTTGACTTCTCCAACACAAACAGCTGCTGCTGTAGCAAGTGAAAAACGCCCAACAGATACATTCACCGCCCAACCTCTACATCCCCCAACCACATTTGGGCATTGCAGTAGATCCAGGCATGTTAATTAAATTCCCCTCTGCTCTTCAATAAATGCACATGGGAATATGACTTTAGGCCTTCTCCTTTAACTACCAAATACATGTATTGTTCTAAGTGCTTTGGCCTTCTGTCTGCTTAAAACTGCAAGTGAAGTTCTCAGTATCTTGGACTTCTCCACCACTTACTAAATATATGTGGGGTTCTCAGTTCTCAGTGCCCCTCAGTGTTTCTGTCTTCTCCTCTTCCTAATTAATGTGCCTGGGATTCTGAGGGCTTTGGTCTTAGCCCTGCTTACAAACTCCACAGGGAGTTTCCATTACTGTGGCCTTTTGGTTTGCTTACTATTGGTTCTCCTTAGTTTTTCTTCTTCTCCTCATAATAAATTGACATTGGGTTCTCAGTGCTTAACCCTTCTTCTATGCCTTCTGAAGACCTGTGTGGTTCTCGGTGATTTGGCCTTCTCCCACACCTATACATTGCATTTGGAGTTCTTAATGCTTTTGCCTTTTCATTCACTTACAAAATGCACTTGGGGATTTCAGTGCTTCAGCGTTCTCTACTGCCTTCTCAATGCACATGGGTTTCTCAGTGCTTTGGCCTTCTTCTCTACCTACTAAATGCATGTGGGTTCTCAGTGCTTTGGCCTTCTTCTCTACCTACTAAATGCATGTGGGTTCTCAGTGCTTTGGCCTTCTTCTCTACCTACTAAATGCATGTGGGTTCTCAGTGCTTTGGTATTCACTGTTGCCAACTAAATACATATAGGGTGCTTAGTATGTTGGCCTTCTCTCAGCCTAAACAATCTATAACGGATATCAGTGCCTTGATCATTCACCCTACCCATTAAATGCACATGGATTCTTCAGTTAGTTTGCCTTCTCCTCTGCCTACAAAATGCAAATTGGGTTCTCAGTCATCTAGACTTCTCCTGTGCCTTGTGCATGGGTCAATCAGTGATTTGGCCTTCTCCTCTGCCTACTAAATACATGTGAGGTTTTCTGGACGTAGCCTTTTCCCACAACTCCATAATGCCTGTCGCGCGTACTTCACCCCCACCCACAATTCACATTCACACACTCATCATATCCCCCCCAATCACCACAAAAATTGCTGAACTGATTCCCTAAGTCTATTATCAATTAATCATTCTCTAGCCAACACTAGTCTGGCTATTGTTTCCTTCTCTAATAGGCCTGAGCTGCTCCTGACTCTTCAAACACAGACCATCATCTTTCCTTTTTTCTACTATACTCCCTTTATATAGAGGCAAAGGCCCAAACCCAGTTGAACCTCATATCTAGATCTCTGGAAAAAAACATACATTTCATCCTGATCGTATCTCTATACATTCCAGGAATTAGAGTTTTGCACAAAATGTCACACCCATGCTTACTTATGAGATATATCAGTTTGTTTGTATAAACCACAACAGTGTGTGCCGAAGGTCAATTAACTGCAGTTGAACCACAGTGGGTCAGCAGCTATAAAAAATGAAATAAGGTGATTGCTCATTGTTCTTTTTCTGTTGTCAATAGTATAAAAACACATGCACAATTTAAAAGTACATCCACTATTCAACTTGCTCACCCTGTAGTTATTTATATTACTGAGAGTGCGCCAATGGTGCAGTGCCAGAATATCCCCACTGGCTTGCTTCGCCCTCAGCTCCTTTTCATTCATGGACCCAAAGCCAAGAGGAATCTAGCCCTTCTTGGCTTTCACCTCTCTGATAGCTAATGGCTCATATGCAAGAATTGCTTATATTTAGAAGAACAGGTGCGCTAAGCCAGCGTCTGTTTAAATCACTAAACGGTATCAAGCGTAGCTCTTCCTGGGTAATTGGCAGTAATTGAGGACAGAGCTAATTTTCTACAACGTGTGTAGAAAGTATTGCACACTATCCAACTGTCAATTATATGTGACACACCTCATTCAAACTCAAATGAATGCCTGCGTAAATGTAAACACTGCAAAAGGAAAACGATACACACACGGCAGAGAAAAGTCCTGCATTGAGGATTGCAGGTCAGTCAGTGAGTCCTCAGTGTGTAATACCTACTCAATGCACCACCATAGTGTTTGGCATAATGGTAGATCATGTGGATGCACTTTTTACAATATTTTATCAGAATCTATGTGCACTCGCAGACCTGACATTGGTATAGAAAAGCAGGAACGTCATTTCACTAAAATCTACGGGTAGTGGAAGTGACATCACACAACCCTTAATCTCCGATGACATCACAGGAAGTGATGTCATTTGACCCCACCCCAAAGTGATATCACCGGAAGCGATTGAACACCACCTTTCACCCCTTGACAAAAAAAGGAAATGGCATCACATAGCATTGTTCCTAAGTACAATACGAAAAATATTGTTACGATATTGCTATAATGGGATATACATTTCATACAAGAATGGTTCGCCATATGTATCGTTAGAATCAGTGTGTATAGGCCCATATTACCAAATTACTGTGAATGCAAGCAGACGTTCATGGCCAAATGATAATGATGTATTGTTATATAGCACTTACTTTATATAGAACAAATATATATACAATATCACTCAAGATGTGTTGGCACCCATTTATCGACCTCAGAATGATGAAAGGCTGAGGTGAGGTGTTTAAGAACAGACTAAATCAGCGACTCACCCCCTGATGTTTGCCTAAAACAAACCTTTAATGAGTCTAGCAATTTTTGTATAGAATTCCAGAAAGATAAATTATTTGGTATTCCTATTCTTTCCTATTCTTTCTTATTTAGGGTCACTGCTGAAAGTGTTAGACTTTTGGAAACCCTGTTCTTTTATTTTTCATTTTTTTCAAGAGGGCTGAATTAGAAAGCCTGCTATTCCAGAGGCAAGGATCCACATGGTGCTGGCCACAGCCCAGGAGATTGCATAAAAAAAATAAAAACAAGATCTTTTATTTTTTATTTTAGGGGTAGCAAGGGAGACCACAGGGGTAGCAAGGAGGACCTCAGGGGTCACAGTTGCGACCCCTAAATTACGTCCCTGTAGAAAAGCTAAAAAGCTACATAGAATGTAGGTCACCAAAAATAATATGTCACTCCAACCAGGAAACTGACATGGAGTACTAGTAATGAATCAAATGATTTCTCTGGTATACAGGATACATGTCTGACACACATGATTTCATGGTCATTGAGCATCCTTGGGCCTAAGATCGAGGAATTGGAGGGGTTCCAAGCCCACTTAAATCTCTAGATGTGGTGTTGCAGGCCCAGCCTCCTCCAAAGTTCGATAGGTTGATGGAATGCCTGAGAGCCACCTTGATCTCACCCTTTCTTAGACGACCAGCCGTTCCTCGCGAGGGTGACTGCAGACCGAGTATCCACTGTGTGGCATATTTTATTAATGTATAACTCTATTCTTAATTTTAGACCATGCTTCATGCCTACAGAGTCACTTCAGAGCATCAAAGCAAAATGGACGGGAAACGGAAACCCCAATACAGTTGCATTCCCTACAGGCAAGTAAAGAGATTTTGATTAGATTTGATAGTGATTGTCCATAAAGTCAGATATTGTGTCATATTAACCTGAAAAGGTTTTGCAGCATGCAACTGTTTTTAGTGCTTTCCTGAATTAACCGATATCTCACATCTCCAATTCTCTTTGGAAGCACGATTGGCTGTGTTCAATTAGAGCCCAATTGAACGTTCGATCCTGGACTGTAATAGTTAACGCAGTTCATAATGCATTGTGAACCTACATACCAAAAGCATCTGCAGTGATTGATCAAATCTTTTATGTGATGAGCATCCATGCAAAGTTTTCGCAGACTTCAAAGTGTTATTATATTTGCTGAGGCGGAGGAGCAGGTACACTGAACTGTTCTGGATGAGTTTGTTTTTGAAGGTATATTTTTGGAAGACCAGCATATATATTCATCGATACTTTTATGGGGTAAGTAAGGTGCTAACAGTTTGCACCCTCTGGTTGAAGTTTTGAGGGGAGTATTTTCTTTTCTTCATGTCATGTAATTGAAGGTGGCGTTCATTGGTTGGTGTTGAAAAGTGTAGTTTGATTGAGAGGTCAGTTTCAAAGAGAATTATGAGTTTTTTGGCTTTAGCGACTAGGACCCTGAAGAGGGTCCAGTGAACAGGGACAATAAAATGGGAGCAGTGAGCTGTGAGAGGGGCTGCAGCTGTGATGGCTGCTGCATAGTCGGGCCTCAGCTCTGGTTTCACTGAGGGGAGAGTACTGTCTATTGTCCACTTCTGAATCCATTTTAGATGCCTTTTCACTTTGGTTTGTTTGGCGCCATACTCGTACAGCCATATCACTAGTTGAGAGTCATTGGGCCTCCTTATGGGTCAGGCCGTAACCATGGCGGTGCTACCGGCCGGTTGCCGCAGGCCCGTAATGATTTACTGGCATCTGACTTCCCGGTGCCACCCGGAGATTACAACTCTGGCGGCCCAGAATGCCAGGCGCCGGTAAATTGTATTTCCCCACTCTATGGGAATGGGGACCACGGAAGCATCGGCATCGTTGTTAACGGTTCCAGTGCTTCTGTGACGGATCTGCCTACAGCGGCCGCTGTGACCGGCAGGGTCAGACCTGTCGGCCACAGCAGCTCCGGCAGGCAGACCCGTAGTTTGCCAGTCCAGAAGCAACTGTGCCGGTAAGTTTTGCATTGTTTCCAGACCACCAAACTTATAATGAGGCCCATTGACATAAAGGTGAAAGCGGATGTCATATGTCCCGATATGAAAAAACAAGGGGTTTCAGATAGGTGTTAAAGAACCACAGTGGTCGTGGTGAGCAGGTGAGAATGCTAAGCCATTGGGGCACAGGTGAAGTATCCAACATGTACCTGGGCACAATTGTCCTTAAGAAAGGACGTTAACCCAAGAGCAGTTCCCAGATTACACATTTGCTGAAAACGTTTGGCTAGAAGAATAGTATGGCCAAGAGTTCCATAAGCTGAGAGGTTAAGAAGTATCAGAATGCCAGTTTAGTTAGCGTCCAGTGGCTCAAGGGAATGTTCAGGGGACTTCACAAAGTTAAGGGAAGCTAAGTGGAGTAGTATTTAAAAACAGTTGCTCTAAGAAGGCATGCTGCACTCTCAAGCATGAATGGCCCCACTTGTTTTTTGAAATATCCGTCAAATCACCGGTTTGCTCAATGTTCCGGCCATTGGTGTTTATACATTTGCATACAGGTACGTTGAGCTGATTTGGGTAACAAGGTGTGGTAAAAAGTAAGGGCTTAAACAATGTGCGACTAGGCACAGGAACAAAGAACCTCGAAAATATAGGCACATTTGTTGGAGCACAGAAGTCTTGCTGATTGGCAGGGCTTGATTAAACCACTAAGGATTGTTCAGTTTTCCTCTTTTATTGTGGCAACACGTGTAAACCTACACTGAATGCCCACCACCAATCATCCCACAACCACATTTACCTAGTTACACTGTGTAAACCCATAGGGAAAGAAATATCAAGTGAGCATTGCCGAAGTGCGTCTGCTTGTTCATATATCAGTATCCACGGTTAAAGCATAAGCACATCTGGATAGGATTGGAGCCTCTGTGAGAAGATCACATACAAATGTGATTCCCAAAACATTGTTCAATGGCATGTCAGATGATTCCGGCATCTCCACATTTCCTTCACGGCAGCACTGTGTGAATTGTGGTGAATGAACAGAAAAGCATAAATAATAGTTACATTCTCCTATGTGGTCCTTAGTATTGTTTTTTGATTACCAATTGATATCATTGATATCTCTATAGATTATCCATCTTCTTGGTAGGTTTCACTAATCCCAGGAATGGACTTTGATATCTTTCCATGTAAATAGTATAATTTTATTAACTTCACTAGTACGTAAAATACCAATAATTAATATGCCCTAATAATTAAAAATCACGCAATTATTGTAAAAAACGTTCATCCACATTTATATGGGGTGGTACAGTGTATGGACATGTAAAAGCAAGGTGTAAATTGTGTTTGACTCCATTTCCTGTGCATCCTCAGTTTGCTGCAGAGACCAGGTGGAGGAGGGACACAGAGCAGAGAAGATATCTGTGCAGACCACCTCTATCTTGTAGTATATTTTGTTTTTTGTCAGCACATTAAATAACCAACACAATAGAATGCATTCTTGACAGACTGTACGTGATGAAATTAGACAATTTGAAATCTACTATTTTAACTATTAAGGTTTGCCCATCAATGCATTTGGTATTTTAGTCCAGGGTTGTTCCTTCAATCCTCACTTGCATTTTCAATATTTCTTTTAGTGTTGTCGCAGTTTATTAGGTGGTCACACTCAACTCAGGGAGTCCCCCCCTCCCCCTTTCTTTCCCCCCCAAGCAAGGTAGACCACAATAAAGCCCTTTATAGATTCAAATTAGGTGAGGCCTTCTACCCATCTCGCACCCACCCCAATAAATACCCTGTGTCACCAATAGATTAGGAACCTGTCACGGTTTATTACATGGCACACACCAGACAGGGAACTCCTTCCCCTACACTGAATGTGGTGCACAATAAAACATTTTTTATTTTTAGTTTACTACTGATTCTTTTTGAGTAGGCCTCCAACTCATCTCGCGCCCAACCTCCACCAGCACCCTGGTACAATGGACTAGGAACCAGGCTGGTGTGTATTAATAAGATATTTTATTAATTTATTATTCAATGTAAATGAGGATAATCAAAATACAACAGCCACCAAAATTGTGGCAACACAAATGCAATATCTTATCTAGAGCGACCAATTTGAAATAGGCTGTTACACTGCTTTTGTTATAATGACAAAACAGGACTATACAACCAGGTTGAAATAGACTGTTCTACTTGCTTTTGTTTTAATGACAAAACAGGAAAATTACAATTCCACACAAAGTGATAGCACCTACAGTTAAGCACTTTCCACTGCAACACTCACCACCAAACATCAATTGGACTTGATTTCTTTGAATGGAAGGCAGTGGCAAGGAGTAAGAATATAGGGGGGAATTGGTATTGGGTGAAGCCCACCGTCACAATATGCGAAGCCAGCAAAGAAAGGGAAAATCTATTTTTGGAGACAAATGGAAGAATGGTGTTTTTATTATTTCTCACAACTGCTAGAGAACTGAATAGAAGAACATTTGTACTGCTTACACTTAGGAGACAAGCAAAGTTTTAGAAAATACTAATCTGCACACCGGGTAAAATAGAAATAGAAAATCGTTTTTTGGGAGATAGAAATGCAAAGGGGAAATACAGTGGAAAATGGAAATTCGTTCACACTAAAGCTTACAATGACAGGTAAGCTCTGGGAAAAGGAGTTAGCTCACAAAAATAAAATCGGTTTTGGTTCAGAATGAAAGATGCAAAGAGGAATGACACTGACAAATGAAAATCGCTTAGCGGGACATAATTTAAACGCAGGGACTTATTTGCTTTTCAGCTCACCAGGGGATTGATTCTTTTGGGCAACACTTTAATGACTGTAACCATTAACAAAAACACTGGGAAAACGATTGGTGGTTTCGAAATCCACCAATGCTGCTCCTGTGGAATTCAATGGGGGCAATTAATTGATTTACTTACAAAAATACTAAGGATTTACACAGACAAATGGGTTATTCACTGGGTATATGCTAACATGCACAGGCAAACAAGAGATTCTTCTACGGGGAGATGACTGAACTACACTGGCAATTGGGGTTTGCAATGGGGAAATATTGGATGCACTGCTACAAAAATGAAGGGCTTATGCAATTTAGGGCTGGGGTTACTGCTACTTACATAGCAAGCCTTTGTTTAAGTTTCAGGAAAGCCTGCTACATCTCAGTACACTCTGGGCAGTTAGGGTAGGGGTGTGGTCACTCCACTCTCAAAGATCTCCATCCTCCTTTTTCTGTCTTCCGTGGTTGTTGTGTGTCCTCAATCCTAGTGCAGTCCCCCTTATATAGCAGAAATGACATCACTAATTTTACAATCATGGGGAGGTACTCTGAAATAATCCCTGCTGCTAGGATTGGACAGTTCCCCGCTCTCTCTCCGCCCCCAGTCAGGAATGGTTTAGGGGTTTTGGAGCAACATCTGCCCTTTTCCATTTATCACCATTCTTTGTTCTCCTTTCAACTTTTTGGCAAAAACTAGTTATTTATCATAATTTCATAATTGTACTAGCAACTGGCATACGAAACATATATTCTGTTTTAGCTGATCATGGGGAATTAGATAAGCTGACCGCCAAATCCGTTTGATGTAGCATGGCCGTGTGTCACTTTTTTGTTGTTTTCATAAAATGTACAACAGTTATGTTTGTTTGTTTGTTTATTTATAGGGCACCCTAAACCCTTAGGTAGCTGGGCGCACAGCATGACAAGAATACTTACAGCTTGCTTAGATACAGGTATATACAAGTGCATGGATAATTTACAGTTACAGTTACATAGTTAACGACTGAGAGGAAAGACATGAGAGCAAACACTTGTGGCCATGGGTCTAGTGATCATTGTGACGTAGCCAGATATGGGTGTTGCACCTGAAGCTGTCATAGGACTGCTCCCTTCTTAGCTCGACTGGTAAGGCATTCCATTGCTGAACTGCTTTTACAGGGAAGCTGTGTCCTCTTGTTTTTTGTAATCGGAATCTGGGTATTTGGAGACAGTGGGAGTTGACTGTTCTAGTTGGTCGTGCAGATGATTTTCTGGTTATTCTTTCCTTCAGGTATGGGGGTGCTTCATTATTTAGGCATTTGAAGGTTAAAGTAACAATTTTGAAGAGGATCCGATCACTGATTTTTAGCCAGTTGTGATTTCTTCTGGCGTTGGATATATGCTCTATGGTAGGGAGGTTCAGGGCCATTCTGAGCGCATTGTTTTGCAATGTTTGAAGTTTGTTAACAATGTATTTGTTAGCTCCTGCATACAGTGCATTGCAGTAATCCAGTTTAGACAGGATGAGGGCATTGGCTAAAATAATACAGCTAGCTAGTGAGAGGAAGGGTCTGCATGCTTTAATAAGTTTGCCAGTGTAGGCGGTGGATGAGGCCAGGGGGTTTACTTGTTTTTTTAGGGAGATCATGGAATCCAGGTAGAAACCCAGAGTCTTCACTTATTTAGCAACTGTAATTATATTGCCGTTGATGTTGAAGGCGCTATAGTTGGTGTCGAGTTTTTTTAAGTTGTTAGCTGAGCCAAGGATCAGGATCTCTGTTTTATCGTCGTTCAGGTAGAGGCCGTGGGTTGCCATCCATGCCTGAATGAGGATATACATTTAATTCACTAAGGCTGTATCTGAGGTGAAATTGCCCGAAAGGGGAATAACAATCTGGGTGTCATCTGTGTAGTTTGTGTAGGTGACACCCAGTCTGTCCAATTTGTCAAATAAAGGCTTAGTGAAGATATTATACATGGTGGGTGAGACGCATGAGCCCTGGGTTGCCTCCACATGTTGTTAGGACTGGGTCTGCAGATGCTGCGATGGAGAATACTCTCATACTTCTGTTATCAAGAAATGATTGGACCCAAGCTATAGCTTCACTTGAAAAGATCTCAGTCATGCTTTAATTGTAATGGTCTACCAGTGTATCTGGGTCAGAGTTGCTTGGTAGGGCATTAATCACTGGGAGAAGACAAGGTAGGATGTTGTTGTTTGTGATATTTTTCCTTGATCTAGTAGGGAGAGGTGGTGCCATTATTTTTTCTTTGTTTACTTCTTTGTTGAGTATTAGGCTGAAGCCAATTAGGAAGTGGTCGTTCCAGGGTTGGGGTGTTATTTTAGTGATCGTAGTTGGGCAGTTTGAGGTGGCTACCCAGTCTAATGTCCTGCCTTTGCCATGGGTAGGGGTGAGGACTTTTTGGGAGAGACCATGTTCATCAAGCATGATGGCTATTGCTTGAGCTTGTTTATTGTCTGGGTCGTTGATTCCTAAATTGAAGTCGCCAAGGAGCATTATCTGAGATGATTCTTTTGTATTACTAGCTAGAAGGCTGGAAATATCCTCTTCAAACGAACCTAAGGGCTCTTGTGGCCTATATAAGGTAGATAGAGTGCGACATGGGGATATAGGCAGTTTCGCTGATAGTAATTCACATGATTTTAGTGGGGGTAGCGTGGAGAGTCTTAAGTCCAGGTTGGATTTAGCAATGATGGCTAAACCACCTCCTCTAGCGTTGGGTCTGTCCATTCTTAGGAGTTGGTACTCTTTAGGTATGGCTAATGAGAGCGCTGGACCTGCTGCATAGGTTCCTAGTGATATTTTTGGGGTTGATACAGCGGTTTAGATAATTAATGCTAGGCAGTTTGGGTTTGTGGAGCGAGGAGAATCTTGCACAAAGCCTGGTGTTTCTATGCATGGTGGGGCTGGGCGCACATTTAATTTGGTCCATGATTACCGATATTAGGTTTGAGAGCAGCAGGAGAGCAGGTAGCAACAGAGAAGTACAGATGTACATAATGCGGCGGTTAGTGCCGGTTGCAAGGAGTGGGGCAATGGGTCTATGGCTGGATGCAGAGTGTTCACAGATGGCTAACACAGCACTTTCACAGTATGCTAAGTAAGGTGTGGGCTAGGATCATCTTTTCACAGGTGGGCTGAAATCAACTTGCGCAAATGGGCTAAAATCAACTTGTACAGATGGGCTAAAATCAGCAATATGCAGATGGGCTAAAATCAACTTCTCACAGGTGGGCAGAAATCAGCTTGCACAGATATGCTAAAATCAGTAATATGCAGATAGGCTAAAATCAACTTGCACAGATGGGCTGAAATCAGCAATATGCAGATGGGCTAAAATCAACTTCTCGCAGGTGGGCTGAAATCTACTTGCACAAATGGGCTAAAATCAGTAATATGCAGATAGGCTAGAATCAACATTTGCGCAGATAGGCTAGAATCAACTTGCATAGATAGGCTAAAATCAATTTGCATAGATGGGCTACAATCAACTTGCACAGATAGGCTAAAATCAACTTCACATGCACATAGTATCTTGCAATGGGCTAATTCAGAGTATGCACACAATACATACCAGTGGGCTGGCTTAGGCTATGCGCACAATTTGTCACAATAGGCTAGTTCAGCTATGCACATAGTATCTTGCAATGGGCTAATTCATAGTATGCACACAATATATACCAATGGGCTGGTTTAGGCTATGCACAATTTGCAGAATATGCAGCAATAAAATCAGAATATCGCAATAGGCTAGTTCAGGCTATGTACATAGTATCTTGCAATGGGTTCATTAAGAGTATGCATGCAATATATACCGGTAGGCTGGTTTAAGCTATGCACACAATATAACATTCATTTGCCAGAGTGTGCTAGTGCAAATTTCATTTTAGCCATTTTAGTTATGATTACATAAATTGTCTAATAATCTAATAGTCTAACTGGCCATAACAGTTCCCAGAGAAACAGGTAGATGCATTCTATACCGCCAAAACCGTCTAGAAATTACATGAAAAATGGCATAAAAATGAAATTAATCCTCAGTCTGGTTGCTGCGCAATATGCCTAAAAATGAAATAGTCTTTTATATTAATGATGAGTGTTTCTGCCGGCAAATGGGATGGCTGCTTCATCCCCCACAGCCATCTGTTCCTCTGGGTCAGCCTGTGACCAGAGATTTGTATGAGTATCTTTGAAGTGGGTGCAACAAGGATGCACCTTTTAGCCATGCTTCAGCCAAGAATGGCTTTCTTTTTGAAGTCCCTGCTTTAACTGCCTCAGTGCCAACCAGTCTGGGGAACAGTGGGCTATCAACAGCTTCAGCAGCATCAAATTGTTTTGCGGGCCTATTAGATGGTAGCTGTGACAGCCAGCCGTAGTGGGGCTTTTCATTGTGAAGTTTTCGCACCCAGCCAGAACAGGTTTTTCCAGAAGTAGGTTTCTCTTCAAATGTCACTGGGGTATTGTAGGTGAAACATAATATACTTATTGCTTTGGTCCCCCACACATCATGTTTTGCTTTCCTGACATTTTTCTGTGAGCAGTGATATCTTTTTTCATTATGGCTTTTTAAAGCCATTTTATTTGCAAACATATGTGCAGGCCATTTTTGCTTTAATGTTTAAAAATCCTGTTTTCCATGTCACAAGATTCTTTGATTCCTCCTTCTTGGGTGAATTAAACTGCTGCCTGTCCATTGATAATGATAGGTCGGCCTCTTTCCACATGGCTCTTTACTTTTACATGAAACAAAAGCAAAAGCCAGGACATTTTTTTGCAGGGTTTAAATGCCTGCCATTCAGGTGAAAATAATAGTAAAAGTCAGGCTGTTTTTGTTGCAGGGTTTAAATGCCTGCCTTTCAGGTGAAAGGGATTTCTGTTTGGGGCCTTTAAACGCACCCCACAAACCAGGGCGGTGTATTGTACAAATATTTATTGATTTCTTTATTTAAGAGTTGACAAGGAAGGCTAGCAGCCAATATCAGCCACCAATGCTGTGGCAACATCCAATAGCAAAACAATAACTATGTTATTAAAACAACACAGGTATAATTTTGAAGCATGCAGTCACCATTTACAACAAATTTTATTTCAATTTAACCAAGAGAAAATATTCACAATACAATGGAAACGTAGTTTTGCAACAAACATTCAAAGGTCAAGCAGTCCTTTGGGATTCCGGTTTGGGAGGCAAGGGCACCAATGGGAAATTTCGTTTTCAGGCTTTCATTTGAAAGGCACAGTTGGGAAAAGGAACTCAAAGATATGATATGATATGATATGATATTGTATTTGTGTCACGCTCATACACACGTGTTTCACAGTGTGATGAGGCAAGGGAGGGGAACAAGGGAGGACAAAACAAACAATCTTACTAGGCCCAGAGACATTGAGATTGCACAGGTGCAGGGGAGAAGGAAGGGAGAAAGTGAAAGGAAGAGAAGAGAGGTGGAAAGTGCTGAACAAGGGATAAAAACAACAACAACTGGTAGTGCAACCAAAAGCGTGGCAAGTGTGAGGTTAAAAGCTCAGACAAGGGGTGTGTGATAATTGCAGGTAAGGGGACTGTAGGGTTACAGATCAATACCCAAGTTCAAGGGTTGCCAGGAGGTAGTGCGGGTATGTGGCAGGGTGGGCAGGGACCTGGGCCCGAAGTCAGAGGGTAGGCAGGTGCATGGAGCCCAAGAAGACAGATCTGCAGGGGAGAGGAAGCAAAGAGGATGTTCTTGAGGTGCTTCCGGAGCCATAGATGGTTCTCCTCAAGTTTCAGAGTGGCAGGGAAGCTGTTCCAGAGGGACTCCCCAGCCAAGGAAAGTGATCTACCCCCAACTTGTTGCTTGGAGAATCGACTGACCCTGAGGGAGTTGGAGGTGAAGGAGCGAAGAGCTCAAGTGGGAAGGTATTTCCGAGGGAGAGTTGAAGTTATTTTGGACACGGGCCCAGAAAGCCTTGTGGACAATGCAGAGGGTCTTGAATTTAACCCTTGCAGCCACTGGGAGCCAATGAAGAGATTTCAGGGCTGGAGAGATACAGTCCTAGGACTTGAGGCCAAGGACAAGCCTTGCAGTCCTGTTCTGGATGAGTTGCAGAGGGTGGAGAGTAGAAGCAGGCAGATTTAGAAAGAGGCTGTTGCAGTAGTCTAGCCTAGAGAGGACCAGAGCTCTAGAGACAGTAAGGTTCTGGGGGAAGGAGAGGAAAGGAAGAATACCTCTGATGAGATGCGATTGGTAGCTTAACTTCTTAGAGACGTCAGAGATATGAGGAGAAAAGAAGATTGTGGAGTCGAAGATAACCCCGAGATTCTTAACCTCACTGGTGGGAGCAGGGTAAGAGTCCCTCGGGAGGCCGGTCAGAGAGTAACAGGAAAGGAGGGTGCAGGTGTGCCGATGAGGGAAATCGTTTTTAAACACACATGAAAATGAAAGGCAGGGCTTTGTGATTTGGGTCAGAGACAAATGGGAACAACAAATACAGATGAGATGTAATGCTTTGTAATTCTGATTTAAAATGAATGTGGATGAATAGGAAATTTCATTTGGTACCCTCCATGCTTACTTGCAAGGTGGCGTTTTGTGGATTACTTCTTTTCTCCTCTTGGGATTCAGGTCCCCCCAAACCGCTTCTGTACAGAAGTCAAGGGTTTCAGAAAAGCCAACCAACTCTTAATGGGCTATACTGGCTCTAACACACTGGGCATGAACTTTGTTAGTTTAAAATTCTAACAACACTCATCCTGTGATTTTCTAATGTGAATTAATTGATTTACTTTAATCAAGTGTGCTAAGGGTCTAAACAGTGTCTTCCCCTTCCCCCACAATTTAATGGAAATGATTAAGGCAGACAGTTCCCAACACAATGCAATTTCAACAAAGAGCGTGGTTTTCTATGAGGAAATAATTTGAATGAAATTTAATACATTGTGCGAAGGGCCTACCCAGTTTCACCCCCTTAACCATTAACGGAAAGCGATAAAGGCAGATGGTTCCCCATGCAATTGATGGCTTTGGGATATCTACTTACATGGGAGCTCTCTGCTCTTTGCTCAGGAGGCCAGTCAGATTTGTTTGACCCTCTTTTGGTAGGCAGATCACACCAGGCCTCTCCCACAGCAAGGTCCCTCCACATAGGCCTCTCTCAGATAGGGCTCCCAGGTTTCCTGGCAAAGTTTACCCTGATGGTCTTGCTAGCCACCCTTGCCTCTATGCTAGTTGTTCATTGCTATAGTCCAGCAGCATACTATCTCCCGAAATCAAGTGAAAAAGCCTTGTTCTGAAGGAGAACCTTCCCTCTTATAGTGCTGATGACACTACAACATTGTCATTATTCCCATGGTAAGGATTGGCTAGCTCGCTCCCTTCCACTCCCCGACCATACCCCCTGCCTGGTGATAGGACCAGGAATTGAGAGGAGTGTATGATGTAGGCTGAGGAAGGAGAAAAGATACATTATATTCAAAATAACAGGGAGTTTTACATTTTGTATTCTGAAAGATCTCATCATGTAGCAACTCCATTAATCTTTCAGATAACATCATGGATATATATATTTTTGAGTTCTATATTTTATGGCGAGTCAGAC
Source organism: Ambystoma mexicanum (assembly GCF_040938575.1). Lineage (NCBI taxonomy): Eukaryota > Metazoa > Chordata > Amphibia > Caudata > Ambystomatidae > Ambystoma > Ambystoma mexicanum. The sequence goes on along the minus strand of NC_090932.1, from coordinate 617,018,053 downwards.
AATACTAATTTTACTTCAGCACAGCCTTCCCGGGATGGAGCTACCGTGTTTTCACAGTTTGCTGCTACGCTGAACTAGCTATAAATGGGATAATATCCAATTCAAACCTTACTTTCATGATCTATTGCTTTGCCAACTTTCCCATTTTAAAGGTGTATGAAAATGGCAGAATCATAATATAATATTGATTTAAATTTAAATTATATACATCACAAAAATGTTGTTTTTACATGGTCCCGAGTGGCTTACCAACCCCCTTTAAATTGAACACAGGTGGGCCCGATAGGACACACAATGCTTTTTTTATTTAGGAAAAATGTGTTCAATGTTTAATCAATGGCAGGGCATAACATGGCCCCCAGTTTCACATTCAGATCAGACTCAAGCAGTTTCCATTTCTCTTAAAACATGTTTATCTTAACCTTTTCCTCCTTGGCTTCAAAGGGTCCTTGCTCGGAGCTTAATGCACATTTTATGGGAAGGCCTGACCTTAAGGTCACTTCTGCAGGACACTTTATCAGCAACTCCCATAATTTCAATCTACTTCTTTGTATATCTTAGCATTTAAATTGACAGCCAGTCCTGTTTCTTTGGTGGGCCCTTAGCTAAAGGTTTTGAGTTCAGATTTTCAAAGAGTCTTTGTTAAGAGCTAATGCACTTTTTATGTGAAACCTGACCTTAAAGGTCATTTCTGTTGGTCGTGTTATCAACAACTAACCACTTTTCTGATCTCTTTCTCTGTATATTTAAGTATTTACTTGAAACCAGCCCTGCATTCCTTGTATGCATCAATCAAAGAGCTGCGAGATCAGGATCCATATACCCTATTCAGCTCACAGTTCAATGGGGGATTTCAGCTCAGAGAGAACAAGTTGCAGTTTACCATTCTGAAAGGCTAGCATATTACATTTACCCATTGTGTACCGATGCTGTACCAGGGCCTGTTGTTCACAATATGATCTTTTTTTTATATACAATATTAGAAAAGAGTTTAATGAAACAACCGCCTGCATACAAAATAGGCCATAGTTAGCACAGGGAATCAGTGTTCCTTTATGAAAACGAAATAGGCCTCTCTCTTACAAATGTAATTTTGATGTGCTGAAATCAAGTCTCTTATTACTGGATAAATGCAGTGTGCCATTTGACTTTATTTCTGAATTGCAAAGGCATTAGTCCTCCTTTTTAGCTTCCAAACGCGCAACTATTTCTTTTCATCCCATGTGCACTGCTGCAGTTTTTAAATCTGTCCATATGTGATGTATTTTTTTTATTTAACAGTTGAAATGACATGAATTACCCTTCAGTATTTTCCATGCATAGGCCATTATTTATCATGGGAAACGGATGTCTCCTTTAATACTCCAAGTAGGCCTTTGCATTTAAATGTCAGTTCATTTGTGAAAAGTGTGTTTCTTTCTCCACTTGCGCACTTGTCGATTTTAGTAGAATTTAACTAGGCCCATTTCTTTCCGTGTCATTAGGCATTAAGTCGGAAAAATACGTGTTTTGGACTGGCCTACATTTTCCAATGGATAGCACCAGCAGGCTTCACTCTTAAATCCTGGCCTGGCCTCTTTATTTCTGACATTCATGGGCTATATTTTACCCCACAGTGTGTTGTAGTTGACAGTATCATACAAAGTTTATAAGTCGTGGAGAAGGAGGGATGTTGATATATTATTGTTAAGTGATTTCAGAATTTCTTCTTTAATGAATAATTGAATAATAGGCAAACCAATAATAACAATAATAATAATAATAATAATAATAATAATACTAACCATGGGTACCATCAAGAGAACTGGTGGTCTTCTCAAGCAATGATGTGTGTGCGTGAACCAAAACATATACTCAACGTAAGTCACTTTATTGAAAACCGATGGCCTACGGTGATTCTGCCTCCTGCTACATAACTTGGCCACAAATACGCACCTAGGCCATGCACAGAAAAAGAGCACACTAGCATTGCCTAGGTGCCTCTAGAGCGGCTAGATCACTGAATCTCAGAGCCATAGCTCTGGGGGTGAAATGACAGCACAACAAACAGATCCAATTAACACAAAACAGAGTCTCAAAAATGTAGATATGTCCCCTGATGTCACAGCTTTGAAAAGTGGAAGCCCAGACTAGTTCCCTGGCTACAGATGTTAGAGGCACATCCATTGTGTGCACCACTCAATGTAGGGGACACAATCTGCCCAACAACTCTGTCTTCCCGCACATCACTTTGTAATATTGAGGGGGTATGGGCATCAAACATATCTATATGTTGAAACTCTTGTGTATAGGCGCGTTACAAATGCCATATCATATCATATCATATACCTTCAATGGGCATTCTTTTGTCACCTGATTCTTCCTCTTCTGGCCTAGTAATGTAACAATGTCCCGGACCATGAGGTTCCATGAGTAATATGACAGTCGTAGATGGAAGTGCAGTTGTGCCTGTCATGATTGTTGAGGTTTTTGTATTCTCTTCTAAGGATAGCTAGCCCTCCTCCTAAGGATTCAGGGGATATGAAAGGCAGGCACATAGGCACCCGCACCTCACTCCCCTCATACAAGCAACAAAACACTTGATGTCTGCTGTGCATGCAATGAGTTCCTCACATCTTGCAACACAGAAACATTTTCCCTCAGTGCAGAAAAGATGAGGGACATGACCATTGTGTTGGTTGCCATTACCTGCCTTGTTTTCACCATTTTGTCCACATATTTTCAACTAGCCCCTCATGGTTCTGCCCTATTCTCCTGCCTCCTCAACTTGTGCGATGCCACTCAAAATGACTGTTGCCCATGTAATGTCCTCAAGAGTTAGTTCAAGTCACCCATTAGGCATCTCCTGCCCCTGCTGTTTCCCCATCCCCTCATGGCATCACAATTTCTATCATTGGCTCCCACTCCAACAGCTATGTTGTCTAAATTAGGGGGTTCCCATTGTGAGCTTAAACTTAGAACACCCTATGAAGAGGCAGGGTCAGCAATGTTGGCACTATAACCAACACCTGTGCCTGTGCCCATTTTCCAAGGTGGACTGACTCCCGTCGCTGAGTCCTCATTGTAGCTGCCAGACCTGTGTATTGGTCAAACACATCACACTGTGACCCTGAGCACATGTTGTTAAGGCTACAGTACAATAACTAAGTCTCCAATGCTGCTAAGTGGATCTTCAATTTATGTCAAGACTTTCTCCTTGAACATTATGGCCATTCATATGGGAAACCGAGTACCTGTTACCTCCAATTATGTTTGATCCAAAATGAAATTAAGAGCTGGAATGATGAGTAAAGGAATGCTGCACTTAAAAAAGAAGGAGCTTGTCAATTAGAAGGAAGAAACACTGCAGATTTCTGAGCGTATTTTCACTACCTTTATAGTGTGTGTAGGAGGAACCATGTATGGTGATGGCAATGGAGGTATGGGTTCTACTATAGACTAGTTCTGCATAACCAGTACACCTAACTCGCATTGTGCAATGGAAATTGAAGGTATGGATGTTGAAGCATAATATTTGACAAGAAATGCATGAAATGCAGTTCATACTGTATGGCAGACTTTAGCTTCTATCGTCCGTTTCCACTCCACACACTCCACAAACCATCCTGACATGGTTCAGTAGAGGTATGCTGACATACAGGACCCCAAACTTGCATTTGATTCACATAAAACATCATGAAAGACATCCAAAGACACCCTGTTTATCAGTGCTGGTGTGTACCCTTTCAGGCACCTGTTCTTGTGTCACACCACTGGCGTCACGGCACTGGCAACTATATCTTGCTTATCAGTGCATTTGATCAAAATATATGCCCCGCTTCTAGTTGTGGAAATGCATTTGGCCGCCCACACCATCTGACGCGTTATGGACAAGCGTATCTGATGATATTTAATCTTGAGCTGCGCATCACTCAGAAAGACCGGCGTCGGTGCGCAGAAGGTTGCTCCCAGTTTGTTTTCTGCCATTTTACAGCCAGTGGTCAAAGTGGGCGCGAGAGTTTGGGAGCGGTGGTCATATACTTTTATTACACGTTTTACTGTTCCTATATTTTTATGTTAAAAAAAAACGTTCTAGAATAGTTTTGTTTTAAAATAAAAGTGAAGAAACAAGTTGAAACTTGCAATTCAGTGCACTGCACTGATCGTTCCCTTAACCACAGGCGTGTTTGTTTAGGGGTTTGGATTGCGCGTGATGTGTTTTGTGGGGAGCGGGGGCAGGCCAGCAGGGAACAAAGTTCCACTACTTCTTTTCCTACACTTTGCCCACTTTGTACAGCAGCATGACATGTGACTGTTCTTCTAAGAACTGTCAAAAACAATATTAATGGGAACCCCATTTTCTGACATAGGGCCTGCTGGGTATCTAATCTACAAACAAAATATCAAAACCACTTATGTTAAAAAAAATGATCTTAGTTATTTACCCATTTGAAGGCCGCTACATTTTTTCTTGCATATATGTGTATTTTACGTTAATAATGTTCTCATTAATATGTATATCTTTTATGATCCACGCTAATCAGTGCTACATTTAAAAAACTATACAATGTATATCACATGATTCTTACAAATGTTTGATGAAAAACACAACAATCGAACAAACATAAATACAAAATGAATCACATCCACAATAGAACCTTATCTACGTGTTTGAGTCCATTTGTGTTTCACTGGCCCTTCTTCTCGGAGATGAATTGCTAGTAGTAGGGTGTATCAAACGGAGGTCTTCGAGTAAGTACTCGGCAATATCTGGCTAAAAACATCTACTAAGTTCCGGCTAAAATATTTCTTGCTATTTCGGCTCCAGTCAAATACTTTGCCTTCTCTTTTTAATGCAATGTAACAACTCAGAGAGGCAACTATATAGGACAGATTGCAAAAGGAAATGGCAATCTGATTAAGATTTAGGTGCATGTTTGTGTATTGAAGAGCAATGATGAGCATGATTCAGAGGTGAGCATAGTTTGTTCCTATTGGAAGATCATTAGAGAAACTTGAAGTCATACAGGTAGTGTAGACAAGTAGGGTTGAGGTAGTCCACAATTTGTTGGGCAGAGTGACATACCCCAGCCCGAGAGGCCACTGGGGAAATTCACGTTGGGAAATCTCTCCAGATTCCTGGGTGCATGTCAGCCAGAGGCAGTATAGAGATATAGGCGTGAGGATGCTGAATAGGACATAGTCAAAGATTTATGATCTGTAGTCAACATTGTTAGGCGGCAAGGCTGTTTGGAAATGAGAAGACATCCCAACAGTTGGACTGTATCGTTTAGATCAATAGGGGGTCAGTTACATTTATTATTAATATTATTATTATATAGAGTGTGGGCACAGTTTGGGAAGCAGCAGAGTGTTTTACAATCATAGGGGAAGTACACAGTGAGGGAAGCAGAGAAATTAGGGAGAGGGGAGCTAACGCAGGGTAGGGAGAGGGCAGGTATCTTGGCAGCAAGGTATCTACAAGCAACCAGGGGAGGAAACAGTGGGGAGCAGATCACCCAATCCGAGGTAGGGCGAGGAATGGAGGGTGTATTAACCTATGTTTTAGGGAGGAGCCATTCCTTAAATAAATGGGTCTTGCACTTCTTCCTGAAATGCCAAAGTGAGGGGGGAGGTCTGTCTTATGGTTCTTTCCTTCCTGCACTAGCAGAGTGCAAGTCTGCACATGTCCTTGCTTCTAGTGGATCCTAGGTTTACAGAGATGCTGGGTTTCTCATTGAGGTAGGTTGGGGAGTTTGGTGTGGCAGTCTTGTAGATGATACAAAAAGTGAACACTTAGATAGAGGATGACAGAATATACATTTGTTTTTTTTATAAATAAACACAAATGATTCAATCTTTCTACTTCAATACAAAGATGTTTAATAATATTTCATATCTAAAATGCACCCAAAGGTGTGCAACATGCTTAAAAACATAGTACACGAATTACACTTCTTTAGATCCACACAATCATTCAACCCTACATACCATTCATTCACTTTATCACACTACCATTCATACGTGTACTTTGTAACCACAACAATTAGATCACAATCTGTGGGATGTTTTTACCCATGCTTCCAAGCCCTACCATAAAACTGTGCAGTACTGGCATGGAAAACATCATAATGGCCAGAACTCCCCAGAGAGTTCACAGGGAAAACATGAAGAATAGGCTGCCACCCATTTTTGCCTATGTTGTGAGCACAGGAGGGCACCACCTAAAACCACCATTGGGCTACACACACAGTAGCCTGAAACTGCTGGCCCCACCAAAAGGAGGTCACATGGCCCTGTTGATTGAAAGGGGAGTGGCAGCTGGGGACTACAGGGAACTGAACAATGGGCCTTCTTTGGCTCAGGCAAATGTTATATTGGGGGGGCCGTAAAGTGGCTTCCTCTTGGGGGAAACTGGGAGGGGCAGTGCCTCTGCTAGCAGCTGAGCTTGGGGGAAGTGGATAAACCAGTTGTTCCACCCTGTGATGTGGGAAGCCACACCCCTTTTTGACCAGAGCATAATTTTAAAAAGATAGATAACGCATAGTGCGGACTGGTCAAAATTATATAATTAATACCATTATTCTTGTGATTTTTCTGTGCACGTTTTAAGAGGCGTTAGGACCCTGTGGTGTATTTTGGGGGGTTGCTAGCGGAAAATAGGGTCTTACTCCAAATGTCTGCATGTTAAAAATCTGACACTTCATCAATTAATGTCCATATTCCTTGCGCACATGTGTGTAATTTTTGGTAAATGTCCGATATTGGTAAACCAGTCAAAAAGCGCAAAATGTTGTCATTTTTGAATGCAAGCCCCCAGGACCCAGGAAGATCAGAGGCAGACAAGCATGGACCATAAGGAATATATAATGTGTACATGTAATTTCAACAAATTGTGTATCTGGGAAATATGTATTTGAATCAAATATAGATTTGTGGGCAAATTGACCAGGGGAGGATCCTCTGACCCACAAACAGACCTCATCATGATGACAAGCCATTTCCTTCCCCCAATCATGGGAGAGGGGAGAATTGGGCCAATGACAAGTAGAGAGGGGCAGGCTCAGTTATGCCACGCACACACCCACTTCCAAAACACATAAAAAGAGACTGCTGGGACAGGTAGAGACATTCATTTTCCATTTCTGCGGAGCATTTTGACGGCTGACATCCCATCCAGACAAAGACCAGAGATCCAGAGAGACCAGAACTGTGCAGTGCTGAGAGCAGAACCAGAGACCAGACCGCTGTTCAGAACCACCCGCCGGAAGTCCTGTCCAACCTGACCAGACCTAGACGGCTTATTTCAAAAATATAGTGTGAGTACTCACTGTGCCAAAACCAATCTCTTAGTTAAAATAATCTAATCCAAACTATTTTAACCTAAGTAGAACTGCCTCCTAGTAATCCTGTCATCTGTCATTCTAAAGCTGTCAGCTGTCATCTGTCATTCTAAAGCTGCAAGCTGTCACCGTCATTTTGAGTTTTACTTTAAATCTGAAAATCTACCTTTATTAAATTGTCTGTATCTCTTGAACCATTTGGGCTAGGAAATTTAACTTTCATTTTAAAGCTGTGATTCAAGGCTTTCCAACGAACCTAGAACCGACTTCCTACTCCCTATACTTTTTCCACAATCGCGATTTACGCACTCGCGAAATTTATCGCGATTTGCGATTTTGGCTCTATTTCTCCACTTGTCAAAATAGCAGCTCCGTTCTTTCCTTTGTTAAAATCTGTTTGCAACCTGGTAATAACTCATAGAGCATTGCTAAAGTGAGCCTGAACTAATACCAACACGCATCTCTCACTCACCCTGAATCTCTAGAGGGAATTAAAATCAGTTAGCAAATTTTCCCATCCATTGCCATCACATTTAAAAGCATTTTGGGCCTGTGTTTCAAACCTCTACCTGTTTTCCTCTAAGCTTGCTGGTGGGGAACTGCATTTCGTATTGCATTTTGTTGTGATTCTTGAAGACTGTGTGCTCTCCTTCCATTTCTTTCATTGCATAGGGGGGGGGAGTGAATTGTCAAGGAAAAGTGATTACAGCTACCTCATCCTCTATACTACTCCTAAGTAATCAAGTGTACCACTGTAACATTACCCATTGTGGATCCATATCATATGTCTCAGTGTACTATCAGATATTAATTTATTATAAAAGTGTGATATATATATATTGTTTAATTTTTCAAATAAACCTTTTAATTTGCAAAACAAACCTACTTCTTGGCTCAGTGGGGTCAGGGGGATTCTAAGAGGGGGGTGTTATACAAGGGTTGTCATCCAGAGTACTGAACTGGACATAAAAATACATCAATAAGGGTTTTCCACAGCATCCCAGACTAGGCATTGACTTAGCTGTAGTGTTGATTGAATATCGCTTACAAATCCAATGTTCTAATCTACTATTGTTCAATGTTAATTCCTCTTTGTACAATGTTCACATATAGATAACTGCCCTTCTATAATTAGGCAGTGCATCGACACGTGTTTCAGGTTTTATTTAGACTTTACTCAGTCCACTATGTACGCCAACCATCTTCAGGACATATAACAGGAAAAAAAATAGCGTCCCTTTTCGATCTAGTAGGTTGGATCAAATTGCTTCATACACTACCATGTATGAATGGTAGTGTGATAAAGTGAAATGAATGGTATGTAGGGTTGAATGATTGTGTGGATCTAAAGAAGTGTAATTTGTGTATTATGTTTTTAAGCATGTTGCACACATTTGGGTGCGTTTTAGGTATGAAATATTATTAAAAACTTTTGTATTGAAGTAGAAAGATTGAATCATTTGTGATTATTTATAAAAAAACAAATGTATATTCTGTCATCCTCTATCTAAGGGTTCACTTTTAGTATTGTATTTCATGTGTAGCCCACAGGACCCTAGATTTTTGGGCTATCCCCTCTATTTTTTTTTTAAATTTGTTTATTGGCATTTTCAATAGCATCTGTTACATACTTCCATGTTGTGCCTTATTCTTGTACAATCAAAATACATTTTAATTTTAACTTTAACAAACAGTAACAACTGTCTCCTTATAGTGTTCACGTGGATCAGCTTGTCTCGTCCCTGGGGGATAGGGGTGTTTGGGAGGGGGCAATCATGTTGTTTGCAGGGTGTGGGGGGATGCTTCCCAGAGGCCCGTAGCATCTCTCATTGGCTCTCATCTGGTCTTCCTGTATGTCTTGTAGGCATGTTCGTTCTGAGCCGTTGGCTCAGGGGGGCTTGTCGTCGGAGGGGAGAAACATATGTCTAGTTAGCTCTTTCCATGCTTCCAAGGCTCTGCTGGACTCGTCGGTTGATCTGGCCACGCTTTCTTCCCAGGCCCTGGTCTCAGCCAGGAGCCATCGTTCCATTTCTCCATGCCATGCTTTATATTGTGGTCCGGCCGTTTTTTTCCAGGACATGGCTATGGTTCGTTTGGTTAATATGCACGTTATGTCCATAAGTCTGACTGTGTGCTTTATCTTGGCCAGTCTGGGGTAGGTTCCCAGCAAGCACTCCTCCGGCGTCCATTTGTATTTGATCATACCTGCTTTCTCTCATGTTTGTTTCACCTTTCCCCAAAGTGTCTTTGTTTTGGGGCATTCCCACATCATGTGGATTAGGTCTGCTTCCTCCTTGTTGCACCAGGTACAGTTTGACTGCGTTTGCTTGCTAAATTTGGCTATCCGTTTCGGGGTTAGGTAGGTTCGGTGCAGCACATTCATCTGTATTTGCCTGAACCGGTGGTTTCTCGACACCTCCTTGGGGAATGTGAGCGCCCGGTTCCACTCCCCCTCTGTCATTTCCCTGCCTATATCTATTTCCCATTTCCTTTTCATGTCCATGCTTCGGGGATTAGGTGTGTCGCTCAATTGCCTATATATTTGGGATATTGGTCTGCAGCCCTCCCCCATGTTGTATAGTAGTGTTAATAGGGGGTCTGTGTCCGGTTCTTCAGGCCATGTTTCCCACTTGCTTCGTGCCATGGCGCGGATCTTCTGGTACCAGAGAAACTGTCCCGGGTGTATGCCCTCTCTGTCCCGCAGCGTGGCAAATTCCTTGAATGTGCCTTCCTCGTATAGGTCTCCCCAGGTGTAGATCCCTTCCCTTTCCCATGATCTGATTTGTTTCAGGTCTGTGGCTGCTGTGTATAGGTCTGCGAACAGTGGGATCTCTGGTGAGTAGGCCCTCTGAGTATGGGCGAGTGTCCTCACTCTGCGCCAGATCTCCCTCCCCAGGGTGACTATGTGCGGTGTTTCTCCCATCAATTTCGATGGTGTCCATACCAGTTCTTTCAGGTGATGGGGGAGGCTCGTAGTCTGTAGTAAGAGGTTTTCTTCAGTGGGTTCGTCTGAGAGCCATTTAGTTATAAAGCTGAGTTGTGCTGCTAGGTAGTATTTTTCTAAGTTAGGGAGCTGAATGCCACCCCTGGCGTATGGCAGGGTTAGTATTGACAGTGCTATTTTGTGCCTATTTTCTCCCCATATGAACTCCTTTATCAGCGTCTCCAGTAGTCGGAAGAAGGGTTTTTTGATATAGTAGTGTACATTTTGGAACCCATACAGGAATCGCGGTAAAACAATCATCTTAACTATGGAGGCCCTTCCCATCATCGACAGGGGGAGTCGCGACCAGAAGTTCATGGACTTGCGTAGGGTCAGGAGTGCCGTCTTTGTGTTGTGTTCGTGCATCAGCGTGGGAGTGTGCATTATCTGGACTCCTAGGTATCTGAATTTGGTGGTTTGCCATTTTATCCCTACCTTCGGGAGTGCCTCCGTCTCAACATGTTTTAGGGCCGCCAGGGGGAACATGCAGGACTTCGACTTATTGAATTGGATCCCAGATACTCTGGAGTAGTTGTCCAGGACCTCCAGCATGACTGGTACGCTGAGGTGTGGATCTCTGACATATATAAGGACATCATCCGCATAGAGCGAAATGATGTGGTCTACCCCTCCTAGTCTTATGCCAGTGTCAAAAAACTGCTTCCTAAAATAGATCGCTATGGGTTCCAGCCCTAATATGTACAGCATTGGGGATAGTGGACAGCCCTGCCTGGTCCCTCTTTGTATGTCCCAGGCTTCTGATATGTGTTTCCCTGACTTCACTCTAGCTCTTGGTCCGGTGTACAATATCCGAACCCATCTGATGAACCCGGGTCCAAAGCCGAATTCTATAAGTACTGCCACCAGCCACTCCCAATAGATGGAGTCGAACGCCTTTATGGCATCTAAGGACATTAGTGCATATAGGCTCCTGTCTTCATTGGTTTGGGCCATAATGTGTTGTAGTCTACGCAGGTTTATTGATGTATTTCGGCCCGGTATAAAGCCGCACTGGTCGCTGTGTATTATGTCCCCTATTATTCTGGTCAGTCGCTTGGCTAGTATTGTTGTTAAAATTTTCGCATCGTAATTTAGCATTGCTAGCGGGCGGTAGGAATCGCACAGATCCGCCGGTTTGTCCGGTTTAAGGACCGGGACCACCAGCGTTTCCCTCATGCTTTCGGGCAGCACTCCCCTCTCATATGCTTCCTGGAATACCTCATGTAACAGGGGTGTGAGGGAGGGTTCATATGCTTTATAGAACTCCGGGGGCAGGCCGTCAGTGCCAGGAGCCTTGCACGTTGCCAGTGACCGGATAGCTTCTGTAATATCGTCAGGCGTGATTTCAGCATCTAACATCAAGGCTTGTTCGGGTGGTATCTTATGGAGTCCTATCTCATCAAGGGTGTCTGAAATCTGTTCTGGAGGGACCTGTTCCTCATGTGAGTAGAGTTTTGTGTAGAAGCGTTTGAAGGTGTCGTTTATGTCCTGCTGCGTATGGTGTGTATTCCCTTCCTCATCCTGCAGCGTGGTAGTGGAGTGTCTAGGGTGTTCCCTTCTGCATAGCCAGGCCAACAGCCTGCCCGGTCTGTCCGCTTCTGTGTGTACCCTGTTCGTTTTGGCCACGTGGTCGAGCTTTTCCAGCCTATTCCACGCTCAGTCATTTTCTCCCCTGAGTTTCCGAAGTTCCGTTTCCCTGTTCTGGTCGCCTATGGGGGCTGCCTCTAGCCTTTCTATCTTTTTTTCCAGTTGGTCTAATTCTTTCCTGAGCTGTCTCCTGATTCCCCCGGCCTTTGCAATGATTTCCCCCCTTATCACTGTTTTCAGGGCATCCCATACCGTGCTGCTGTGTTCCACACTTCCTACATTGTTGTCTATGTAGCTATCTATGGAGTCTTGTAGCTCCTCCCTAAAGCCTGGGTCTTTAAGTGCTTCCGTTGGCATTTTCCACATGGGGATCGGGGGTCTGGGGCCATTGTGGTTCCATGTCACCATGAGTGGGGAATGGTCAGATATGGTTCTTCCTAAATACTGCGCTCCTTCCACCTGGGGTAGGTGTTCTCTGCCTATGAGGATGTGGTCCAGTCTCGTGTATAGTTTGTGCGGGGATGAATAGTATGAGTATCCTCTCTGCGTTGGGTGTGTTTCACGCCATACATCTGCCAGGTCCAGCCTATCTGTCATTGCAGTCAGTGCCATTGTCGCTGCTGATGGGCCCTTCGGGTGGGGGATGGATCTGTCTATTGCCGGATCGCATACACAGTTGAAGTCGCCTCCCCAGAGGAGTAGGCTATCTCTGTGTTGCACGATTTTGGGGTATAGTGAGTCCAGGTGGGCCGGTATATTGCTGTTGGGAAAATAGGAGTTCATTATGCATATTTCTGTCTGCTCTATGTGTCCCCATAGTATCACAAATCTACCCTCCGGGTCAACCTCTGATTTTCTCAGGCGGAAAGGGAGCTGTGGGTGTATCCAGGTATACACTCCCCTGGCATATTTGGAGTATGCAGTACCAAAACCCTGCCCCCCCCAGTGCGTTTGGAGTTTGGCCAGTGAGTCTGTCGTGCAGTGAGTCTCCTGTAGTAGCGCTATCATCACCCCTTTTCTATTCAGGTAGGTCTTAATTCTGTTTCTGCGAATGTATGTCCCCAGACCTCGCACATTCCATGTCAGTATTTTAACTGCTGTTGTGGTCATGGTGGTTCAAAGTGTGTACAGTGTCCGTTCTGCTCCTCTCTTTTTGGTGTTCGTGTGCATGTTACAGGCATTAGTGGCCCCTCCCCTGTGTGGGACAAGAAGCAAGTTTCCTCCTCCCTCAGTTCAGCTTCTCTCCCCCTTCTGTTCATTCTTGGAGACTTACCAACAGTAGTAACTTCCATTCTTTTGAATGGGAACAGCAAACCGTGTAACTTTAAACTGCCCCCAGCAGTTGCTTCCAACTTGCAACGCTCGGGGGGTCCCGAGCCTTCCAGGCCACTCCTGGCCTTCCGGATCAGGGTGCATGTAGGTGAATTGCCTACACAGTTTCCGTGGGGGTGGGTCGTTTTTCCGTGCTCGTGTGGTCCTCCGAGTTTCCGTCCGATTCTGCAATCTACTTAGTGGTGTTCCGCTGGGATCTCATTGTCTGCTTTGTTGGCCTTGTATGAGGGGGCCTCACCTTTTTTCCATTGTGACGGTGGGTGTGTTGTCATCCCGTATCTGATTTCAATGGGTTGTCCTTACCTTCGGCCAGGTTGTTATGTTCCAGCCATAGGTTTGCTGCAGCCGGTGTCTCCAGGAATGTTGCTCTTCCTTTGTAGAGGACCTTGAGGCGTGACGGATAGAGCAGCATATACTTTAGGTTGTGTTTCCGTAATTGCGCTTTTATTGGGATGAAGGAGTTCCTTGCTCGTTGCACAGTGGGTGTGTAGTCCGGATATATGACTATCGTTGCGTCCTTCCGTTTGATTTCTCCTCCTTCTCTTGAGTATCGTAGTATGGTTTCACAGTCGCGGAAATTCAGAATTTTAGCTATAATTGGTTGTGGGTGTGAGCCTGGCGGTGGGCGTTTTTGAAGGGATCTGTGGGCTCTTTCCACTGAGAACCCTTGGGAGAGCTTCCCTGGGCCTATCTCCTGCAGCAGTAGCGTCTCGACGAAGTCGGTCGGGTCCGGGCCCTCCATGTCCTCGGGAACCCCTAGTATGCGAATATTATTTCGGCGGGCTCGGCCCTCGGCCTCCTCGGATCGTGCCTCCAGCCTTACCACCTTCTGCTCAAGCTCCTGGACTTTCGTTTTCAGTTCTTGGGTGTCCTCCACAGTGTCTTCTAGTGTGTTTTCCGCCGCAGTGACCCTCTCCGTGAGGTTGCGGGCATCCTGACGCATGAGCTGTATATCCGATTTCACCTCCTCTATCTTCCCCTCCACCGATGTGCGAAGGGCAGATATTGCCTGTAGGACCTGCGCGTGTTTGAGGTCTTCATCCTTCTGGGAGGGTTCCCCCATAGTTTCTTGGTCCTGTTGAGGTTGCCTCTGGGGTTTAGCCGTCGCAAATGAGTCCATTGTGACCAGTTTCAGTTTGCTCTTAGGGGGTGACATCTCCCTCACAGGGTCCCTTCTGTGTCCTGTTCTGGCTCTTGACCCGCAGGTTGTGTGGTTCTGGCTTACTGCCTTTGCGGCGTTGCTTGGTGGGGCCCTTGAGCGGGGCTCCGTGTCCAGCCAGTGTCTAGCAGCCCCAGTGGTTATATGGGTCGCCTCGCCTCACTGTCCTGCTCGTCAATTTGTGGCTCAGGCTGGTCTTCCTGCTTGCTTGGCCTGGTCCTGGCTTCGTTGGGGCTTGTTCCGGTGGGGAGTACCCCCGTGGCAGATTCGTCCGGCTGTGGTGGTTACCTCGTTTCGGTCCTGCCGCTGGCTTCGTCTCGGGGGGGTGCCAGCCTGTTAGTCGGGCCCAGTGTGTAGTTGGGGGTGCCCCCGGCCTCCGATCGCTGGTGGGCCTCAGCCGCTTTTGGTGTAGTCTCCCTGGGGGTGTGTCGATCGTTCTTGTGCCCCCCAGCGGTCTGTTTGGTGCAGCTGCCGTGCTGCCAGGCTATGGTTATTAGTGTGGGCCCCCCGCGTTGTCCAGCCTCCTGGGGCCCAGATTGGGTTGGCCTTCCGTTCCCGGGTGTTAGGAGGTCATGTAGGGCAAGGTCTGGTGCCCCTGCAAGAGGTGTCTTGGGGGGGTCTTCGCCCCGTGCGTTGCGTCGTGCTGGGACCCGTCACCTCCCGCTGTGTGCCCCTCAGTTGTGGTCCCTCCCGGCCTCACCCGCGCCCAAGCGGGTCAGCGTCGCAGGCACGGCACAGTGCCCCTTGCTTCGCCGCCCCGCCGGGCGAGTCTTCAGCAGGCCGCACCCGTGCACCGGTTCTCCCTCGGTGCGCCGCAGTCGGTCCTCTTCTCCAGGATGTGGTCGGCGGAGCAGTCGGGATGCTTGTCGGTTGCAGCGTCTTCCGCTGCTGCGGTCTGCGGTGCGGCCCGGCGTCCCGACGTGGGCCGGAGTCAAAAAGGCCGACTCACCACCGCTTTTGCTGGGGTGTATCCGGGTGGCTAAATGCTCACTCTCAGTCTCCGCTGCTTGCCCCTGGGTTTGGAGCCTGGGCGAGGCTGTGGATTGCGTGGCCCGGCTCCCCCGCCGGTGTGCGAGAGTGCATAGGGGTACGTTAGTTTGCGGGGCCGAGGGCCTCCCCGCGCCGCAGGGCTCGGGCAGTCTGTGTCCGCTCCCGCCTGTCAGGAGCTGCGGCTTCTCCCACGTCCGCTGCACCAGGCTCGCAGCGCCCCGCTGGTCCAGCAGCTGGTGCCGAGAGGGGCCAGGGATCAGTTGGTCCGTTCAGTCGGTCGCTGATGTGGGTTCCGCGGGGCCTCGAGTCGGCTGCTGCATCAGTCGCTGCTCGCAGCGGGCGGCGCCATCTTGCCGTCCCCAGGGGCTCGACTTTGGACTCCGCGTTTTCTGTGTTCCCCTTTCCGATTCGGCTCAGGAGTCGGGTCGAGTGGTGGGGGTTAGTTCCCCTGCAGGATTGTGCAGTTAGATCGTATGTTGCAGGGCTAATTAGGCATTAATAGTTCTTTTTAGCAGGATCTCGGACGAAGCTCCACGGGAGCTTGTCTTCACGGCATGTGTGCAGGCCACGCCCCCCCCGGGCTATCCCCTCTATTATCGAAAGTCTTGTAGGTGATGCAGCAGGATTTTAAGTTGAGACAGGCTTGCAGCGGGAGCGAGTGAAGTTCGATGAGGGTCAGGGTGATCTTGTCGATTTGCAGAGCCCTTTGATGAGCCTTGCTTCAGCATGCAGGACACAACTTGTTAGGGAATATTTGTCTTTACAGCACCTTTCCCTCCATGTTTATGGACCCCCAAACTATTTGCTTTTATTTTTGAATCTGATTTGCTCTTTTTGCAGTGCAGTGAAGCCTTTGGCTTCACTACACTGGCTTTTGCTAATTTGTCATAGGGAAACTGACATGTCCTTCAGGCTGTCAGTACTTGGGAAACATTGTTTCCCCTAGTCTTGTTACATTGCTATCACTTTTGGTAACTTGTTCTCATTGTATAATGCATCTTGCAATGCAGTACAGTGGACTACACTTTTTGTTTTACCCTAAACTAACACTCAGAGAATTGTTGGTTACTTGAGGTGTGCCTAAGGGACAAGTTGGTGACAGCCATTTCTTTTTGCTATATATTTAGTGTATTTTACTTTGTTTTTTTACTTTATTTTACTGTGTTTACTGCTTTTGGCTACCTACTGTGGCTAGTGACCAAACATGGCTGTTCCACAAGGTTTTTCGTGTGTCCCCTGGCCATCTTGTCACTAACCCTTCTTCATGGCCTGTGAGGCCAGAAAAATCCTTATATGGATTTCCAGTGCTGGGAAAACAGAGGCTCGGGGTCTACTGCAGGGCCATGTGTGTTTGATGCCAGGAAATGGTTTGGGGCTGTCTGGTTCCAATATACAAACTGGTTTCAGTGTGCCTGAATGGTATTTATGAGTTGTGCCAACAGTGGTCCTGAATGAACCACACTGGGGTGTTAGTGGCCCAGATCTTTGATTGGCTAGTGGGAGTTTCAGCTCTTACCTGCTTTAAATAAATACATTGAAAAATGAATGAGGGTTCAGGATAAATCTTTCATTTGGAAAAAGAAACAAAATTAAAGCAGAAAATCCCTGCCTATCTAAGATTCTTTACTTCTCCTTTATTGAAAATAGATACAAGTAGGCATATCAAAATGTCAAAAAACATTCTAGAAAACTCAACTGAAGACAGGATATTTGACATTCCTGCATTTAAATCGCTTGCAAAGAGAAAAATGTTCATTCAATGGTGCTTCTATTGCATTAATGTGTACAAGTGTACATTTTTCAATTTCAAAGGGCAACTTAAAGGTGATAAAATGTGTAGCAGTTAATACCCTTTCCCCTTTGTATTGAGTGGTTCAGCTACAGTAACATAACTCTGCTTGCCGATGTAACCTGGGAATGGCTTCAATTGCATGATTTTTTTAGGTATGTACATAGAAAGATATAATTTATGTTCCCAATATAAATCTTCTGAGCTTGTGCATTACACAGAGAAGGAGTCAAGGGATCTCCCAATATACTCGTCATTGGATCTGTTTCTTTCTTTATTATCATATTGACAGAATATCCTAGATAAACATAGATAAACACACAATACATATAGCATAAATTAATTCCCCTTTCAGACTTATGGCAATGACTACATGTCCATGAATTTTTTTTTAAATCTAAATTATAACACCACTTAAAACCATTTAATACATTTATAGAGCTATAAAAGTAAATTTACATCTTCACAGTCACGCTCTGTGCAAGTGCTTAGCCACTGCAAAAAGAGTTAACTCATAATGTGTTCTACCAAAGAGCAGCATGGATTGTTTAACACTTCTAACCCCACGTGCCAAAAATCTAGGTTTAAAAAATAATTTCCTGAGATCCCACTATAGAGGACATATTAGCGAAAAGTGGATATCATTTTGTTTGTTTGTTTTGTTTGTTTATTGATTTATATAGTGCTCCAGACCCAGGAGTAAAAGGGCGCTTGGGGAATTTTCAATTGACATTTAACAGTTACAGCATTTATCATAGACTCTCCTATCCCATGCGTGCCATCGGCTAGAAATAGCAGTGTTAGAAATGTTCACTTCAGATCATCCAAGTATTTCTCATACCCTATCTCCAACTTTGTGCTCAAGTAGATACTTAGTCACAGCAAACTATGAATTCTATTCAATAACAGATAGTCCTCCATAGCATAATATTTGCTTTTGACTATTGTTATGGTTTTTGCATCAATTATATTTGGATTTTGCCAACATTCATCATATCACAAGCTATTCAAGAGCTTTTCTTTTACCTTTTCAAATTAGGTGTTATTAAATGTTTTCCAAACAGTACTATAAACCATTGAAAGGAAAGAACTGAAACATTGCCATGAAGGTCAGAACACCTAAATTAGAGTCACAAACTAGTTGGGCCTTCTTTGGCCTTAAACAGACATTAAACATTGAAACCCCCCCCTACCTACTGACCCCCCTGTGGGTGACTCTTCTCCCTTTTGAAGTCCACTTACAGGTTGAACCAAGACTGTGTCTGATATGTTCAAGGATGTTAACGACTAGGGCCCTTTTCAAGTGGTGTCTCACGCTCCACTCCTCCTCATGGCCCCTCATTCTGGTGTGCTAGATATTCTCCCAAGCAACCAGGTTCTCTCATGGTAGTGCCCCTGCTGGTGAATCTGCTCTGGTTGTAGCCGGCGCAATATATCTATTGACAAATTTCCTGCTCTTCTGCTCCACCACTCGCCCCCCATGCAGCCCCATTGTTTTTCGTTCCATAACATACATATTTTTGCCAAATGTATCCACTCCTTTTTACCTGGTGTGTGTACATTTTTCCAGCAGGTTGCTATGCAAGCTGTGGCCGCTAGTAACAGGCTTGTTGCCATTGGGGGGGGGGGTCGAAGAGGTTCCCTGTCCACTTCCTCCAGACCAAACAGGACCGGCAACGGGGCTTTGATTCTGGTGATCCCATCAATCTCCTTAATCCAGCCCAGGATCTCGTCCCAGTAAAACTGAACCTTAGGGCACCACATGTGCCAGTAGTCTGTCCTGCAGCCACATTCACACCAACGGAAAAGGCTGACATCATGGTACATCTTGGAGAGTCTAACCGGGTCATCCTGCCACATATGCAGGAGCTTGATGGCGTGGAGTTTATATTGGGCAGAGACTGAACACTGAGAGTATCTCCAGCAGAGTTTGTCCAAAAGATGGGGTTCAAGCCCCCTCCATATATCTCTCCCACCATCCCCTCAGCTTATCCGTCGATCCCTTCCCCGTGTCCACCAGGGCCCCATTTATGGCCAAGATCACCCCCCTCCCCTCTGTTCAAGTGTTAAGGAGCTTTAGGAAGGAGGTAAGCGGTCTCTGGATATGCTCTTTCCAATCCTCCCCCATCATCACCCCCTTGAGTTGGAGTAGTAGGAAGACCGAGAGTTTGCCTATTCC
Source organism: Ambystoma mexicanum (assembly GCF_040938575.1). Classification (NCBI taxonomy): domain Eukaryota; kingdom Metazoa; phylum Chordata; class Amphibia; order Caudata; family Ambystomatidae; genus Ambystoma; species Ambystoma mexicanum. The sequence continues at coordinate 616,998,712 of NC_090932.1, read as the reverse complement.
CAGGGCCTCCTCAAGTACCAGGATACTGATGAATCTACTATCCCTCCAGAGCTGCCTGATTCTTTCTAACCCAGCCTGATACCAAGACAGGAATCTATCAGGGCTGTGTATGGTGTTGCTTATTCCCGGGACCCATATGTGCCCCGGCGGCGAGGGCCAGGTCGTAATTCCCTTCATTTCTGCGCCCGGCTTCCATATACGTCAGACCGTCCCCACAATGGGTTGTTCCCATATTCTACATGGTATCCTATGTTTCGGGACCCACAACCATTCCCAAACCGTGGCCAGCCCCATGGGCAGATTGTCTAGCGCAAGCCATTGCAGGTCCTGCTGAACCCTTAGATGTGGTATCAGGACCCTGAGCTGGGCGGCACTGTAATAATGTCAGGCAGACCCACACTTCCCTTTTCTTTTGGAAGGACGAGCATGTCTGCCGGAATCCTCTTTCTTCCCTTGCCAGAGAAACCACAACATTTACCCCTGATCCCACGAAAATACGAGTCCGGGATCTGGATGGGAAGCATTTGGAACAGATAGAGCAACTTGGTGAGGAGGACCATTTTGAGGTCATTAAGGTGCCCCAGCCAAGAGACTGTGAGTTTACTCCACTTCTCTAAGTCCTCCTTTAGCCTATCCTGCAGCAGTTTGAAGTTAGCTTCAAACAGATCCCCTAAGTCCCTGGTAACATTAATCCCCAGGTATCTAAGTGGACCCCGGCTGACCTGCATTTCGAGGTGTGAGAATCTGGCCACATTGCCATCCTCATTCGTGTCCAAGGGGAAGAGGACCGATTTGGACCTATTGATCTTAAACCCTGACATGGTATCATATAGTTCGATAAGCTGGACCGCTACCAGTAAGGATCCCAGGGGATTGGTGACATGTAACAAGTCGTCCACATACAATGCTACATTGTATTCATGCCCTCCTATGCTGATCCCCTCGATGCGAGCCTCCCCTCTGATCTTCTGTGTGAGCGGTTCCAGGGACAGGGAAAACAGAATCAGTGAGAGGGGGAAGCCCTGTCCAGTTCCCCTTCAAAGACCGAACCATTGTGAATATCCTCCATTAACATTAACACATGCCCTGGGAGAGGAGTACACCACCATGATCCCACAGAAGAACCTTTCCCCCATTCCCTCTCTTAACCAGTACTGCTTTCAAAAAGTCTCTGCCGAATGCCTTCTCTGCATCCACTGAGAAGAAGGCGGGGTGATCTGCTAGTCTCTTTGCCTCGTGCAATAGGTGCAAGGATTTACTCATTGTGTCCTCCCCCTGCCGGCCTTTGATAAAGCCCACCTGGTCAGGGTGTATCAGCCGGGGCATGTACTCCTTCATTCTGGCCACGGGAACCGTGGCATATATTTTTGCATCAATGTTGAGAAGGAAAATGGGGCGGTATGCCCCACATGTCCTAGGGTCCTTACCCGTCTTGGGTATTACAGTAATGAGTGCCTGGGAGAAGGACTCGGGGGCTACGCCTGTCTCGAGAATTTCATTGAAGTGTTCTGACATAAAAGCAACAGAACATTGAGAAATGACTTGTAGAATCCTACCGAGAACCCATCCTTGCCTAGGGCCTTAGCCAGCGGCATCCATGCCACTGCCCTCCTAAGATCCTCCTCCGTTATAGGGGCCTCTATGACCCTTGATTCAACTCCTGACAGTTTGGGCAGGGGATGTCTGCAAGATAAGCATCCATATTTCCCTCTTCCTGTCTAGACTCAGATATTTACAGGGCCTCATAAAAAGAGGCAAAGGCCTTTTGTATCTGCTCCAGCGAGGGCACGCAGCCTGGCTGATAAGAGAGCATCAGCATTATCCTCTTTCTCATAGAGTTTCTAGTTGTGCATTTGTGTTTGATTTTTTCCTTCCTCCACCCAACCCCTTAGCAATTGGTTCATGCAGTTGAGTGCCTCTTTGCTTCTATCGAGGTGGCCATCTCTCCCTGCTTACCCCACCCTTCCTGAATGTAATCTGTAGCCATCCTGCACACAGACCACTTCCTAAGCAGTTTTAGGGCCTGGCTGATGCTTTGTGAGTGCTTTATATTGATTCCAGTCTGTGTTTTGGCTTGTTTTTAGGTGTCTTTTAGAGGAATATTTGTGTTTTGCAATTGTTTTTTGGGCAGTTTATTTAGTCCTTTCCTTTAACTCCCAAATTATTTTTTAGCGGGTTTGGATCTGGAGTGCTCTGCCTTTGTACTGTAGTCATTTTTTTGTGTTTGCCATTTTCCTTCATCCACTCAACCCCTTAGCAATTGGTTCAGGCAGTCAGGTGTCTCTTTGCCTCTGTCCTGGTGGCCATCTTCCCCTGCTTCCCCCACCATTCCTGAATGTAATCTGTTGCCATGAATTACAGAGACCACTTGGTAAGCGGTCTTAGGGCCAGAGTTATGCTTTAAGAGTGCTTTATTTTGATTCCAAATTGTGTTTGGCTTTGTTCAGGTGCCTTTTGGAGGGGTTTGTGTGTAGTTTGCAATTGTTTATTGGGTTACTTGTTGTTTTTGTGGAGGGTTAATTTGTCTTTTCCCTTTGACTCCTAGCCCGTTTTTTGAGCTGGTCAGGATGTGGCTTTCACTGTATTTGTACTGTAGTCCTTTGTTTTTGTCTGTCTTTTTCTTTCCCCCAACCAACCCTTAGCAATTGGTTCATGCAGTCTGGTGCCTCTTTGCTTCTGTGTTGGTGGCCATGTCTCCCTGCTTACCCCTCCCTTCCTGAATGTAATCTGTAGCCATCGTGCACATGGAACAGTTGCTAAGCAGTTTTAGTGCCTGGCTGATGCTTTGTGAGTGCTTTATTTTGATTCCAATCTGTGTTTTGGCTTGGTTTTAGGTGCCTTTTAGATGATTTTGTGTGTGTTTTGCAATTGTATTTTGGGCCTGTTGTAGGTTTTCTGAGTAGTTTATTTGTTCTTTTCATTTAACTCCCAAATGTTGTTTTAGCTGATCTAGATCTAGAGTGTTCTGCCTTTGTACTGTTGTAATTTATTTGTGTTTGGCTTTTTCCTTACTCCACCCAACCCCTTAGCAATTGGGTCATGCAGTCAGGTGTCTCTTTGCCTCTGACCTGGTGGGCATCTCTCCCTGCTTCGCCCTCACTTCCTGAATGGAATCATTTGCCATACAGCACATGGACCACTTTCTAAGCACTCTTAGGGCATGGCTGATGCTTTGTGAGTGCTTCATTGTGATTCTAATCTATGTTTTGGCTTGGTTTTATCTGACTTTTAGAGGAATTTGTGTCTGTTTTGCAATTGTATTTTGGGCCTGTTGTAGGATTTCTGAGTTGTTTATTTGTTATTTTCCTTTAACTCCCAAATATTTTTTTAGCTAGTCTGGATCTGGAGTGTTCTGCCATTGGACTGCAGTCAATTGTTTATGTTTGGCTTTTTGTTTACTCCACCCAACCCCTTAGCAATTGGTTGATGCAGTCAGGTGTCACTTTGCCTCTGTCCTGGTGGGCATCTCTTCCTGCTTCCCCCTCACTTCCTGAATGGAATCATTTGCCATACAGCACATAGACCACTTTCTAAGCAGTCTTAGGACATGACTGATGCTTTGTGAGTGCTTCATTTTGATTATAATCTTTGTTTTGGCTTGGTTTTGGCTGACTTTTCGAGGAATTTGTGTCTGTTTTGCAATTGTATTTTGGGCCTGTTGTAGGATTTCTGAGTTGTTTATTTGTTCTTTTCCTTTAACTCCCAAATGTTTTTTAGCTGGTCTGGATCTGGAGTGCTCTGCCTTTGTACTGCAGTCAATTGTTTATGTTTGGCTTTTTGTTTACTCCACACAACCTCTTAGCAATTGGTTGATGCAGTTAGGTGTCACTTTGCCTCTGTCCTGGTGGGCATCTCTCCCTGCTTCCCCCTCAGTTCCTGAATGGAATCTGTTGCCATACTGCACATGGACCACTTGCTAAGCAGTCTGAGGGCTGGGCTGATGCTTTGTGAGTGCTTTATTTTGATTTCAATCTGTGTTGTGGCTTTGTTCAGGTGCCTTTTGGAGGGATATCTGTAACGCTCACCTGATTCCCACGGAGGCGCTGGTCTTGGCAGGAAGGTGTCTGTGACTCGAAAAGTGATGTGCAGGACTCGATTGGCTTCTGGGGTCGAACCTCTTCTCACTGTGCGTCGAACCCGAAGGGTGAGGTTTCTGTAGGTGAAAGAATATGGGGGTTAAGGGTCTGGGCTGTTGAATGTTCCTCTCCCTCTCCCTCTCTTCCTAGCTTCTCCGTAGAGCCCCCCCCCAGGTCACGTGCTCACCTTATATAGGTGAATGCTGGACTCTCCATCTGCGTCTGGTGCAGGGTGCCGTTGCCAGTTCCTTCACTGGTGAAACATAGGCCTCTTGAACTCAGAGGATCGTTACCGTCGTTAACTGCACGAGCGGTCAGTTTCCGGGCACCTTTTTAGTCTTTATAGTCTTTAGGTGCGTGGCACGTTAATATTGAACAGGACTCTGTATAATGCTTTCCCTTTTGTCTTGCAGGACTCTGGAGATGGAAGATGGAGTGAAGCGCCTGGCAATGAGTAAGTAAATGCAAGCGCTCAAACTGTCTTTTTCCCTTGCTGCTTAGTCCGTGCTGAAGAGACGCCGGAGTATTTGCAGGCGTTCTATTGTGACGAGCGCGATGGGCGTAAGTAAATACCTGTCTAATGTCTCTTCTTTTGTTTTCACAGGCGGCGATGCAGCGTGAAGAAATCCGGAATTCGCGGAGTGCCGGTGAGTAATAACAATGCTTTTGTCTTCACAGGCGGAGGTGCAGCGTGAAGAAATCCGGAATTCGCGGAGTGCCGGTAAGTAATAACAATGCTTTTGTCTTCACAGGCGGAGGTGCAGTGTGAAGAAATGGCCGCAGCCGATGGATCAGGTGAAAAAGCACTGCGTGTAAAGGTTGCCTTGCTAACCTGTTGTTTCTTGTCCTTGCAGGTGCTGTTGTCGACTGGATACAGGAATGGTAAGTATAATTCTTGCAGGTTCAGGATCGAAAGAAGAAAGGCTGGAACAGACTAGGTGAGCGTTCTGCTGCAGATGCAGAATAACGCGAAGCACGTTTCATCTATCGGGTGTGGTTTAAATAGCCTTGGAGTGATGAGCCGTCTTCCTCCACGGCCCCGCCTAGGTAAGAAAAGAGTTCCAGTTCCAGAAGTGTTCCAGTGCTGTATCCAGGGAGTGGAGCTTGCCCCACCCAGGTAAGAAAGTAGTTCCTGTTCACAGAGGACTTCTAAGTGGCTGGTAAGTAAGCAGCATGGTCTGCTGCAGGTAAGTCCACCCAAGCATCTTCATACATAATATGAGCCCGGCGCTTCCAGTGCCGGGACCGATGCCTTTGATGAGCCTGGTGCCACCGGCGCCAGGACAAGGCCCAAAAGGTCCCAGTGGGGACCGGCTGGTGCCTAAGATAACGGTTAGGGGCCTGCTTCCAAGGATGTTGGGCTGTTCCTGACTCCTTGGAAGCAGTGATCATGACAATATCTGTGTATTTTGCAATCGTTTTTTAGACTAGTTGTTTTTCTCTGCGGTTTATTTGTTTTTTACCTTTGACTCCTAACCCTTTTTTTTTTAGCTGGTCAGGATGTGGCTTGCTCTGCCTTTGTACTGTAGTCCTTTGTTTTTTTCTGGATCTTTCCTTCCCACCAGCCAACCCTTTGCAATTGGTTCATGCTGTCGGGTGCCCCTTTGCTTCTGTCCTGGTGGCCATGTCTCCCTGCTTACCCCTCCCTTCCTGAATTATATCTGTAGCCATTGTGCACATGGACCACTTGCTAAGCAGTCTTAGTGCATGGCTGATGCCGTGTGAGTGCTTTATTTGGATTCCAAATTGTGTTTTGGCTTTGTTCAGGTGCCCTTTGGAGGGGTTTGTGTGTAGTTTGCAATTGTTTTTTGGGCTACTTGTTGTTTTTGTGGAGGGTTAATTTGTTTTTCCCTTTGACTCCTAACCCGTTTTTTGAGCTGGTCAGGATGTGTCTTTCACTGCCTTTGTACTGTAGTCCTTTGTTTTTGTCTGGCTTTTTCCTTCCCCCAACCAACCCTTAGCAATTGGTTCATGCAGTCGGGTGCCTCTTTGCTTCTGTCCTGGTGGCCATGTCTCCCTGCTTACCCCTCCCTTGCTGAATATAATCTGTAGCCATCGTGCATATGGAACAGTTGCTAAGCAGTCTTAGTGCCTGGCTGATGCTTTGTGAGTGCTTTATTTTGATTCCAATCTGTGTTTTGGCTTGGTTTTAACTGACTTTGAGGAATTTGTGTCTGTTTTGCAATTGTATACTGGGCCTGTTGTAGGTTTTCTGAGTAGTTTATTTGTTCTTTTCCTTTAACTCCCAAATGTTGTTTAGCTGGTCTGGATCTAGAGTGTTCTGCCTTTGTACTGTAGTCATTTGTTTGTGTTTGGCTTTTTCCTTACTCCGCCCAACCCCTTAGCAATTGGGTCATGCAGTCAGGTGTCTCTTTGCCTCTGTCCTGGTGGGCATCTCTCCCTGCTTCGCCCTCACTTCCTGAATGGAATCATTTGCCATACAGCACATGGACCACTTTCTAAGCAGTCTTAGGGCATGGCTGATGCTTTGTGAGTGCTTCATTTTGATTCTAATCTTTGTTTTGGCTTGGTTTTAACTGACTTTTCGAGCAATTTGTGTCTGTTTTGCAATTGTATTTTGGGCCTGTTGTAGGATTTCTGAGTTGTTTATTTGTTCTTTTCCTTTAACTCCCAAATGTTTTTTTAGATGGTCTGGATCTGGAGTGCTCTGCCTTTGTACTGCAGTCAATTGTTTATGTTTTGCTTTTTGTTTACTCCACCCAACCCCTTAGCAATTGGTTGATGCAGTCAGGTGCCTCTTTGCTTCTGTCCTGGTGGCCATGTCTCCCTGCTTACCCCTCCCTTGCTGAATATAATCTGTAGCCATCGTGCATATGGAACAGTTGCTAAGCAGTCTTAGTGCCTGGCTAATGCTTTGTGAGTGCTTTATTTTGATTCCAATCTGTGTTTTGGCTTGGTTTTAACTGACATTTCGAGCAATTTGTGTCTGTTTTGCAATTGTATTTTGGGCCTGTTGTAGGATTTCTGAGTTGTTTATTTGTTCTTTTCCTTTAACTCCCAAATGTTTTTTTAGATGGTCTGGATCTGGAGTGCTCTGCCTTTGTACTGCAGTCAATAGTTTATGTTTGGCTTTTTGTTTACTCCACCCAACCCCTTAGCAATTGGTTGATGCAGTCAGGTGTCACTTTGACTCTGTCCTGGTGGGCATCTCTCCCTGCTTCCCCCTCACTTCCTGAATGGAATCTGTTGCCATACTGCACATGGACCACTTGCTAAGCAGTCTTAGGGCTGGGCTGATGCTTTGTGAGTGCTTTATTTTGATTTCAATCTGTGTTTTGGCTTTGTTCAGGTGCCTTTTGGAGGGATATCTGTGTATTTTGCAATCGATTTTTAGACTAGTTGTTTTTCTGTGCAGTTTATTTGGTTTTTTCCTTTGAGTCCTAACCCGTTTTTTTAGCTGGTCAGGATGTGGCTTGCTCTGCCTTTGTACTGTAGTCCTTTGTTTTTTTCTGGATTTTTCCTTCCCACCAGCCAACCCTTAGCAATTGGTTCATGCTGTCGGGTGCCCCTTTGCTTCTGCCCTGGTGGCCATGTCTCCCTGCTTACCCCTCCCTTACTGAATTATATCTGTAGCCATTGTGCATATGGACCACTTGCTAAGCAGTCTTAGTGCATGGCTGATGCCTTGTGAGTGCTTTATTTTGATTCCAATCTGTGTTTTGGCTTGGTTTTATGTGCCTTTTTCTGAGGATTTTGTGTGTTTTGCAATAGTTTTTTGGGCCTGTTGTAGGTTTTCTGAGTAGTTTATTTGGTCTTTTCCTTAAACTCTCAAATGTTTTGTTAGCTGGACTGGATATGGAGTGCGCTGCCTTTGTACTGTAGTCATTTGTTTGTGTTTGGCTTTTTCCTTACTCCACCTAGCCCCTTAGCAATTGGTTCATGCAGTCAGGTGTCTCTTTGCCTCTGTCCTGGTGGGCATCTCTCCCTGCTTCCCCCTCACTTCCTGAATATAATCTGTTGCCATACTGCACATGGACCATTTGCTAAGCAGTCTTAGGGCCTGGCTGATGCTTTGTGAGTTCTTTATTTTGATGCAAATTTTTGTTTTGGCTTGGTTTTATCTGCCATTTGGAGGAATTTGTGTCTGTTTTGCAATTGTTTTTTGGGCCAGTTGTTGGTTTTCTAAGTAGTTCATTTTGTCTTTCCCTTTAACTCCCAAATGTTTTTTAGCAGGTTTGGATCTGGAGTGCTCTGCCTTTGTACTGTAGTCATTTGTTTGTGTTTGGCATTTCCTTCCTCCACCCAACCCCTTTGCAATTGATTCAGTCAGTCTGGTGACTCTTTGCTTCTGTCCTGGTGGCCACATCTACCTGCCTACCCCTCCCTCCTGAATGTAATCTGTTGCCATCCTGCACATGGACCACTTGCTAAGCAGTCTTACGGCTGGGCTGATGCTTTGTGAGTGCTTTATTTTGATTCCAATCTGTGTTTTGGCTTAGTTTTAGGTGCCTTCTAGTTGATTTTGTGTGTGTTTTGCAATTGTATTTTGGGCCTGTCGAAGTTTTTCTGAGTAGTTTATTTGTTCTTTTTCTTTAACTCCCAAATGTTTTTTTAGCTGGTCTGGATCTGGAGTGCTTTGCCTCTGTACTGTAGTCATTTGTTTGTGTTTGGCTTTTTCCTTACACCACCCAAACCCTTAGCAATTGGTTCATGCAGTCAGGTGTCTCTTTGCCCTTGTCCTGGTGGGCATCTCTCCCTGCTTCCCCCTCACTTCCTGAATGTAATCTGTTGCCATACTGCACATGGACCACTTGCTAAGCAGTCTTAGGGCCTAGCTGATCCTTTGTGTGTGCTTTATTCTGATTCTAATCTATGTTTGGCTTGGTTTTATCTGCCATTTGGAGGAATTTGTGTCTGTTTTGCAATTGTTTTTTGGGCCAGTTGTTGGTTTTCTAAGTAGTTCATTTTGTCTTTCCCTTTAACTCCCAAATGTTTTTTAGCAGGTTTGGATCTGGAGTGCTCTGCCTTTGTACTGTAGTCATTTGTTTGTGTTTGGCATTTCCTTCCTCCACCCAACCCCTTAGCAAGTGGTTTAGTCAGTCCAGTGACTCTTTGCTTCTGTCCTGGTGGCCACCTCTACCTGCCTACCCCTCCCTTCCTGAATGTAATCTGTAGCCATGCTGCACATGGACCACTTGCTAAGCAGTCTTGGAGCTGGGCTGATGCTTTGTGAGTGCTTTATTTTGATTCCAATCTGTGTTTTGGCTTGGTTTTAGGTGCCTTTAAGATGATTTTGTGTGTGTTTTGCAATTGTATTTTGGGCCTGTTGTAGGTTTTCTGAGTAGTTTATTTGTTCTTTTCCTTTAACTCCCAAATGTTGTTTTAGCTGGTCTGGATCTAGAGTGTTCTGCCTTTGTACTGTAGTCATTTGTTTGTGTTTGGCTTTTTCCTTACTCCACCCAACCCCTTAGCAATTGGATCATGCAGTCAGGTGTCTCTTTGTCTCTGTCCTGGTGGGCATCTCTCCCTGCTTCGCCCTCACTTCCTGAATGGAATCATTTGCCATACAGCACATGGACCACTTTCTAAGCAGTCTTAGGGCATGGCTGATGCTTTGTGAGTGCTTCATTTTGATTCTAATCTTTGATTTGGCTTGGTATTAACTGACTTTTCGAGCAATTTGTGTCTGTTTTGCAATTGTATTTTGGGCCTGTTGTAGGATTTCTGAGTTGTTTATTTGTTCTTTTCCTTTAACTCCCAAATGTTTTTTTAGCTGGTCTGGATCTGGAGTGCTCTGCCTTTGTACTGCAGTCAATTGTTTATATTTGGCTTTTTGTTTACTCCACCCAAACCCTTAGCAATTGGTTGATGCAGTCAGGTGTCACTTTGACTCTGTCCTGGTGGGCATCTCTCCCTGCTTCCCCCTCACTTCCTGAATGGAATCTGTTGCCATACTGCACATGGACCACTTGCTAAGCAGTCTTAGGGCTGGGCTGATGCTTTGTGAGTGCTTTATTTTGATTTCAATCTGTGTTTTGGCTTTGTTCAGGTGCCTTTTGGAGGGATATCTGTGTATTTTGCAATCGATTTTTAGACTAGTTGTTTTTCTGTGCGGTTTATTTGTTTTTTTACCTTTGACTCCTAACCCGTTTTATTAGCTGGTCAGGATGTGGCTTGCTCTGCCTTTGTACTGTAGTCCTTCGTTTTTTTCTGGATTTTTCCTTCCCACCAGCCAACCCTTAGCAATTGGTTCATGCTGTCGGGTGCCCCTTTGCTTCTGCCCTGGTGGCCATGTCTCCCTGCTTACACCTCCCTTCCTGAATTATATCTGTAGCCATTGTGCACATGGACCACTTGCTAAGCAGTCTTAGTGCATGGCTGATGCCTTGTGAGTGCTTTATTTTGATTCCAATCTGTGTTTCGCTTGGTTTTATGTGCCTTTTTCTGAGGATTTTGTGTGTTTTGCAATAGTTTTTTGGGCCTGTTGTAGGTTTTCTGAGTAGTTTATTTGGTCTTTTCCTTAAACTCTCAAATGTTTTGTTAGCTGGACTGGATATGGAGTGTGCTGCCTTTGTACTGTAGTCATTTGTTTGTGTTTGGCTTTTTCCTTACTCCACCTAGCCCCTTAGCAATCGGTTCATGCAGTCAGGTGTCTCTTTGCCTCTGTCCTGGTGGGCATCTCTTCCTGCTTCCCCCTCACTTCCTGAATATAATCTGTTGCCATACTGCACATGGACCATTTGCTAAGCAGTCTTAGGGCCTGGCTGATGCTTTGTGAGTTCTTTATTTTGATGCAAATCTTTGTTTTGGCTTGCTTTTGGCTGCCTTTTGGAGGAATTTACGTTTGTTTTGTAATTGTTTTTTGGGCCAGTTGTTGGTTTTCTGAGTAGTTCATTTTGTCTTTCCCTTTAACTACCAAATGTTTTTTAGCAGGTTTGGATCTGGAGTGCTCTGCCTTTGTACTGTAGTCATTTGTTTGTGTTTGGCATTTCCTTCCTCCACCCAACCCCTTAGCAATTGATTCAGTCAGTCTGGTGACTCTTTGCTTCTGTCCTGGTGGCCACATCTACCTGCCTACCCCTCCCTCCTGAATGTAATCTGTTGCCATCCTGCACATGGACCACTTGCTAAGCAGTCTTACGGCTGGGCTGATGCTTTGTGAGTGCTTTATTTTGATTCCAATCTGTGTTTTGGCTTAGTTTTAGGTGCCTTCTAGTTGATTTTGTGTGTGTTTTGCAATTGTATTTTGGGCCTGTCGAAGTTTTTCTGAGTAGTTTATTTGTTCTTTTTCTTTAACTCCCAAATGTTTTTTTAGCTGGTCTGGATCTGGAGTGTTTTGCCTCTGTACTGTAGTCATTTGTTTGTGTTTGGCTTTTTCCATACTCCACGCAGCCCTGGTTCATGCAGTCAGGTGTCTCTTTGCCTCTGTCGTGGTGGGCATCTCTCCCTGCTTCCCCCTCACTTCCTGAATGAAATATGTTGCCATACTGCACATGGACCATTTGCCAAGCAGTTTTAGGGCATGGCTGATGCTTTGTGAGTGCTTAATTTTGATTCTAATCTTTGTTTTGGCTTGGTTTTAGCTGCCTTTTGGAGGAATTTGCATGTGTTTTGCAATTGGTTTTTGGGCCAGTTGTTGGTTTTCTTAGTAGTTCATTTTGTCTTTCCCTTTAACTCCCAAATATTTTTTAGCGGGTTTGGATCTGGAGTGCTCTGCCTTTGTACTGTAGTCATTTGTTTGTGTTTGGCATTTTCCTTCCTCCACCCAACCCCTTAGCAATTGGTTAAGTCCGGTGACTCTTTGCTTATGTCCTGGTGGCCACATCTACCTGCCTACCCCTCCCTTCCTGAATGTAATCTGTAGCCATCTTGCACATGGACCACTTGCTAAGAAGTTTTAGGGCTGGGCTGATGCTTTGTGAGTGCTTTATTTTGATTCCAATCTGTGTTTTGGCTTGGTTTTAGGTGCCTTCTAGATAATTTTGTGTGTGTTTTGCAATTGTATTTTGGGCCGGTTGTAGGTTTTCTGAGTGGTTTATTTGTTCTTTTCCTTTAACTCCCAAATGTTTTTTTTAGCCGTTCTGGATCTGGAGTGCTCTGCCTTTGTACTGTAGTCAATTGTTTGTGTTTGGCTTTTTGTTTACTCCACCCAACTCCTTAGCAATTGGTTGATGCAGTCAGGTGTCACTTTGACTCTGTCCTTGTGGGCATCTCTCCCTGCTTCCCCCTCACTTCCTGAATGGAATCTGTTGCCATACTGCACATGGACCACTTGCTAAGCAGTCTTAGGGCTGGGCTGATGCTTTGTGAGTGCTTTATTTTGATTTCAATCTGTGTTTTGGCTTTGTTCAGGTGCCTTTTGGAGGGATATCTGTGTATTTTGCAATCGATTTTTAGACTAGTTGTTTTTGTGTGCAGTTTATTTGTTTTTTTCCTTTGAGTCCTAACCCGTTTTTTTAACTGGTCAGGATGTGGCTTGCTCTGCCTTTGTACTGTAGTCCTTTGTTTTTTTCTGGATTTTTCCTTCCCACCAGCCAACCCTTAGCAATTGGTTCATGCTGTCGGGTGCCCCTTTGCTTCTGCCCTGGTGGCCATGTCTCCCTGCTTACCCCTTCCTTCCTGAATTATATCTGTAGCCATTGTGCACATGGACCACTTGCTAAGCAGTCTTAGTGCATGGCTGATGCCTTGTGAGTGCTTTATTTTGATTCCAATCTGTGTTTTGGCTTGGTTTTATGTGCCTTTTTCTGAGGATTTTGTGTGTTTTGCAATAGTTTTTTGGGCCTGTTGTAGGTTTTCTGAGTAGTTTATTTGGTCTTTTCCTTAAACTCTCAAATGTTTTGTTAGCTGGACTGGATATGGAGTGCGCTGCCTTTGTACTGTAGTAATTTGTTTGTGTTTGGCTTTTTCCTTACTCCACCTAGCCCCTTAGCAATTGGTTCATGCAGTCAGGTGTCTCTTTGCCTCTGTCCTGGTGGGCATCTCTTCCTGCTTCCCCCTCACTTCCTGAATATAATCTGTTGCCATACTGCACATGGACCATTTGCTAAGCAGTCTTAGGGCCTGGCTGATGCTTTGTGAGTTCTTTATTTTGATGCAAATCTTTGTTTTGGCTTGGTTTTGGCTGCCTTTTGAGGGAATTTACGTTTGTTTTGTAATTGTTTTTTGGGGCAGTTGTTGGTTTTCTGAGTAGTTCATTTTGTCTTTCCCTTTAACTACCACATGTTTTTTAGCAGGTTTGGATCTGGAGTGCTCTGCCTTTGTACTGTAGTCTTTTGTTTGTGTTTGGCATTTCCTTCCTCCACCCAACCCCTTAGCAATTGATTCAGTCAGTCTGGTGACTCTTTGCTTCTGTCCTGGTGGCCACATCTACCTGCCTACCCCTCCCTCCTGAATGTAATCTGTTGCCATCCTGCACATGGACCACTTGCTAAGCAGTCTTACGGCTGGGCTGATGCTTTGTGAGTGCTTTATTTTGATTCCAATCTGTGTTTTGGCTTAGTTTTAGGTGCCTTCTAGTTGATTTTGTGTGTGTTTTGCAATTGTATTTTGGGCCTGTCGAAGTTTTTCTGAGTAGTTTATTTGTTCTTTTTCTTTAACTCCCAAATGTTTTTTTAGCTGGTCTGGATCTGGAGTGCTTTGCCTCTGTACTGTAGTCATTTGTTTGTGTTTGGCTTTTTCCTTACACCACCCAAACCCTTAGCAATTGGTTCATGCAGTCAGGTGTCTCTTTGCCCTTGTCCTGGTGGGCATCTCTCCCTGCTTCCCCCTCACTTCCTGAATGTAATCTGTTGCCATACTGCACATGGACCACTTGCTAAGCAGTCTTAGGGCCTAGCTGATGCTTTGTGTGTGCTTTATTCTGATTCTAATCTATGTTTGGCTTGGTTTTATCTGCCATTTGGAGGAATTTGTGTCTGTTTTGCAATTGTTTTTTGGGCCAGTTGTTGGTTTTCTAAGTAGTTCATTTTGTCTTTCCCTTTAACTCCCAAATGTTTTTTAGCAGGTTTGGATCTGGAGTGCTCTGCCTTTGTACTGTAGTCATTTGTTTGTGTTTGGCATTTCCTTCCTCCACCCAACCCCTTAGCAAGTGGTTTAGTCAGTCCAGTGACTCTTTGCTTCTGTCCTGGTGGCCACCTCTACCTGCCTACCCCTCCCTTCCTGAATGTAATCTGTAGCCATCCTGCACATGGACCACTTGCTAAGCAGTCTTGGAGCTGGGCGGATGCTTTGTGAGTGCTTTCTTTTGATTCCAATCTGTGTTTTGGCTTGGTTTTAGGTGCCTTTAAGATGATTTTGTGTGTGTTTTGCAATTGTATTTTGGGCCTGTTGTAGGTTTTCTGAGTAGTTTATTTGTTCTTATCCTTTAACTCCCAAATGTTGTTTTAGCTGGTCTGGATCTAGAGTGTTCTGCCTTTGTACTGTAGTCATTTGTTTGTGTTTGGCTTTTTCCTTACTCCACCCAACCCCTTAGCAATTGGGTCATGCAGTCAGGTGTCTCTTTGTCTCTGTCCTGGTGGGCATCTCTCCCTGCTTCGCCCTCACTTCCTGAATGGAATCATTTGCCATACAGCACATGGACCACTTTCTAAGCAGTCTTAGGGCATGGCTGATGCTTTGTGAGTGCTTCATTTTGATTCTAATCTTTGATTTGGCTTGGTTTTAACTGACTTTTCGAGCAATTTGTGTCTGTTTTGCAATTGTATTTTGGGCCTGTTGTAGGATTTCTGAGTTGTTTATTTGTTCTTTTCCTTTAACTCCCAAATGTTTTTTTAGCTGGTCTGGATCTGGAGTGCTCTGCCTTTGTACTGCAGTCAATTGTTTATGTTTGGATTTTTGTTTACTCCACCCAAACCCTTAGCAATTGGTTGATGCAGTCAGGTGTCACTTTGACTCTGTCCTGGTGGGCATCTCTCCCTGCTTCCCCCTCACTTCCTGAATGGAATCTGTTGACATACTGCACATAGACCACTTGCTAAGCAGTCTTAGGGCTGGGCTGATGCTTTGTGAGTGCTTTATTTTGATTTCAATCTGTGTTTTGGCTTTGTTCAGGTGCCTTTTGGAGGGATATCTGTGTATTTTGCAATCGATTTTTAGACTAGTTGTTTTTCTGTGCAGTTTATTTGTTTTTTTACCTTTGACTCCTAACCCGTTTTTTTAGCTGGTCAGGATGTGGCTTGCTCTGCCTTTGTACTGTAGTCCTTCGTTTTTTCCTGGATTTTTCCTTCCCACCAGCCAACCCTTAGCAATTGGTTCATGCTGTCGGGTGCCCCTTTGCTTCTGCCCTGGTGGCCATGTCTCCCTGCTTACCCCTCCCTTCCTGAATTATATCTGTAGCCATTGTGCACATGGACCACTTGCTAAGCAGTCTTAGTGCATGGCTGATGCCTTGTGAGTGCTTTATTTTGATTCCAATCTGTGTTTTGGCTTGGTTTTATGTGCCTTTTTCTGAGGATTTTGTGTGTTTTGCAATAGTTTTTTGGGCCTGTTGTAGGTTTTCTGAGTAGTTTATTTGGTCTTTTCCTTAAACTCTCAAATGTTTTGTTAGCTGGACTGGATATGGAGTGTGCTGCCTTTGTACTGTAGTCATTTGTTTGTGTTTGGCTTTTTCCTTACTCCACCTAGCCCCTTAGCAATTGGTTCATGCAGTCAGGTGTCTCTTTGCCTCTGTCCTGGTGGGCATCTCTTCCTGCTTCCCCCTTACTTCCTGAATATAATCTGTTGCCATACTGCACATGGACCATTTGCTAAGCAGTCTTAGGGCCTGGCTGATGCTTTGTGAGTTCTTTATTTTGATGCAAATCTTTGTTTTGGCTTGCTTTTGGCTGCCTTTTGGAGGAATTTACGTTTGTTTTGTAATTGTTTTTTGGGCCAGTTGTTGGTTTTCTGAGTAGTTCATTTTGTCTTTCCCTTTAACTACCAAATGTTTTTTAGCAGGTTTGGATCTGGAGTGCTCTGCCTTTGTACTGTAGTCATTTGTTTGTGTTTGGCATTTCCTTCCTCCACCCAACCCCTTAGCAATTGATTCAGTCAGTCTGGTGACTCTTTGCTTTTGTCCTGGTGGCCACATCTACCTGCCTACCCCTCCCTCCTGAATGTAATCTGTTGCCATCCTGCACATGGACCACTTGCTAAGCAGTCTTACGGCTGGGCTGATGCTTTGTGAGTGCTTTATTTTGATTCCAATCTGTGTTTTGGCTTAGTTTTAGGTGCCTTCTAGTTGATTTTGTGTGTGTTTTGCAATTGTATTTTGGGCCTGTCGAAGTTTTTCTGAGTAGTTTATTTGTTCTTTTTCTTTAACTCCCAAATGTTTTTTTAGCTGGTCTGGATCTGGAGTGATTTGCCTCTGTACTGTAGTCATTTGTTTGTGTTTGGCTTTTTCCATACTCCACCCAGCCCTGGTTCATGCAGTCAGGTGTCTCTTTGCCTCTGTCCTGGTGGGCATCTCTCCCTGCTTCCCCCTCACTTCCTGAATGAAATCTGTTGCCATACTGCACATGGACCATTTGCCAAGCAGTTTTAGGGCATGGCTGATGCTTTGTGAGTGCTTCATTTTGATTCTAATCTTTGTTTTGGCTTGCTTTTAGCTGCCTTTTGGAGGAATTTGCGTGTGTTTTGCAATTGGTTTTTGGGCCAGTTGTTGGTTTTCTTAGTAGTTCATTTTGTCTTTCCCTTTAACTCCCAAATATTTTTTAGCGGGTTTGGATCTGGAGTGCTCTGCCTTTGTACTGTAGTCATTTGTTTGTGTTTGGCATTTTCCTTCCTCCACCCAACCCCTTAGCAATTGGTTAAGTCCGGTGACTCTTTGCTTATGTCCTGGTGGCCACATCTACCTGCCTACCCCTCCCTTCCTGAATGTAATCTGTAGCCATCCTGCACATGGACCACTTGCTGAGAAGTCTTAGGGCTGGTCTGATGCTTTGTGAGTGCTTTATTTTGATTCCAATCTGTGTTTTGGCTTGGTTTTAGGTGCCTTCTAGATGATTTTGTGTGTGTTTTGCAATTGTATTTTGGGCCGGTTGTAGGTTTTCTGAGTGGTTTATTTGTTCTTTTCCTTTAACTCCCAAATGTTTTTTTTAGCCGTTCTGGATCTGGAGTGCTCTGCCTTTGTACTGTAGTCAATTGTTTGTGTTTGGCTTTTTGTTTACTCCACCCAACTCCTTAGCAATTGGTTGATGCAGTCAGGTGTCTCTTTGCCTCTGTCCTGGTGGGCATCACTCCCTGCATCCCCCTCACTTCCTGAATGTAATCTGTTGCCATACTGCACATGGACCACTTGCTAAGTAGTCTTAAGGCCTGGCTGAATGCTTTGTGAGTGCTTTATTTTGATTCTAATCTTTGTTTTGGCTTGGTTTTAGCCGCATTTGGAGGAATATCTGTCTGTTTTGCAATTGTTTTTTGGGCCAGTAGTTGGGATTCCGAGTAGTTTATTTTGTCTTTCCTTTTAACTCCCAAATGTTATTTAGCGGGGTTGGATCTGGAATACTCTGCCTTTGTACTGTAGTCATTTGTTTGGGTTTGGCGTTTTCCTTCCTCCACCCAACCCCTTAGCAATTGGTTCAGTCAGTCCGGTGACTCTTTGCTTCTGTCCTGGTGCCCACCTCTACCTGCCTACCCCTCCCTTCCTGAATGTAATCTGTAGCCATCCTGCACATGGACCACTTGCTAAGCAGTCTTAGGGCTGGGCTGGGCTGATGCTTCGTGAGTGCTTTTTTAAAATTCCGATCTGTGTTTTGGCTTGGTTTTAGGTGCCTTTTAGATGAGTTTGTGTGTGTTTTGCAATTGTATTTTGGGCCTGTTTTAGGTATTCTGAGTTGTTTATTTGTTCTTTTCCTTTAACTCCCAAAAGTTTTTTTAGCTGGTCTGGATCTGGAGTGCTCTGCCTTTGTACTGTAGCCAATTGTTTGTGTTTGTTTTTTTTCTTTACTCCACCCAACCCCTTAGCAATTGGTTGATGCAGTCAGGTGTCTCTTTGCCTCTGTCCTGGTGGGCATCTCGCCATGCTTCCCCCTCACTTCCTGAATGTAATCTGTTGCCATACTGCACATGGACCACTTGCTAAGCAGACTAAGGGCCTGGCTGATGCTTTGTGAGTGCTTTATTTTGATTCCAATCTGTATTTTGGCTTTGTTCAGGTGCCTTTTGGAGGGATTTGTGGGTGTTTTGCAATTGTTTTTTGGGCCTGTTGTTGGTTTCTGAGTAGTTTATTTGGTATTTTCGTCTGACTCCCAAATATTCCATTAGCTGGTCTGGATCTGGAGTGTTCTGCCTTTGTACTGTAGTCATTTGTTTGTGTTTGACTTTTTCCTTCCTCCACCCAACCCCTTAGCAATTGGTTCATGCAGTTGGGTGCTGTTATGCTCTGCGGAGGTGTTGGGGCATGGTTGCAGCCCTCCCAGAATTTGAATCACCCCCTTCAGGCCTCTCCCTCAGTAGAAATGCTGTGAGCGATGGTACGTGGTGATAGTGCACCTGCGTAGAGATAAGAGTGTGTGAGTGCGCTAATCTGTGATTGTTGTACCTCTCAAACCCTTCACCCCAAAGTATGGTTTCTGTGAGCATACGCCGGACCATAAAGCTCACCTGTGAATTATGGAAGATAAGCTCTCCGTCCTGCTACTTCTGGCAGGGGTGCGTCGAATGGGATCTACTTCCTTCACTGATCCCTGATAATAATTAGTCCAGTCCAGCTGCCACTATGCTTCTCCTTATGATTGGTAAGTCTTTCTTGAGCTCTTGTGATGCTGTTTGTTCTGTTTAATGTCTTTAGATGTTGCTCCTATTTATGCCCGCAATAATGTCTCTCTTCTGTTTTCTTCCCTTAGATGGAAATGCGGCCTCAATGCATCTGTGAGACGCGAGACGCGGCCGGATGGAAGATGGATGCTACCGCAATGTTCGACAGCAGGTAAGTGATGGTTTAAGGAAAGCACGCAGTATGACGAATCACAACCTTAAACTGACTTCTTGTTTTCGATGTCTAACCTTGCCTTCTGTTTTTCCTTGCAGGCGCTGCTGTTGATGATGGAGCGTGTCGTGCTGCAGTGCCAAGATGAAGATTTCGGCATTCCGGAAAGTGTAAAGATGAATACTTGGTTCGCCGAAGAGATATATAGGTAAGAACAGCTTCCCCCAGTTGGTAAGTATGCTGGCAGGAAGCAGGATGTCCAGGAAGCAAAATCTTCAAAGGTAAATCTGACCTCAGTGAGTGTTACGATGCTTGCAAGTGCAGAATAATGCGAAGCGCCTGTCTTGAGTATCGGGGCAGCTAATATAGCTGAGATAGTGGGCACGCCTATTAGGGCCGGCTTACCAGCCACACCCTGCCACTCTTAGAGAGTGAGCACGTGCAAAGGCAATCCATGAGCAGCCACACCCAAGAATACACTTGGGGCTACTTAACGGATGGAATGTTCAAGGTTAATGCATCCTGCTTAATGGATGGAATGTTCAAGGTTAATGCATCTGAAGTGCTATGTCCATAATAAAAGTTTTTGGGTGTTAAATGGATGTTCTTGTTTACTTTTGTTCATGAGCCTGGTGTGAAAGGCGCCAGGACAGTGTCCACCCAGGTCTCCTGTGCATTCAACCCCTGCATGCCTGTGCCCCTGACTTCAAGGCTCCTCTCAAGGGTGGTTCTCCTCCCAGTCCTGGTTTGGTGGGATTGTTGTGATGAAACTGTCTGATTAAACACGGAGCATGGACGTGTTCACGGGGTTCCCAAGTTCGGTCTTGAGGTCCCTAACCTTTCCAGTCAATTAGGTAATACAATTTTGATCGAACTTCCTTGGAGTCCAGGATGGATTTGACTTCATATTATGGTTCTCCATCTATTACTCCGGGCTCCAGCGGAGAACTAAGCTGTGTATTGGACTTCATTGGTTTGAGGAGAGAGACATGAAATACGGGGTGAATTGTGCACTTTATAGTATAGGGGCCCAGGTATCTTGGGTGGAAAGCTCTTGGCCCCTTCAGGGGAATATATTTGGATGCTAACCACACCTTTTCTCCAATCTGGTAGGCGGGAGCTTCCTTCTGATGTCGATCAGCAAACAGTTTTTGTCTTTCCTTAGCCTTGGTCAGATGCTCTGTCGCCTCCTTAAGAACCTGAGTAATGGTTTTATGCAAGTTTTTTATGGTTGGCATTTCCAGGGTATCGGGTGGGTCAAATACTGATGTCCTCGGATGTCTTCTGTGCACAGTGTAGAATGGACTTTGCCCTGTGCATGTGTGAACTGAGTTGTTGTATGCATACTCAGCTATCTAGAGTATATTTTTCAAAGAATCCACAGACTGTTGCAACATACACCTGAGATATTGCTCTAAAGTTTGGTTGGTTCGTTCAGTTTGCCCATCAGTTTGAGGGTGATGGCTTGTGGACAACCGGAGATCGATTTTGGCAATCGTACAAAACTTTCTCCAAAAGGCAGAAACAAATTGCGTTCTGCGATCTGATACTAATATTGATGGAAATCCATGCAATTGAACAATTTGCTCTAGGAAAACAGAAGTGAGAGTTGGCTCAGTTGGGAGTACCTTTAGAGGGATGAAATGGGCCATTTTGGAGAATAAATGCACAATGACTAATATGGTGTTGTATCCATTGCAGGGTGGAAGATCCGTGATGAAGTCCATCAACAGGGTATGCTAAGATGCTGGCGGTACCGTTAGGGGATGTAGGAAGGCAGTAGGGTCCTGTTTCTGAATCTTGTGTTGTGCACAGACACCGCAGGTTTCAATAAATTGGGCGATGTCTTTTCGCCAGGTTGGCCACAAGTAGTTTTGTTTTACCTTAGTCTGAGTTTTGGCTATTCCTGGATGTCCTTCCACTAATGAATCGTGGTCATTTGTGATGATTTGCTTTTGCAGTTCTTTGTCTTGGACATATAATCGTACTTGGAAATACGGTAGATTGTCTTCGATGGTGTACTGGTCACCTTTTAACAGCCATTCCTGTTGTGTTAATTGATCCATCTGGGATTGAAACTGGTTCTTTGGTTATCCACACACGTGGTGGCAGCTATTCTGGTTTGAAACCTTTCCTCAGGAATTATGGCCACAGGGTCGGATGCTGTAAAAGCCTCTTTTTCTTCACTCATGCATGATAGAGAATCTGCTTTCCCACTGCGTATTCCAGGTCTATAAGTGATAATAAAATCATATTCCTCTAAAAAGAGAGCCCAACCAAGTTGACGCGAGGATTGTGCTTTGGTGGTTTTCAAGTAGTGCAAGTTACGGTGCTCCGTGATGACAGTAACTGTATGCCGCGCCCCAAGAAGTTAATGTCTCCAGACCTTGAATGCTGCTTTAATCGCCAGTAATTCCTCATCTTGTCGTAAATCTCCCCCGTCTCACCTGGGATCGATTCTTGCTCTGTTCCGCGGGAGGATTCCTCTTGTGGACGGATCGGGTCTTGTATAGGCTCGCTAGAGTCTCGCCCGGCTGCAGAGCGTGTTCAGAGTTCCGGGAAGGCCGCTGTTCCAGGATGTCCGGGAAAATAGGTAGCGGTCACTAAGAATGGGGATTCCAGGAGCAGATTAGAGGGAAGGGGTGAAGGAAGGAAGAAGGAACCAGGATCTAGGAATAGTGGATTCGCCAAACAGCACACATACGTCAAGTCACTACCTAATGATAGCGTTGAGACACGCGGGGCCGCGGGGGCATTGCCAATTTATAGAATGTGCCGTGTGCGACGTGGTAGCTGGTGCGAGGCAAGTCGCTTGTTGCGGACATGTTGGGAGTAACAAAGAATATAAGCCCCGGCGCGATAAGGACCAGGAAGTCCAGAAGGGGCAAGTTCTATGGGTCATGACACATCTGTGATTGCGTAGTTCAACTCGGGGGCTGAACATTTGCGGGATCAGATTGCGACGGGGTGTAGTTGTCCTGTTTCAGGGTCTCGTTGTGACAATACTGCTCCCATGGCTATTCTTGAAGCATCTGTCTCAACTATGTAAGGTAGGTCTGGTCGTGGGTGTCGAAGGACTGGTGCTGTAGTGAATGCTAGTTTCAACTTCTGGAAGGCTTCTTCAGCTTCTGTCGACCAATGGAACTTTTGTTTTTTCTTTAACTAGGAGGTAATTGTATGTACAATTTGTGAAAACCCTGGTATAAACCCACAGTAAAAGTTGGCAAATCCGAGCACGCTTTGCACTCCTTTCATGGATGTTGGTGAGGGCCATTGGAGGATTGCATCCACCTTTCGTGCATCTATATGTACGCCTTGTGGTGTGAGCATGAAAACGAGAAACTCGACCTCGGTTACATGGAAAAAACTTTTTTCCAACTTGGCATACAATTGGTATTGTCGAAGCTTCTCTAAGACTGCCCAGACATGGCCTACATGCTCCTTCATGGATTTTGAGTAGATAAGAATGTCGTCAATGTAAACAAGAGTGCAAATGTCCAGTAGTTCATGGAGTACATCATTCATAAAGAATTGGAATGCCGTGGAGGCATTGCATAGCCCGAAGGGCATGACCTGGTATTCAAAGAGGCCGTACTTCGTGCGGAAGGTCGTTTTCCACTCGTCTCTCTCTTTTACTCTTTCAAGATGGTATGATCCTCTTAAATCCAGTGTTGTGTAGATTTGAGCATGTTTCACTTGGTCCAGGAGCTCTGGTATAAGTGGTAAAGCATATCGATTTTTTTTACTGTGATCTGATTGATGGTTCTATAGTCGATGCAAGTGCTTAAGTCCCCCTCCTTTTTAGGCACGAAGAATAAGGGCGAGGAGGCAGGTGACTTGGATGGAAGAATAAAACTGTTCGCCAAATACTGATCCACGTAAGTTCTAAGATGCTGATTTTCCTGTTCTGTCAGAGCGTAAATTCATCTGCAAGGGATCTGGGCTCCGGGTACAAGATCTATTTGACAATCATAGGGTCTGTGCGGGGCAGAATGTTGGCTTGCTCTTTTTTGAAGACATCCTGGTAATCTTGGTATTCAAGCGGTAAGGAGCTCATGTGGCCCAACATGATTCCTTTCTTTGGTTTCAGATTGGTGTCATCTTTTTTGTAACATGTGTCGGCACAATCATGAGGACATGTCACAACTCGTTTTTGCCAGTCAATCCGAGGATTGTGGGTCTCCAGCCAGGGCATTCCCAATATCATCTGGAACTGAGGAGCACTGATGAGATCGAAAGTAATGTCCTCTTGATGCCTGTCCTGACACAGAAGCTTGACTTTCTCGGTGTATTGTGTCACCGGGCCGGATGATAGATGAGAACCATCCACAGCGGTGATGTTTTCCGATTTCTGCTTCTGTCGGAGAGGAAGGCCTATTCGGAGAGCCAAATCTTGGTCAATGCAGTTACCCACAGCTCCACAATCAATATATGCCTCCAAGGCATGTATTTTTGATGGTTGCTTGTGATTCACCAAAATCACTGGAAGGTCTAGATTTGAGGTCTGTACGGATTCCTTTTTCATGCTCAACAAGCGGACCCCTACACTTGCCGGGCATTGGCGTTTCCCGAGTTCTGTTGTTCTTCTTCATCAGTTTTGTCTGTTGCCCCAACTGTTTTCTTGGGTGGTTTTACTGGGCAGTCACGGAGGAAGTGACCTGCTTGTCCACAATATAAGCAAAGCTGTTGTCTTCTTTTTTCCCTTTCTGCTTTGGTAAGGGGACTTAGTAATCCACCAATTTGCATTGGCTCAGAGTGTTAATGTGGTTTAGTCTGATTCTCACAAGGTCGTACATAAACTGACTGTCCATCTGATCCAGCTCGATCCATTTTCCGATTCTGCAACCTATGATCGAGTTGCACCATCAGGTCTATGTAGTCCGCACACCTCTCAGGGGGATTCACCACTTGTGCCAACACAGCCTTAAATTCTCCACGTAATCCTCTGTAAAAGAGTGTAGACCTCTTCTCTTCTGGCCAGTTGGTCTTGGCTATGAGACGATTGAAGGTTGCAATATAGGTTAATAGATCTTGACTCCCTTGTCTGAGTGACAACAACTCGTTGTCCAGAGCTTGTCCTTGAGTTTGACGGGCAAACAATTTCTTCATCTCATGTTGGAAATTCCCAAAGTTCTGGAGTAAAGGGTCATCTTGATTTACCAAAGGTATAGACCAGTCCGCCGCACTCCCTCCTAAATATGAGAGTACAAACGCCACTTTGGCTTGGTAATTAGGAAAGGCTCTTTGTCTGCACAAGAAATTAAGGCGACATTGGTTCATAAATACAGCAAACGTGTTTGGGTCGCCGATGAAGCGTTCGGGAGGGGCTAGAGGCACTGCTCCTGGAAGAACCACCTGAACTGGTGTAGATTGTTGTGGTGTGGAAGAATGAGAAGAATGGGTCACTCCAGGCAGTGGAACCTGTCCTGCTTGGGCTTGTAGCATTTGTCTTGCCAATTTGTCAGTTCTTTCTCGAGTTACAATAAGATCCCTTCGTAATGCATTGGTTTCCTGTCTTGAAGCATGTACTTCCGCCCGTAATTCCCCTAGTAAGAGGGCTAACTGATCTGTTTCTGAAGTTTCCATAATGCCCAGGCAGAGAGTATTAGAGGCTTTGTGTTCTGTTACGCTCACCTGGACTCTGCGGAGGTGTTGGGGCACGGTTGCAGCCCTCCCTGAACTTGAATCACCCCCTTTAGGCCTCTCCCTCAGTAGAAAAGCTGTAAGTGGTGGTACGCGGTGATACTGCTCCTGCATGGAGGTAAGAGTGTGTGAGTGCGCCAATCTGTGATTGTTGTACCTCTCGAACCCTTCACCCCAAAGTACGGTTTCTGTGAGCGTACACCGGCCCATAAAGCTCACCTGTGAATTATGGAAGATAAGCTCTCAGTCCTGCTACTTCTGGCAGGGGTGTCTCGAATGGGATCTAGTTCTTTCACTGATCCCTGTTAAGGATTAGTCCAGTCCAGCTGCCACTATGCTTCTCCTGATGATTGGTAAGTCTTTCTTGAGCTCTTGTGATGCTGTTCGTTCTGTTTAATGTCTTTATATGTTACTCCTATTTATGCCCGCAATAATGTCTCTCTTCTGTTTTCTTCCCTTAGATGGAAATGCGGCCTCAATGCAGCTGTGAGACGTGAGACACGGCCGGATGGAAGATGGATGCTACCGCAATGTTCGACAGCAGGTAAGTGATGGTTTAATAAAGCGCGAAGTATGGCGAAGCGCAACCTTAAACTGACAGTTTTTTTGATGTCTAACCTTGTCTTCTGATTTTCCTTGCAGGCGCTGCTGTCGATGATGGAGCGTGTCGTGCTGAGGTCCCAAGGTGAAGATTTCGGCGTTCCGGAAAGTGTAAAGATGAAGACTTGGTTCGCCAAAGAGATGTACAGGTAAGAACAGCTTCCCCCAGTTGGTAAGTATGCTGGCAGGAAGCAGGATGTCCAGGAAGCAGGATCTTAAAAGGTAAGTCTGACCTCAGGCGACGGTGAGCGTTACGCTGCTTGCAAGTGCAGAATAACTCAAAGCGTCTGTCTTGAGGATCGGGGCAGCTTATATAGCTGAGATCCTGGGCACGCCCATTAGGGCCGGCTTACCAGCCACATCCTACCACTCCTGGAGAGTGAGCACGTGCAAAGGCAATCCATTAGCAGCCACACCCAAGAGTACACTTGGGGCTGCTTAATAGATGGAATGTTCAAGGTTAATGCATCCTACTTAATGCATTGAATGTTCAAAGTTAATGCATCTGAAGTGCTATGTCCATAATAAAAGCTTTTTGCTGTTAAATGGATGTTCTTGTTCACTTTTGTTCATGAGCCTGGTGCCAAAGGCGCAAGGACAGTGTCCACCCAGGTCTCCTGTGCATGCAACCCCTGCATGCCTGTGCCCCTGACTTCATGATCATGACCGGTGCCTCTTTGCTTCTGTCCTGGTGGCTATCTCTCCCTGATTACCCCTGCCTTCCTGAATGTAATCTATAGCCATCCTGCATATGGACCACTTGCTAAGCAGTGTTAGGACCTGGCTGATGCTTTGTGAGGGATTTATTTCGATTCCAATCTGTGTTTTGGCTTGATTTTAGGTGCCTTTTGGAAGAATTTGTGTGTGTTTTGCAATTGTTTTTTTTGTGCAGTTGTTGGTTGTCTCAGTAGTTTATTTGGTCTTTTCCTTTAACTCCCAAATGTATTTTTAGCTGGTCTGGATCTTGAGTGCTCTACCTTTGTACTGTACTCATTTGTTTGTGTTTGGTGATTTCCATCCTCCACCCAACCCCTTAGCAATTGGTTCAGGCAGTCAGGTGTCTCTTTGGCTCTGTCCTGGTGACATCACTCCCTGCTTCCCCCTCCATTTCTGAATGTAATCTGTTGCCATCCTGCAGAGAGACCAATTGGTAAGCAGTCTTAGGGACTGACTGATGCTTTGAGAGTACTTTATTTTGATTCCAATTTTTTTTTGGCTTTGTTCAGGTGCCTTTTGTAGGGATTTTGCACCCGTTTTTTTTGTCTAGTTGTTTTTCTGGGGTGTTTATTTGTTTTTCCCTTTGAATCCTAACCAGTTTATTGAGTTTGTCGGGATTTGGCTTGCTCTGCCATTGTACTGTATTCCTTTGTTTGTTTCTGTTTTTTTCCTTCCCCCCAAGCACCCCTTAGCAATTGGTTCAGGCAGTTGGGTGTCTCTTTCCTTCTGTCCTAACTGCCATCTCTCCCTGTTTCCCCCTCCATTTCTGAATGTAATCTGTAGCTCTCCTGCACACAGACCACTTGGTAAGCAGTCTTAGGGCCTGGCTGATGCTTTGTGAGTTCTTTATTTTGATTCCAATCTGTGTTTTGGCTTTGTTCAGGTGCCTTTTGGATGAATTTGTGTGTGTTTTGCAATTGCTTTTGGGGCAGATGTTGTTTTTCTGAGTAGTTTATTTGGTCTTTTCCTTTCACTCCCAGATGTTTTTTTAGCTGGTCTGCATTTGGAGTGCTCTGTCTTTGTACTGTAGTCATTGGTTGTGTTTGCCGTTTTCTTTCCTCCACTCAACCAACGCCTTAGCAACTGGTTCAGGCAGTCCGGTGTCTAATTGACTCTGTCCTTGTGGCCATCACCCCCTGTTTCCCCCTCTATTCCTGAATGTAATCTGTTGCCATCCTGCACAGAAACCACTTAGTAAGCGGTATTAGCGCCTGATTTATGCTTTGAGAGTGCTTTATTTTGATTCCAAATTGTGTTTTGGCTTTGTTTTTCTGGGGGGTTTATTTGGTTTCTTCCTTTGACTCCTCAAACGTTTTTTTAAGCTGGTCTGGATGTGGCTTGCTCTGCCTTTGTACTGTAGTCCTTTGTTTGTTTCTGGCTTTTTCCTTCCCCCAACCAACCTTTAGCAATTGGTTCAGACAGTCAGGTGCCGCTTTGCTTCTGTCCTAGAAGCCATATCTCCCTGCTTACCCCTCACTTCCTGAATGTAATCTCTAGCCATCCTGCACACCGACCACTTGCTAAGCTGTCCTAGGGCCTGACTGATGCTTTGTGAGTGCTTTATTGTGTTTCCAATCTGTGGTTTGGCTTTATCCAGGTGCCTTTTGGAAGGATTTGTCTTTATTTTGCAAACTTTTTTTGACTTGTTTTTTTCTGCTGGGTTTATTTGTTTTTTTCCTTTGACTCCTACCCCGTTTTTTTAAGCTGGCCTGGATTTGGCTTGCTCTGCATTTGTTCTGTAGTCATTTGTTTGTTTCTGGCTTGTTACTGCCCCAACGAACCCTTAGCAATTGGTTCATGCAGTCAGGTGCCTCTTTGCTTCTGTCCTGGCGGCCATCTCTCCCTGCTTACCCCTCCCTTCCTTAAAGGATAGTTCCGGGACTTTTTTTTTATTGTCCCTACGGGTCGGCCATGTGTTTGTAAGCATAAATCGGTAGATCGTAGGAAACTTTCCTATGGACCTTACCCGACTTTTCGCCCATTATCGCACTCGAAATCAGCCTCCATTTTGTGATAATCCTATCATTCCGCCGCATCGACCTGGCTCACCTGCCTTTGCGGCACTAAATCAAATCCCCCGCCCCTGAGCCTGACATCAGCAGACGCGTACTGCCCATTTCAAGCACGTCTCGTGTCAACAATCGCTGCGCCTCAGCTATTGACGTGTTGCCATGGAAATGGCAGGACGCCTCTTTCCCCAATAAGTATAAACAGACCGTTTCACAACACACAGCAGCAGATTTTCGATTCCATTCCTCTCTCTGTGTTACTTTGAGTATTCTGTGACTCGTTTCAGTGCTCTGGTCAGCTACCTTCGCCGCTTGTAGCCCGTGTGAACACCTGTACCATCTCTGTAAATTATTTTACTATCTTTACCGCACAATGGCCACAATAATGCCGTATATGTACGAGCCCGAGTACACCGAGGAAGAACTACTGGAAAGTCAAGCACGCGAAAACGATGGGGATTCGGACGGCAGTTGGGAGGACCAGTCAACGGATGAAGAGCCTGGACCATGTCGCATGGACGGCGTCTCCACCTGGTGCACGTGCAATCGGTGCGAGCTAATGCCAACTGAGGAGGAGAACTGCTGCTGCCGTGAAAATTCCGGGTGCTTGGCCTACATTTCGGAAAGCGAGCAAAGTCTGCAGGAAGGCGAGCAAAGTCCGCAATGCATCACCGAGCTGCCAGAGTTCAGGGAAGCCTGCCTCTCACGGACCGTGTTGAGGATGATGATGGTGCTTATGCACGAACTTCGCGGCACTGTTCGTCCGCGTAATCCGAGTAACGAGTAAGTATACTCTGTTTGTGATGTCAGTGATGCCACCACTATTTCATGGTCGTCTCCCACATATAAAATTACATTTACATATCATTCGAACGCATGTAAATTTGTTCCATATAGTGCATTTTCTAGATATAATTTTTTTCTAAGAAAAATGACATGTGTTACCTGAATCGACATTGATAAGAAAGTTTGGTCAGTTTAATACAGTTTGCATCTTTTTTTTTCACAGGTGGTACAGGCTGGTGGCCTATCGTTGCTTCACTTGGTGGCTTCACGGGAGGCTCGGACACCGCGTTCGGAGAGTAATACCTGCCTGTGCGGTACTTGCCATTAGACAACATTTCCCCAGTGACAGTGGACAATACCGCGGATTTTCCCTCGATGTGCTGCAACCTCAACTTTACAATGTGTAATGTTTATTATTTATGTTTAATTAAAATCTAAAATAAAGCCCAACATATATTTTAACAATGGTTGTTTTGATTTTTTAAATGAATCTAGTGTATATTCTCCTGGGAGGGTGAGGTATTTATAAACTCACCCCCCTGCATTCCATGTAGTAGATCCTGCAGCCATCCTCTTACATTCAGTTAGATGGCCTCTCCTTGGTGAGGCCCTGCGGCAAACGGGTCTTGTCTGCACGACCACCGCCCCGATCCACCCCCCGCCCTATCAAAGGCAGTTCGCACCGGGGTACTTGTGCTGGCAAGTGGAGCTGTCAGGGAGCGATAAAGGCCAAGAGGTGCCAAAGACCATGTACACTTCAAAGTGGTCTATAGAGCATGGGTTGTTGTTCCCATGTCTACCTCCAGACCCCGTGTCTCCTGCCAAGCATCCCCCCTCACGCTGGACGGCCCCCTGCAATCCACATAAGTGTGTCTCCATTCACGAGTCTTCCTGTGTCTTGTCTGCACGACCACCGCCCCGATCCACCCCCCGCCCTATCAAAGGCAGTTCGCACCGGGGTACTTGTGCTGGCAAGTGGAGCTGTCAGGGAGCGATAAAGGCCAAGAGGTGCCAAAGACCATGTACACTTCAAAGTGGTCTATAGAGCATGGGTTGTTGTTCCCATGTCTACCTCCAGACCCCGTGTCTCCTGCCAAGCATCCCCGCTCACGCTGGACGGCCCCCTGCAGACCGCATAATGCCACGACATATACACGTCATTCATTCACAAACACACCCCTGTTTCGAATTCTTTATAACCCACTTCATATTTCTAATGAGAACTTCTTTGCGCTTTGCTAGTCAACCCGTGAAGGTGCTGGTTATCTGCTCTTCGTCTCTGTGAACTTCCGTGACCACTTTGAGCAAACTCGTCAGTTTGCAACCTGTGAACTGCTCCCTGTTCTACGACAAGAAACTACTCTGATCCCTGCATCTAACTGTTTGTTCGTCAAGGTAAGTCCATGTACCATAATCATTTTGCGTCCAATTTTTTAATTTATATCTATTTGCTAGTAGTCATCAAATTGCATCCATGTTTTCTTTTCGTTCACGACAGTACATGCAAGGAACTAGTCACATGTTCTGAGTTTAGTCAAATTACTTTTTCTATTTTTTGAAAGTTATTGAAATACTTATCCGCATGTGAATAACATGTATAGTTCCAAGAACCAAAACGGACCTTGCATTGAACCTTTTATGTGTCATTTAATGTTTTAACACATTGGTATTCATAGAGAATTGTTGATCTTTACTTTTCAGAACTTTCCATAATGCCTGCCTGTTCCATTGGCGGTTGCCCTTCGAAGACCCATAACAAATCTGAAGGTACTATAATGCATGTTTTCCCTAAGACAATAGATCAGATAAGAGAATGGGTCCGATATTGCGGATATCCAGCCTCTGAGATAGAAAGTAGAGTCCTAGAAGTCTTTGCGGACAAGAGGGGTGATCGATACCGCATCTGCAGCAGGCACTTTAGCCCAGACATGTACTCCACATCATTGCTAATAAGGACGAAAACACCGCGAGCGAGGCGAAAATTGCTCTCAACCGCTATTCCCACTCTATTCGTCCACATCCCTCCACTGGTGAGTCAAGTTTACGTATTTATCTCTCGGCATTGCGGTAGTGTGTAGCATTAGCTAACAATAATTTCCCCATTTATGTATCCACTCAATATGAAGGCTGAAGATTCTCCATCCGTGTCGTTATTGCAGTCATCAGCCACTTCAAGCGCCTATCGGGAAATCTTACTTAGCTATTCTGACACTGACTTGTTTTAGGCATGTAAATCAATAGTTTTAATTGATCGTGTAATTATTTTACCTAATGGTACACCACAGTACTCGTCCTCTAGTCTTTGTTTTCAGTTATAATTATTGTTATCCAAAATAATGCAAGTACTGTCTTTCAGGGAGATGCTGAGGAGTCCAACGCATTGACGACAACCGTAGATGTCACTCAGATGCTCGAGGTACGTTTCCGGACAGTTCCATCGATGGAGATCATCAGATCTTGCATTCTTGTAGCGTGATTGTTACACACAATGTTTCTTTCGTTTTTAGCCATTGGTATGTCCTTCTGTCGTCGCCCTCCTATGTGTCTTCTTTTTTCAATATTGTGTTCATTACTAATGAAAGTCCTATGTTTCAGGGAGTCGATGGAGCATTAGTCCAAGAGGAAGGGGGAGCATGCAGTTACGGGTCGGCGCAACAGCTTGCAGAAGTGTGCACCGCAGTTACAGCGTCCCTTGATGTTCTTATGCATTTCGAGGTATGGATACTGACAGATCAATCATGCGAGATCAAATGACGTGATTACATCCGCTATACTTCCTTCTTTATTAACGCAAGTACTATGTTTCAGGGAGCTGACGGAGCTTCTTCAACAAGAACATCACCCCTAGTAGTTGATGCAGATCTCTGGGTGGTGACACTTCCAACGATGGAGCAAATCGAATCATATTTGGATATCCATTATTTATTTTAGACAACTGATCATTTGTGCAGGTCTATTTAGATGAGCCGTTGACGCCTGCAGAAAGTTTATGTTCTTTTAAACAAAATAGAAAACCATACTAATGCAATTACTGTGTTTCAGGGAGTTGCTGAAGCGTCATCTTCAATAATATCATCAATGGAAGTCTATGCGGAGCCCGAGGTATGGATCTTGACAGTTCAATCTAACTAGATCAACAATGCGTGAACTATTGTCGTTTGAATGTTCTACACAATGCGTTCATTCGTGTTTTGCTATTGAGATGTACGTATGGGTATTGGTCCCCAAGTACATTTTGTGTTTTCAATATTATTATACATACTAATGAAAGTTCTATGTTTCAGCGAGTCGATGGAGCCTCAGTGAGTGATGGATGTGCTTATCATGAAAGTATAGTCGTTGCAGCGCGAGAGGAAGTGGAGACATGCACACACGAGTCGGAGCAACAGCGTCCAGATGTTGAAGTTCGAGGAAAGAAAGTTTCAAAGAAAAGAAAGCAAAAGAAGGTTAGTGTCCTGTTCACTATATTATGTTGTCTTTCACTGTCAATAGTTCAATACTGTAAATTGTGTTTAAACTGAACATCCCTTTTCTAATCTGTCCTCTAGTTGCGAGTGGGTGTAAGAACTAGATCTACACAGACAGTGAAGCGAACGAGAGATGTTGCTTGTCAAACCTTTTGGCAGGGACTTGAGACTGGAGATGCATCGTGCCAATGGGAAGAATATGAAGTGATTGACAACGGAGCTATACCACCACCAGCCATTGATAGTGAATGTCCTCCTGGTAGTTTGGATGCAGTCGTAGATCAATTCACAGAATCCACACCCGCAAAAAATAAGAGCACGCGAAAGTTGAAGACATTGTTTTTTTCTCCCATCTCCGGACAAGGAACAGATGTTGCAATGGAAGAGAATGAAGTGGACGACAATGAAACACCATCAATATCACTCAGCATAGCGGAAGACGATATCAGAGATTGTACCTTTCATGCGAGTGACATGTCCTCAACGTTACAGGCCGAACCAGCTGGGATGCAGAGTGACAGTATAAGGAAAGAGGCCAAATTCATTGTATTCGATAGCTGTTTGATGGATATTATTATGATGATGAAATGTGGGCATTGGGTTGGTGGGGAAGTATGTGGGGAGCCATTGATTAATGTGACTCGTGCAATTCGAGGCACTAACCTTAAAATACATGCCACCTGTACACAATATCATCCGTTCGCATGGTCTGCACAACCCATGCTGGGGCAACTGCCAGCAGGCAATCTACTTTGTGCAGCGGCCGCACTTTTTAGTGGTTCAAGTTTTAAAAAGTTACAGTATTTCTTTCAGTTTGTGGGAATCCATTTCATTGCGAAAAGTCAGTTCTACAAATACCAAACCGATTATCTATTTCCAGCCATCAGCGAAGCTTGGAGAATGGAAAAAATGTCAATGGAAAGTACATTCGCGGGCAAACGCTTCAGGCTAGCCGGTGATGGACAATGCGACAGTCCAGGATTTTCAGCCAAGTACTGCACCTACCACTTTCAGGACATGGAAAGTAAGAAAATTGTGAGTTCGGTGGTCGTGCAGGTGTCACAAAGTACATCCTCAGTGGCCATGGAGAAAGTTGGCTTTGTAGCATCATTGCAAGAACTACAATCGCGGGGAATGGTGATCGACCTGATAGCCACGGACAGACACGTTTCAATTGCCAAGACAATGAGAGAACAGTACAAAAATATAAATCACCAATTTGACGTTTGGCATCTTGCAAAATCAATCAATAAAAAATTGTCGGCTGCAGGAAAAAAAAAAGATATGCAAGGTATTTCACAGTGGTCCAAGTCAATCAGCAACCATCTTTGGTGGAGCTCAAAAACATGTGAAGGGTCGTTGGAAATTCTACTGGAAAAATGGCGGTCAGTAATGTTGCACTGTAGCAACGTACATCGATGGTCGACAAATGAGCATTTCCACAAATGTGAACATGGCCATTTGTCCACAGAGGAGGCACGGAAGAAGAAGTGGTTGATTCCTTCATCACCCACTCACAAGGCCATTGAAAAGATTGTATTTGATAAAACTATAACAAGAGATTTGAGGGGACTCACAGAATTCTGCCACACAGGAGATTTGGAGGTGTTCCACAATATGTGCCTAAAGTACAGGCCCAAAAGATTGCATTTTGGCATGGAAGGCATGATAAATCGGACTCTTCTAGCGGTCTTGGCACATAACCATAATGTTGGCCGTCAACAAAGTAGGACGACCGGAACTTTAGGGACGCTTCGCTACAATAAGGCCTTCACTAAAAGAAGTAAACAATGGGTGATCAAACCAGTGTTTGAGGATATGCAATATGAGTTTATTGAGAGACTTATCGTAGATGTCCTCGATAGGCACATACATGGAGTGGTGAACGAACCTATGCAGGGGACAACTGCATTGCCACCCAACATTGCCTCTGTTCCATGTCCACCTAAAGCAGAGCTCATTGAGAAATACACATCACGGTTTAAATGATTGTAATTCGATTGTCTGTTCTCTCGAGTCTCCTCATGTTGCAGGCCCATTGCAATTAAACCAAACAGTAATATAAATCATTTTTACAAAAATTATAGAATGTTTCCGCATTACAAACACATGGCCGACCCATAGGGACAATAAAAAAAAAGGCACGCAGACAAGATGCCCTTACACTAACTGGAGCTAACTAGAAATGTGTGCTCGCTCAAAGTGAAGGTCAGCTGCTTTGATGTTTTGCTCGGGTGGCGGAACGGCCCACGACCCAATATAAGGTTCTATTGTGATTTGACCTTGACAGGCCGGGACCATCCTGAAAGACTAAGAAAAGATAATGAATAAAATTTCAGAAACTAAACGATGAGCCACGTTCATTAGAAGAAGTAACGTCGGCAAAGAAGGAGTGGTGTTTCGGGTCTGCCCTACACAGAGACACAATGGAAAATGCAAATATAATGTAAGTAACTTTTGATGAGTTTATACCGCAATTTCATTACTATACAGTGGCTTTAAAGACGGGTTCAGTTGTACTTGTTCGTTCTATGTGGCATAGTGTTTTCTACCGCGCACTATCTGGAGGAGAAACATCTGCTTTTACTGAAGCACCTCAAAACCTTCCTCTTTGCTTCTGCTTTCTCTCTCCCTCTCCCCTGCTACAACTGGTCCACTGTCTGCGACCTCGGTCCTGGGCCCTTCCACTCTCCACCTGCACTGCCTCCCTGTCAACCCCTGCACTGGGGGACTGTCTCAGTATCCTACAGCCCCCCCTTCCCAGCACTTGTTCTGCACTTACCTTGCACTTGCCACCAGCTGGCCCTATTTATTTATTATTTTATGCTACTTACCTTGTACTCCACTCCCCCCCCCTCCATGCCTCGCCACGCCTTTAAACACTTGTGTACACCCAGTAGCGCTGTCCTCGCTATGAAATGAATAATTTTAATAAGGATCTGATGGTGAGACTAATTTCATTTTTTATGTTTTTAGGTACATCATTCACTACTGTCTGTGTCACGAGTACCAGACACCGGCGGACGGCTTCTACAGCCGCCAGTTGCTTCTCCGCGTGAACAACGTTACCACCCTGACCATTTTATGGGACGATCGCCAAGTACAAGTATGCCCTTACGCGGTACTAACGGTTAGATGCAACATACCTACCGTTGTGGTGGCCTAGTGCCTCGTTGTTGGAACAGCCATGCGATTATCAGTGCGACAGAAGAGCTTATTTTTATCGTAAACCAACACCCTGTGTACTGCACACGAACATCGCTTCCCTCAAGACGAACTAATTTGGATCGAGAGCAAAGAAAAATGCAAATCGCTGAATATTCTCTAAACATTTGATGTCCAATAAACGTACTTTGCCAAATGTACAATCTTGCCGTTTGCTTTTAAACCACGGTTTCACATTCCGAATTGTGGTGCTGTATTGTGAGATGCTCTAAGACCCTGTGTACAGCAAAGGACCATCGCGTTCCTCAATACGAACTTTTTGGAACATGAGCAAATAAAAATGCAAATCGCTGAATATTCTCTAAACATTTGATGTCAAATAAATGTACTTTACCACATTTACAATCTTGCGGTTTGATTTCAAAGTACAGTTTCATATTCCGAATTGTGGTGCGCTGTATTGTGAGCTGATCTGTGTTGATTTCCGGGGTCTGTGTGGAGTCGCGTAGAAGACGCCTGGGCGCGTTTGCCTACGCAGCTCAGTCACGTCACGGATAGAGGCGGGGAATATGAATGTTTTGATAAAGTCTGTTTCAGGGGCGGGGGATTTGATTTAGTGCCGCAAAGGCAGGTGAGCCAGGTCGATGCGGCGGAATGATAGGATTATCACAAAATGGAGGCTGATTTCGAGTGCGATAATGGGCGAAAAGTCGGGTAAGGTCCATAGGAAAGTTTCCTACGATCTACCGATTTATGCTTACAAACACATGGCCGACCCGTAGGGACAATAAAAAAAAAGTCCCGGAACTATCCTTTAATGTAATCTGTAGCCATCCTGCACAGAGACCACTTGGTAAGCAGTCTTAGGGGCCGTTTGGTGCTTTAAGAGTGCTTTATTTTGATTTCAAATTTCGGTTTGGCTTTGTTCAGATGCCTTTTGTAGGGATTTGTGTGTATTTAGCAAACATTTTTTGGACGTGTTGTTTTTCTGGGAGCTTTTTTTGTTTTTTTCCTTTGACTCCTAAACCATTTTTTGAGCTGGTCTGGATTTTGCTTTCTCTGCCTTTTTCCTGTAGTACTTTGTTTGTTTCTGTTTTTTTCCTTCACCGAACCAACCCTTAGCAAACGGTTCAGGCAGTCGGGTTCTTAGCTTCTGTCCTGGCGGCCATCTCTCCCTGCTTCCCCCTCCCTTCCTCAATGTAATCTGTAGCCATCCTGCACACAGACCACTTGGTCAGAAGTCTTAGGGCTTGGCTGATGCTTTGCGAATGCTTTATTTTGATTACAATCTGTGTTTTGGCTTTGTTCAGGTGCCTGTTGGACGGATTTGTGTGTATTTTGCAATTGTTTTTTGGGCTGGTTGTTTTTTTCTGGGGGATTTTATTGTTTTTTTCCTTTGACTCCTAACCAGTTTTTTGAGCTGGCCTGAATTTGGTTTGCTCTGCCTTTGTACTGTAGTCCTTTTGTTTTTTGTTTTTTACTTCCCCCAACCAACCCTTAGCAATTGGTTTGTGCAGTCAGGTGTCTCATTGCTTCTGTCCTGATGGCCATATCTCCCTGCTTTCCCCTCCCTTCCTGAATGTAATCTGTAGCCATCATGCACAAGGACCACTTGCTAAGCAGTCTTAGGGCCTGGCCGATCTGTGTTTTGGCTTGGTTTCAGGTGCATTTTGGAGGGATTTGTGAGTATTTTGCAATCATTTTTTGGACTAGTTGTTTTTCTGAGGGGGTTTATTTGTTTTCTTCCTTTGACACCTTACCCGTTTTTTGAGCTGGTCCGGATTTGGCTTGTTCTGCCATTGTACGGTAGTCCCTTGTTTGTTTCTGGATTTTTACTTTCCCCAACCAACCCTTAGCAATTGGTTCAGACAGTCAGGTGCCTCTTTGCTTCTCTCCTGGCAGCCATATCTCCCTGCTTATCCCTCCCTTCCTGAATATAATATTTATCCATCCTGCACATGGACCACTTGCTAAGCAGTCTTAGGGCCCGCCTGATGCTTTGTGAGTGCTTTTTTAAATTCTGTGTTTTAAAATCTGTGTTTTGGTTTGGTTGTATGTGCCTTTTGGAGGAATTTGTGTGTTTTGCAATTGTTTTTGGGCCAGCTATTGGTTTTCTGAGTAGTTTATTTGGTCTTTTCCTTTAACTTCCTAATGTTATTCTAGCTGGGTTGGATCTGGAATGATCTGCCTTTGTACTGTGGTCATTTGTTTGTGTTTGCCATTTTCCTTCCTCCACCCAACCCCTTAGCAATTGGTTCAGGCTGTCAGGTGTCTCTTTCCTTGTGTCTCGGTGGCCATCTCTCCCTGATTCCCACTCCATTTCTGAATGCAATCTGTTGCCATCCTGCACATAAACCACTTGGTAAGCAGTCTTAGGGACTGATTTATGCTTTCAGAGTGCTTTATTTTGATTCCCAATTTTGTTTTGACTTTGTTCATGTGCCTTTTGTAGGGATTTGTGGGTGTTTTGCAATCGTTTTTTGGCTGGTTGTTTTTTTGGGGTGTTTATTTGTTTTTTTGGATTTGGCTTGCTCTGCCTTTGTACTGTAGTAATTTGTTTGTGTTTGCCATTTTCCTTCCTCCACCCAACCCCTTAGCAATTGGTTCAAGCAGTCAGGTGTCTCGTTCCTTGTGTCCCGGTGGCCATCTCTCCCTGATTCTCACTCCATTTCTGAATGTAATCTGTTGCCATCCTGCACAGAGACCACTTGGTAAGCAGTCTTAGGGCCTGGCTTAGGGTCAGGCTGATGCTTTGTGATGGCTTTATTTTGATTCCAATCTGTGTTTTGGCTTTGTACAGGTGCCTTTTGTATGGATTGGTGTGTATTTTGCAATAGTTTTTTTGACTGGTTGTTTTTCTGGGGGGGGGGGGGGTATTTGTTTTTTTCCTTTGACTCCTAACCAGTTTATTGAGCTTGTCTGGATTTGGCTTGCTCTGCCTTTGTACTGCAGTCATTTGTTTGTGTTTGGCTTTTTCCTTTCTCCACCCAACCCCATAGCAATTGGTTCAGGGAGTCTGGTGTCTCTTTGACTCTGTCCTGGTGGCCATCTCTTCCTGCTTCCCCCTCCATTTATGAATGTAATCTGTTGCCATTTTGCACAGAGACCACTTGGTAAGCAGTATTAGGGCCTGATTAATGCTTTATGAGTGCTTTATTTTGATTCCAATCTGTGTTTTTGCTTGGTGTTAGGTGCCTTTCGGAGGGATCTGTGTGTATTTTGTAATCGTTCTTTGGGTAGTTTGTTTTCTGAGCGGTTTATTTGGTATTTTCCTTTCACTCCCCACCCATTGTTTGAGCTGGTGTGGATCTGGAGTGCTCTGCCTTTTCCTTCCTCCACCCAACCCCTTAGCAATTGGTTCAGGCAGTCAAGTGTCTATTTGCCTCTGTCCTGGTGGTCATCTCTCCCTGCTTCCCCCATCCACCTTCATCCATCCTTTGTCCCTTTCCACTCCTCCCCTGCACGGCCATTTGCTTCTCATTCATCTGTGCCCCGCGTGACTGTAACAGCTGCATTTTGTATACCCTTCTAGACCAGCCTTGCCCAGGCAGCCATCAGCTAAGGGCCAGAGGCAAAGGGCAGCTCCCCACTGAGCAGCTCCACTCCGTGTTTGCTCAGGTTCACCTCGGACACATGATGCAGACATCCTACAGCAACGTATCAGGTAAGTGTGTTGTGGTTGGGGAGTACAGCCATTACTGTACTCCAGTAAAACCCCACAACTCTTACTACCTAATATCATTTACCTACCGGCATTCAGCCTATCTGGATCAGTCAGACATATTTTGCATTTAGCCTAATCGTTCAAGGTAGACATTTCTCACATTTAACCTAACTATGTAAGTTAGCCTTACCTTGTTGTTAGCCCATTTGTGTTAGTCATTCATTTCTCACATTTTGCCTAATTGTGTAAGGTAGTATGCATTCATCTAGCAGTTAGAGTGACTATGAAGCGTAGCATTTCTCCATCTATATACATGGAATCCAGGAAGTAGACATTGTTGTTTGTACAGCAAACCGTGTCTCCTCTCGCATCCCCCACCTTCACAACTTAGCAGAAGGCATGGGCTCACTTCCACACACCCTGCACTCACATATAACATAAAAAACTATTGAACATCACCTCTGCCAAAAGAATGAAGCTACTTTCTCCTTAAACACAACCCTACCCTTTAGTCCAGAGTATACCTCTGCTGCGCCCATGCACACTCCATTTAGACATGGATTAGTAGCAGGGTCTTGGCCACCCTCGCATAACATTAATGTCTGAAATGCATACACGCATAATAGCACCTTCCAAATTCGGGACTCTGTCACTCCGAGGGCGTTCAACCAAAAGCACATTTGGACAATTATTATGTTGAAAGGCACTATAACAAATGATGAAAAAATAAATAATGAATGCACAGTGGTCACCAGTGGCTCAGTATCTGCGTTTTTATCACTAGTGTCCTTAAATATACTAAAAGAAGGGGTTCCAGTCTCACTGCACCGACACAGACAGTAAATACACACTGCTTGAGTTTCAGATTTATTAATTATGATTTTGTACAGCCTGACACGTGTTTCGAGCAATCCTTGCTCTTCATCTGAGGCTGATGCTTTTGAAATATAAAATAAGATTTAACAGAATTATTATAAAAAAGAAAACGAAAGAAAAGGGAAAAGTGGTTCATAATGTCAAATGAAAAAATAATGTCAATTAAATGTGGTCCACATAATACATATGGTTAAATCTAGGTGTGGCAGGCGACATGACAAAACCAAATGAAAAGGTAATTTCCAGGTAAGTAAACACAGTAGTATAGAGATTGTTACTTTCCAAAATTCAGTCACATTTTAAATTGGTAAACCAAATAACCAGAGTGCATCGGCACGTGCAATTGGGAATTCATAGCAAATACTGGATTCTAGATACAAAAGTTGTAAATACCGTCAGTTTGGAGAGCAGATGCGGAAGAAACCGGGAATTAATTCAGTTGTTTCATCATGGAAGGGAGGAAAAGATATAAAAAGGGGAAGGGATGGAAACAGAGCGACAACACTTTCATTATTCCACCTATTTAAATAATACATGGAAAATGGCAGAACTGTGAAGTTGGATTTAATAATATTGTTATTGAAATACTTATAGATGTGGGTACCTTATATCGAGGAATGTTCTGATGCCAATGGTCTTAAATCTGTCTGATTTAGCTGCAATAGTGCAATATTTAATTAGAGATTGAACATATGGTCAAGTTAATAACAAAAAAATGTTATACGCTGATTTAGCATTCATAGTTAGGTCTAGGTAGAGATATAATGCAAAAGTTAAGGCGTACCTTATTTAAAAATTCATCGCTGTTGCGGCATTCTCTTAATTAAGAGCCGGACTGTGCACGTTGCAGGGGTTGGCAGAGAGGATACACCGACGCGAGTACGCAGTGTCCAAATCCCAATAGTGTGAGAGAAAGAAAAATAAACAGAGCCGATTATAAATCTGACAGGCGTTTGCCGTGTTGCTGCCTCTGGGACTGACAGACAAGGAGAAATCTGCGGTTCGGCAGCAGTCCTAGGGAGCCGTGAAAAATTGCTTACCTTGGTGGTCTGCTTCAAGAGCGACTGGTCCCCACACACGCGTTGGTCAAACTAACTTGTATATGTTAACGCGTACCCTTTGAATGGGCGTAAGTCCAAGTGGCGTTGGTGTGTGGGTCCGCCATCTTAGAATGGTGTAGAAGGTAATGGGTCAATTAAGCAACTCAAAGAGCTGATTAATGGCCTGTCCTTGTGAATGAATGGGTATATACAGTACTGTCAGGTTAACTGTTAATTGTTCAAGAGCAGAAAAAAAAGGAGAGAAGTTCTGGGTATTCTGTTAAACCAATGCCTAAAATACGTGCAAAATGTTCATAGCGGAGGCAGGGCACATACTGAATCTTGTTAAGGAAGCCAAAAGGTTGATGAAATTGGGACCCAGAAACTGAAAGAAAGTTTAATAAATGGTTAAATAGGTACATACGAACTAACCAGTGAAATGTGATTGGGGAGGCGAGAAACAGAGCTGGCCCTGAAAGACGAAGAAATAAAGAATCATACTATATATGTCATCCTCAATGGTGTCATATAGTGCTGCGTTTCCAAAGCCTTCTCTATTAATGAATGTCCTGATAAAAACAGGCAAGTTGATCGATTGCAAATGTGAGTGTGTAAGTTGGCACAAAGAACCAGAGGCACGAATACAGTCTGACATGTGGATAATCATGAAATAAACAAAAGAGAATAAGGAGAAAATTATAGACAGCTGTTTAAAGGAGAGTACTAAAAAGCGAGGTTGATATATTGTAGAAAGTCAGCTACTACATGATCTGAGATAAAGGAGGGAAAAGGAGAAGGAAATGTAAACAGCTGTTTGTGAAGGAATGCGGAGAGCTTAAGTTGTTAAATTATACGAAGACAGCTAATTCATGGTCTGAGTTAAGGCCACAGTATACAGTCCTACATTGACATATAAGTCTTGCTTCGAGTCTACCAAGTATCAAAAGTCAAATTGCCCCCTCTTGGGTGTAGGGCTGCTTTAGCAAGCCCTACAAATGGCTGGCTAGCGGAAATTTAGCATCTTTGCTGGCTATGGTGGACAAATGTTCTCTAATCCGGGTCTTGAGCAGTCTAATAATGCTGCCGATGTACTTTTTGTTGCACACACAGATAATACAATAAACAGTGAATTTAGTGTTGCAATTCATAAAAGTATCAATCTGGTGGACCTGTCCAGGGTTGAACACAACATTTGTAGTTTCGAGTACATAAGGGCACATCGAGCAGCTGCTGCATTTGCAAAAACCACATTTGACATTATGAACCACTTTTCCCTTTTTTTTCGTTTTCTTTTTTATAATACTTCTGTTGAATCTTATTTTATATTTCAAATGCATCAGCCTCAGATGAAGAGCAAGGATTGCTCGAAACACGTGTCAGGCTGTACTAAATCATAATGAATAAATCTGCAACTCAAGCAGTGCATATTTACTGTCTGTGTTGGCGCAGTGAGACTGGAAACCCTTCTTTTAGTTTGCTATTACTGTGATGTACTTGGGCAACGTATCCACAACTTCCAGCCACCTGCTGCCTTCCTAGTGTTCATTGTATCGTGCAAGCGTGGTGTTCCACCTGGTTTTCTTGCCCGCACCCTATTCTCCTTAAATATACTACCTTGGTTGTTAGTGGGTCTGTATCTGCCACTTTGGTCACTAGTGACCCTGTACTGACACTTTGGTCTTGGTTGGTCCTGTGCCTGCAGCTTTGGTTCATAGTGGCCCTGCATCTGTATTTAATTTCTAGTGGGCCTTCATCTGTACTTTTGCCATTAACGCCCCTTTACTTATAACGTTGCTTGCTAGAGGTCCTTTATATGCATTTTGGTCTCAATTGGCCTAGTGCCTCCAAGTTGGGCCTCTAGTGGCCTCGTCTCTGTCCTCCCTCTTCAATCAATACAACCCTTATTTTCTATCTCCAAATGAAAGCTCAGTCTTGTCACTTTGGCTCCCTAGCTGGCTGAAGTTAGATCTTCACTTCTAACTCTCTACTCCCTCAAGCCTCCTCTACTGAAGAAGCCTTTCAGGACTTCAGTCAGATCTTCAGCATCCCCTTTGAAAACCAATACCCTACTGGTACCTTTAATCCCTTTAACCACAGCCCGGAGTTTTCCCTGGAATTCACCAGTGAAAGACCATCATTGGACTTAATATCTGATGATGGCTAAATCTTGTAAATATCATTATTCAGCCATGTGAACTACTGTTTGAGCTTCTCCAGGGCATTTCTATTTACCTTCATCGCCTACTTGACAACATTCTCACCTTTCCTAGTTATACTCTTTAGATCTCCCACAATCTTCTTCCACCACCGCCCACCACCTCCATGTCAGCTGCCTCTCTATGCACAACCATCCCCTATTATTTGACTTGAAATGTCTCTGTGGGCTAACTCACTGCGTGCATGGCTGCGTCTGTCTCTGGCCCCTCTACTTTGTGTAACCTTTGTTCTATCATCCTCCTCAGTCTCTCTGTCCCTTTTTCATATTTTGCATCCACTCACTTCTGCTCCTTCATTCTCTTCTCTCCCACTACTGTAACTCCCTACCCCCTAAAATCAAAAACCTCACTTACATTCTTCACTTCAGGGCTGGCCGTCAAACATTACCTTCACCATTAAGTGGCTTCTACCCTATTCCATAACATTATTGCCCCGCCCCACAAACGCAAACCTTTAATTTCGTTTGTATGTATACTGGGATCTCCCTGTTAACACACTGCTGTGTTCCCATGTCTGTCTGTTCGTGTGTTCTCATTACATGGCATGCTGCCATCTAGCTTCATGTAACTCAATTCCCATTAAATAACTATTCCGATTGTAAGACATCTGCTTGCAGAAATGGCGTAGGTACTATGTCTATCTCTGCAAGAACGTCTTGTAGAAATGCATTTCATCATCAATACATACAATACATTAAACTAGTATTTGCTGAAATATTTTTTGACTTGTTAATTTTCAATAACTATAATAGTAACAGTAGTTTTGTGGCATGTTTTGGCTATGTTGCAGTCTTTGTTTGGGTGGACACATGAACACTTTCATGCCTGAATGTAGCAAGCAGTTAGTATTTGTATCTCCCAGAGCAGTCCTGGGTCATTTGTTTTGTCTATATTGACCTTCCGTTTAGTCATTGATAGGTAGAAGAGAATTGTTGTGCTAATGCGACAATCCTGTCTCAATCCTTATGATTGATACACTAATGGAATTGGGCCGTGAGTGGTGTGGGCAGTGTTTGCACCATGATCCAATCCTATACAAGAAATGACTTTTATAGGCAGCATTTATTGGACACAGAGAAAGGCAACATGAATAAAAGCAGCATGACCTTTTGGATGGTAGTGTTTACATTGGAACACGGGGATCATTTTCAAGAGTGCACCACCTTTAATATCACCAATACAATTTCTGTTCTGTGCAGATTCTGTAGCCTTCATTTACAGTATCTAGGTGCAATCTGCATATTAGCAACCTGAGAAGGGTTACATGATTCCCTGTGGCTGTTGCAGGTTACACCTACCTTTGCAGAGACAGGTCTGGATCTCACAGACAATCGCAGGGAACGCTCTCTTCGCATGGCCTGCTAACTCATACTTGCCTCCTTGTTTGCTTACTATTCCGAAGGACCGGTACACCACCCTCAGTTTATAGAAC
Source organism: Ambystoma mexicanum (assembly GCF_040938575.1). NCBI lineage: Eukaryota > Metazoa > Chordata > Amphibia > Caudata > Ambystomatidae > Ambystoma > Ambystoma mexicanum. Next base: position 616,954,152 of record NC_090932.1, on the reverse strand, counting down.
CCACGGGGTTGTTTTGCCATGTATCTTTCTTAAGAAGCCTCCTCACTCTCGTTTCAGTTGCTATAGAAATGATGACATGCTGTCACGCAGGGTTAGGGTAAACCACTATTGCCTCACGCCTAAACAAGCAACTCTGACCTTCCTTTCTGTCAAAGGCTCATCATGTTGGTATACAACCAGTGTAAACACTGAAAAAGGACACAGGGCATAACTAGTCGCTTCCCAGGATATGGTTACAATTCTATGAAAAATGAACAACATTCTGCAGCCAGGGATGTGTCAATGTTTTTCTGACCCCAAGTAGATAGATATTCGTATTAGAAACTGCCTTGTGAAAACCAGTCTGTTTTTCTTGGTGTAATTTGTATAGGCAGCCCGCCAAGGTGGACTTGAAAGTTTGTAATTTAAGCCATGCTCATCAATACATCACCACTACTTTTTCAGTCTACTTATTTCACACTTTGAGGAACCGTGCTCGTTTACATGCTTATTTCTCCCTGTTTAAATGATCTGATAATAAACAGTTAATACACATTTCTATGGCGTACGAGAGATTTTTTTTAATAAATAGGTTTTGTTTCTTCAAAACCGCCGAGGTTTAATTTAATATTGACACACACGTGTATAACATTAAAGTTAGCTTCATTTTAATTGGGGTGCAGCCGAAAATTGTCATATGAAAGCAAGCAGTGATGCTTTTATGCCTCCATTTCCTGCTCTGCCCCATTTCCATGGAGGGGCAAGGCAGTGGGAGGGCACAGAGTGGAGTTAAGAGCTCCCCCATGCTGGTCTTTTCATCTTGTCAGTGCACTTTGTTTTACGCATGCATTAAATGTTCATGCAGACATAAAATTAATTGATTGACACGGAATCTGCGACGATGCATCGCCGGCTACATAGCAGGTGGATTCCACAGGAATCCATTAATAAATGCAGCCCGCACATTTTAATTTGCAGTCTGTGTTTACTTTTCCTGTTTATCTTGCGAAAAAATAAAGAGTTCATCTGAATACGCCCTGTTTAACCCTCCTGTATTCCTCTCCACCTTGCAAATGTGTATAATTGCACGTGGGGACCAACCAGTATTTAGGTGCAAACCTCGGTAGTCCCTTGCATGCAGTTGGGATTCAACAGAATATAAACTTAAGTGTGCCTGTGCAATATTCAACCTTGGCATTGCGTTAACCGGCATCAGAACTAATACCTCTTCCATATAAGTGGTAAATCATGTCGAATTACAATGAAAAGCACTGGAGTTTAGCAAAAACAAATGTAAGAATATTCTATGTGTTTTGTGAAGTACCATAACTTGATATGATTATATAAAGGGCCACCCTAATGTGCTCAAGGAAAATGAACTGCATTTCATTCTAAAGGGTGCAGCAAGTATGAACACGAAGGCAAGATAACCTGTTTTCTCTATTGCTTGTCGACCACCAAAAAGTCATGCGAGCAAACCGGACCGCACATTGTAAAGTATATTGACAACTGAACTTGCTGACCCTGTGTTTATTTATAATGCTGAGAGTGAGCCAACGGCGCAGTGCCAGAATATCCTCATTGGCTTGCTTCGCCCTCAGCTCCTTTTCATTCATGGACTTGGAGCCAAGTCAAATCTAGCCCTCCTTGGCTTCCACCTCCTTGGAAGCTAATGGCGCATACGCAAGAGCTGCTTATATTTAGAAGAACAGGTGCGCTAATCCAGCCTCTGTTTCAGTCCTCTTGGGTAATTGTCAGTAGCTGAGGTCAGAGTTAGTTCTCCAGAATTCATGTACAAACTATTGATGACCTCTTGGATCTGTTGAGAAATTACTCAGCAGTCAATCTGGCATAAACTTCTTTCATTCTCAGATGAATGCGTAAATGGACAAAGCACAAAAACATAAGTGATACAACAGCAGCAGTGAAAAGTCTAATAATGATGATTCCAATTCATGGAGAAAGTCCTCCGTGTGTGGCACAACAAAAATACCTCTGCAGACATTCTACCCAGTGCACCAACATACCTTGCATAATATTAGCCCGTGTATGTTTGCCATGTCGAATGTCAAAAACCTCACCTTTAGCAAGTGGTCCCTGAATGTTTGACATTTTCTAGACTTGCTAACCCAATATTGTCCCTGGCCAGACCTAATAAGGCCTCATTATTGATGCATATCACAGGTGTGCCATTGAGCCACCCTACGCCTCTCACATCCAGTTTGCAAACTGGTTTGGGTGCACATTCTTTCATTTAATGACAGTGAAAGCTTCAGTAATTGGTGGCAGCTCACCATGCCCCCTAGAGTATCCCTACTGTGAAGCCCTGGGTAAAATCTACTAGTGAGACCAAAATTCTAATTTTGTGTCCTTTGGGACTGAGCGAGACAAAGATGTTGCCATATATGGTAATGGTTTTACCTGGCTGGGAGGGTGGGTATTTTTATATTTGTATATTGGCTTACACAGATGTGACATGCCAATTTCATACTCCCATTTGTATGACCTGACCCCACAATTCTGAGCAAAGAACAGACAGTGAGGTAGTCAAAAATCGAAATGTATTTAAAAGAAGAATACAGATTCCACTAACTGGGTCTCCAGCCTTACCCTGTAGACCCCTACAATGTTGTATGTATCCAAAATAAATACTTTAACAAAACGAAATGTGACCTGCCTACCAACACTAGACCTTCTATATATTGCTATTGCTTTTTCATCAGTCTATCTACATGGATTTCTTTTTGGTTAGTTTGGTTAGTGTTCCACGAGATACAAAGTTATTCACTGCCCTCAACATACATAGCTAGAACCAGCGTCATAGCATATACAGCATAAACTCACATGCTTCCAAGTGTTCTAGGTCATACTGCAGGATTTAGGGTGCTGCTGGTACTAACTGTTGATGATGATTTTCACTCCATTGTTGTTTTTTATCAGATGGGTGCCTAATTTACCCCATTATCTCCATTCCTGCCACAATCTCCCATGTCCTCCCTCATTTATCACCAAATGTAAATTCAAGCCAGACACCAAGGTCCCCTACTGCAACCAAGTCCACATCTCGCACCAAGCTCTCGCTCCTCGAATTGCTTAAGAAATTAAACTCACCTTTACTGAATTCACCCCTGCACTGTTTCCCCCTTTCAATGATCACTACCTTGCCCACCCCTTTAACTCCTCCCACTTAACCATGGATCTTCCCAGCTATCTAGCTGCTGAGGACAACAATGTGTCACTGCTTACTCCGCATAAAGAAAGATCCCCCATTCCTCAATGCCTACAAGAACTCTTTACTGCCCCTGACCAAAGCACTTGGCAAAACTAAATACTCCTATTTTATTAATCTTGTTTCCGGTTCACACTCCCACCCTTGCAAATAATCTGTAACACTCCAGCACATGCTTTTCTACCCATATAAAACCCTCCTCTTTCTACTACTACTTCTCCACTAAAGTTACCAAATTACGGCACAACTTGTCCACCCTTCTATCTCTCCCACTCCATGCCCTCATACTACACATTTTCCAATTTCCCAACACTCTTCTCCCTATTTCACTTCTTCATCTGATTGACATCTTTGTACCACTGCTCACCTCTCCTCCTTATTCAACATACCTTTCTCAACTGGTATCTTCCCAGCCTTTTGCAAAACAGCCACAGTCATACCGCTCTTCTAAAAACGGACTGCTGCCAACAACCCCTCATTATACAGACCTGTTCCTCTCCTCCTCTACCACTCTGAAATTATTTTTCACCGTAAAGTTAACTATCTAGAGGTGCACTCACTTGCTGACCAGCTCCAATATGGATGGTTGTCCAAACACTCCAATGAGACTGTGCTCCACCGCATGACCAATTCCGTTACCAGTGTCCATCACTTTCACCTCTCTTCAATAAACATCCCTCTGGATCTTTCAGCTGGCCTTTGACACTGTAGATCATCACTCACTATTTCAAACTCTTACTCTTCTTGACTTCAAGGACACTACACTTGACTCTATGTCCTCCTATCTCTCTGACCACTCCTTATTCCATCTCATGGTAAAACAGCACCTCCTAACCAACATCTCGTCCCATAGGTGCCCATTAAATATCTGCCCTTGTCCCATTCCTCTTCATCCTATACACCTCTTCCCTCAGTAAATGCATTCCATCCTCTGGCTTTATCTCCACTTCACTGACGATACTCATATAATATTTGCCTTCCCCTCTTTACCCGAGCCATCTTTGAAAACATTACCAACTGCATAGCGACCATTCACTACTGGATGACTCTATGATGCCTTAACTGTTCAAAGAAGGAAGCAACTCAAACTCCACTCTCCCCTCACCCATGGCTTTTAACCTTGGGGTTTACTCTGAGAGTGACCTGGAACATGACCAGTTCAACATGGCCACTGCCACTGCAGCATCACTCAACCTCCTAAACATTAGAAACATCTGTACCCACCGCAAGCGCCCATGCACTCAACTAAAACCCTTAACTGTACACTAGTGCTCATCAAACTTTACTACTGCATGATCCTACTTCTTGGTCTACTCCTCCACGCATTTACTCACCTCAACAAAGTCCTCAACTTTGCGACAATCACACCTTTCAACCTACCCAGGCCCTCCCACACCTATACCCATCTTCACAATGCTGGATTGCTTTCCATGCAAAATCACTTAGAAATTTCTACTGTCCATCCATCTAAGTTCGTGCCCACCACTATCTCCAGAATGCATCTCACTGTACTCTCCCTTTTGAAAATATGGTCTCCTCACTTCACAACCAATCAATTCTGCACTCTCCTGTGCCTCTTCCCACATTCCCTCTATTTCCCTATTTGCCCCACTCAACTGAAATGATAATCATCTAGCCATCAAAACCACATCTTCAGTGGAACTGTTCAAACTGAGGCTCAAACTCCCCCTTCTTTCAGTTGAATGAGCCTGAACTCTGAAGTACTCAAACACAGCAAGATATTTGCAGCAAAAGGTAAGCTTTATTGTAAGGACCCAGCAGCTCAGACACCCAACCAACAGCTACATCCCACTCCAACTGACAAACCCTCCCCCACGTTCCACATTCTACGATGACCTCAAGACATTCTAAATATACAGTGCTTAAACTACCACACATCTCCCCCCAAAACATTGGACAACCAGCAAACCAAGATGAGCTACAGAACATAATTTGCGTCCTAACATGAAGAGAAAATATAAACACATATTGTGGAACTACATAACCCAACATTTTACTATGAATACAACTGCATAACACCCCCCCAAAAAGCCAACAAAAAACAATAAATAATGAGAACATGTGCAAGAAAATGATTAGAGCTGCTAACAAAGAAATTAATACGAGCCTAAATAAGCATATGTCAAAGGAAAATACCCAAATTAATTCTCCTCGGACCTCCAGAAACACAACCAGAATCACATAATATAATCCTTCATCCACACTGGCCACCTTCTACTCCTTATCCCACTACCTCTGACACTGACACAATCACTGCCACCACCCACCACCGTCGAACCCATCACATTTTCGTTAAACCCAACTGGACCCATTCCACCACTGTTGCCTCCCACTCCTGTTCCACAATCATCTACTAACACGTTCTCTAACCCTACTTGCCTCTCCCTGACCACGACTCCTTCATCCACTCCTTCCACTACTACCACTTTATCCATGTTCCAAATGGACCCATCACCCACCCTAACAGCATTACCTAAACACTCAAGAACTTTCCTGGGCTCTGAGAACTTTGACCTACCTTTTGTTGTATGCAAACCCTTTCTCTCACGCACCCACAACCCAACCGTCACTTCAACCCTTGTTTTGGTCTTGTGCCCCAACTTGAAATGCCAATAAAGAAATTTAAAAAATAAATCATAGTACTCCTTGTTTCTCCTTTTCGCTTCCTTCATTCTTTCCTTCAACCTGATATCAAATTCCCCACTTTTCTGGGAACTCCTTTCTACATCACAACCTTCAGTCACCTTGTTCACCCACGCAGGATTAAGATCTGTGTTGGCCTCTCTACCTCTAATAATCCTAAATGGGGACACCTGAGTAACACGATTGGGTGATACTCTCACATTCCACAAGAATCTCTGAACTGCCTCCTTCACCTCTATTTCATTCCTCACTGCTTGATTGATCACTCCAACCAAAACCCTGTTAAATCGCTCAACCACACCGTTAGATGGCAGTCTATGTTTTTTTTTGGTTTTATTGGTTAAACCTTAAACATTAGTTCATTACTCCATTATTTAGTTCATTATCATTCCGTAGAACCATATCCATAGTTTGTTCCCTCAAATGCACCTTGTCCCATCAATTGGCCAGAGGTAGTTAATGAAGGAGTTATTTAAATAGTTATTTAAGTAGACCTAGATTGCCTCCTTAGAATTAGAATTATCTCTAGGTCCAATATCCTCTTCCTCCTGGTCCAAGTTTAATAGTTCAACACATTTTAATGTGTCAAGGGTTCTGCTGACCTTATCAACGATCAGGAGCCGTTCCCAGTATTCTTCTTCCGTCTCCTCAGTGATGTTGCTTGTGTAATTACCCAAGTAGTTCTCCCTTTTTGATTTCTAGGCCGGGCAGGATAACATTACATGTCTGATAGTTTCAAGTTGGTCTTTAGTTTTGCAGAATCTACAGTATGCAGTTGATTTTTCAATTTGCCTTCTTTTCCATTTTACCTCTCTGCAGTGCCAGATGTTAAGTCTGCAGCGCATCAACAGATCTCGGTAATGGTGAGAGGGGAATTTCAGCAGGAAGGGTGGTAGCATATTCAAACCTTTTTTTTCCAGACAATATTATGACATTGATTTCTTTTCAATCTTTGCTCCTGTGTTTCCTCCCAGTCCTTTTCCCGGATGGATCTTTTGGCTTTATCTGGGTTTTCCTTTAGGGTGTCTTCCGAAAGGTTTGCCTGTTTCAAGCTAGCTTTGCATCTTCTTTTCCAATTTCTAATCATAGTATCCTCATTTGGTACTTCCCTCTGCGTTAAGATTTCAAACGGCTTGGATTGGTTGTCGAGGATACACTTTCTATACAAGGATAGGGTTTTCCAAAGAGCAATTGAAGCCACAGACTGAAGCCTGAGCTCTGTTCTTATGAGCTCCACCGGTAGAGATGTCGGAAGGCGCAGGATCTTTCGCCAAAAGTAGGCCTCACATATGTTCCAGACTTCCCATCTCAAGGCTAAGAGTGCTTCAGCACCATACTTGATGACCTTCACCACTTTTTGCTTCAAAAAGGTTACTATTGGAGCTAGGGAAAATTTGCCATACCTGCGATGTAAGCAGATTGCTTGATTTGTCAGGGCCGTTAGTTTTTCCCGAATCAATGTATAATGTGCTTGTTCGTTACAATTTCTATTTATCATTATCCCTAGATACATTGTGGTTTCCACTTCCTTCAGTTTTTCATTTTCCAGAGACCACGTCTGAGATTTTTCTGCAGATTTTCTTCCCTTGCCAGATCTCATGGTTAGGATCATAGATGTCTTGATGTTGATCTTCATGCTGTTATCTTTTAGATATTTATTGAATGACTCAATCCGTCTTTGCAGGCCTATTGGCGTCTGGTCTATGAATACCGCATCATCTGCATATATCATCCATGGTATCTCTCTTCCGTTTACCTTCGGCAGGAATGCACGAATCTGCTCTTGGGTAGTCTTCATGTCGGCCATATACAATACAAAGAGGAAGGGAGCTAATGCACATCCCTGTTTAATTCCCATGGAGGTTTTAATCTTCCTCCGTTTCCTGTAATTTGGACCTTGATTGAGGTATCAGTATATATGGCTTGGATGGCTTCCAACAGGTCCTTTGGACATCCCCACATCTTCAATTTTGACCACAGATGTTCTCTATTTATTCCATCGAAAGCTTGTTCGAGGTCGATGAAAGCTAAATAGAGGTTTTTTTTTCCCTGCTAAAGTCTTGGCCTTCAGCAGGTTAATCAAAAACAAATTCAGAGCGGTACCTACTCCACTAACGAAGGCTGTTTGCCTTTCATCCAAGATTTTAGCCTGGGTGGCCCATTTTTTTAGATCCCTTAATAGAAGTGATGCAAATAGCTTGGCAATTGAATCTAGGAGCGCTATTGGCCTGTAATTCCTGGGGTTTCCCCGATCTCCCTTTTTGTAGATCGGTACGATGTAAGCCTCCGTCCACGTGGTCGGTATTTGTCTAGCCTTTGTTAATTTGTTGGAATAGAGTATATATTAGATCAGCCCAGTCCTCACATTTTTCTTTCAGCAGCTTGTTGGAGATACCATCTGGGCCTGCTGCTCTGGAAGTACTGAGTTTCTTAATTAGAATTACGATGTCATCTCTATCAAATTCCAGTGCCCATGGCGTGTTGTCGGGCCTCTCATTTATGATTTGTCCCTGGGTTTCTCCTTCACATAGTGCAGTATAGTGTTGGAAACAATTTTCCTCTGAGACTTGGTTAATTCCTATAGCCGATTGGTTACATTACCTGTTGTTAAGTAAGTCCCATGTACTTCTAGCATTATTCGTTGATATTGCGGCTAACTTTTTCTCGGCATCCCTTTGCATTCTTAGATGACGAGTTGCACGCAGCCAATTGTTATAGTTTAGGCGACACTTCTTCAGTAGTACAGGTTTCTCTATACGATTATCCTTTTTTATACATCTGAGCTCTGCTCTATATTGTTTTCGCCTAGCCACTAGCTGTTCATCATATGCATGTTTTTTTTTTGTTTGCTTACTTTTGATAGGGTCATACTTGACCTCGTAGGCTTCCAGTAGCCATTTATACTGGACCACCTCCTCATATTTGTTTATTGCATCTTTATAACCCTGCACCAATTTTGGGATTATGTGGTTTTTTAGTCTCAATCGGTATCTTCCCCATGACACCTCAGTTTCCATTGATCTTTCACTCGCTATAGTAGATCTTATTTCCCAGGCGAGTTCAATGGCTAGCAGAGAGTGGTCACTACTTGTTTGTTTAATTATTGTGAAGGAATGTATCCACTCCAACGTGTTTCCTCCAACAAAACAGTAGTCAAGACATGTTCCTGATTTTCCACTGTGCCATGTATTTGCTCCCAACAAGTCTCCTTTTGTCTGGCCGTTTAACATCTTCATCTCACGAATTCTCATTTCCTTCATCCATGTTTTTTCCTTTCCTAGTAGAAGTTCTATTTCTTTAATTTTACCCTCTTTGTCCAGCAATTTGATGTTTAGGTCACCATTTAATAGTATCAGCTGATCTTTCTCCTCCGACATGGATTCATCAATTATGTTCATAATTGATTTTAAGTAGCTCACTGGTCATGTCATATTTTCACTCCAATAGGTATTTATCAGAATCATTTGTATCGCAGTTTTCATGTCATCTGCTTCAAGTCTTATTTTGAATATTTGCACATTTGGATTCGGTGTGTGGTGTTCTAGCACTTTTAGTGGACTATCCAGTTTCTTTAGTATCATGAGGCCTCCAAATGGTCTTCCCTTTAGTCCCTTTCTGGCCGGGTTTATGTACACTTCATAGCCCTCACACATTGGAGGTTCTCGTAGCCATGATTCCTGAATTGAAATTAGATCATATGTGGCCAAAAAGGACCTGTCTTTAGAGAGCAGATGTTTAAATCCTCCAGTGTTCCATGAGGCACAGAGGACCGGCTTCTGCTGGCTTTCCTTACTCTATTGTTTCTTCTTAGAGATCAAGGCATTTGCCATCCATGACCAATCCTTTTCGTTGTTGTCTACTTTATTTGGCTTACTTTTTATCCTCTTTGGGTTTTCCGAATTGTCCACTGTGAACCTCAGGTTTTCATTGCCTCATAGCTTTTTTGGGTTTTTGCAGGGTATCCTTTTTGATTTTTCCTCCCTTCTTTTCCTTTTTCGACCTTTTCCATTGGTGTCTCAGCAACTGATTTAATTTTTGTATGCTTTTTTTCTGTCGCTTTGTCTTTGTTATATACTGGAATCACGTCTTTCACTTCTTTTCTTTGTTCTGTTGCTGATTTTTCTTCCTTTTGCCTAAAGTCATCGTCCAGATCCTCCAACCAAAAACCCCTTTTTTTTAGGGTGTCACTCGCCGCCAGGAATTTCTGTTTGGTCTTATTGGAAGACAGATGTAGAATGACTTGGTCCATCCTCTGTTCCTTTGGGAATTCAACGATTTTTATATCTTCAGTTGATATCGTATGAAGTTGCGAAACTTGATTGCAGAGCTCCATCACGTAGCTCCTTTTTAGGACCACCCTTTTGGGCTAATTTGCTGCAGTTTCTACTTTCAGATAGCACCCTTTAAATAGAATGGATTTCTTTGGCGTTGGTAGAGGCAACACTTCACTTTTCTTAGCTTCGATATGCTTATTATCTTTTGTGTCGTTTTTTGGTTTTGGACTGGGGCTTTCCTGTCTCTTTCGTTCTTTCAACCCTCTGTTGTTCTGTTTTTTTATGTTTTGTTCCATGGTTCTGAATTTGACAGGTTCCTTTTCTGTGTCAAGTTCTCTTATCAATGGCTCCGATCTTCTCCCTGGATTCCCGATGTTTTTCGGAACAGTCTCTAGTTGAGGCTTCAATTTCATATGATCCTTAGAATTTGAGATTGTATCTGTGGTATCCCAGTTGTCTATGGTTTGCCATTCTGATAGGATACTTTCCCAATCTTCTTTGTCGCTGTTATTATCCATCAGCTCAATTAAATCACTCAGATTTGCTGGCTGTTCCTGATCATCCCATTCCTCTTCTGTTATCACATTTTCGGGATCTTTTATCTCGCTCACCTCAATATAGTCTAGCTCACTCATCATCAGTTCTCTTCTAGGCTTATTTGCGCACTGAATATTTTCTCTTCTCGGTGGCGTTCTTAAATTCCTCAGAAATGCCCTTGATCCATTGACTTTGCGTTTGAGGGGTTCATTTTTAGATTTTTTTTCCCTTTTCGTTCGGTTTTCTTATTGCCTCTTTTTCCTTTGGCTGGACATGATCTTTAGGCGTGGCCCCTGCAAAGATTGCAAAGGAAGATCGTTCCGGTTGGGTTAAGGTTGACTGGTTATTTGCGCTCCCCACTCCCTTTTTCCCAGAGGGGATCAGAATCACATTGTCCAAATGTGACTCCTTTTGTTTGGAGAGGGCATTTGCGCCCTGTTTCAATTTCATTGGACTTTTCCCTTCTTTGAGTTTTGTTTCTGACAGCTCTCCATCGTTCCTCTGTTTATGGACACTTCTCATCCATTTGCAGTCCTCTAAGTCTGCTTCCATCAGCAGGGATTTGTTGGTTGCATCTCTTCTTCCTAGATCGCTGAGGCGACGCTGCCAAAGTTGGGTTAGTTTTGCTTCCTTGTTTATTCGTATATTATACCCTGCAGAGAGGACTCCATTAGGACGTGTGTCTCTTTTATTTGGATATTGCTATAAGTCACCTCTTGTACAGTCTTTAATTGCCTCATATAATTTTAAGAAGGGGGCCAATGTAATATTTAACGAAGCCATGATCACTTTTTTGATATGCTCCATATCCTTTTCTCTTCCAAGTTTACAGGCTTCAGTTATTGTCCGTAGGATTTGATCATTTCCTGATTCTCTTGAGCGCATATAGGCATCTTCCGAGGTTAAAGAGCTGGTCATAGGCCTTGCTGCTGTTCCTCACCAGCTGCTCCTTTTGGAGTTAAATCTTTCACGGTATCGCCTGGTAAGAGTATGTTTCTCTCCTCGGAGATTAGTGTTTGGGTCTCTTTCGTTGCTGTTGTATTTTTTTGCCACTTAATCGATGATGTAATCGAATCCTCGGGCAGAAAGGATCTCCCTGCTGCTTGTTCTTTGTCCAAAGATGCCAATTTCTCATTTATCAGGCAAAAACTCTTTCTTTTCTCTCTCTCGATTTTTCCCATCAGTATAGTTAAGTCTTGCATGATTTTATTTGCAAGACTTGAATTACTCAGATTCGCAGGTATTGGGTCTGAGATTTCCTTGGTAATACTTTTTCCTAAAGAAGTCGTCCTCTCCAATTGGGTCCTGGCATAGTCTCTGTCATACCCAAGGGTATGACCTATTTTATTTATTTCATTAGGAGGCTTTGCAGTTGTTAGAGCTTCCTCAATTCGAGTACAATCTTGATTTCTTTTTCTCAAGAGACTGTAGCTTGCATAATCTTCCCTATAAGGTTGAAAGATATCAAGTGGTCCTCGGGCTGTCTCTCTGAGGGCAGTATGTTGTGTCTTTTTTCTCAGGATGGTGGACTCCTGTAGGGCTTCTTCCATTTGCCCCAAATCTATCGCGTCCCATTGACCTCCTTGTTCCCATGATACATCTAATGGTTGATGTTCGGTTGTGGGACTTTCCGTAACGCAGCTGAGTTCTTGTATAGCTAGCTTTAGCATTTCTTTTGATCTCAAATCTGTTGTCACCTCAGGAGGGTGTTCGTGTAGGACGGCCCATTCCCCATCTTGAGAGGGTATGGTCGATTTTGAATTTCCAGTTAAGTCATCATCATTCTTATTAGGGGGTGCTCTTCTTCGCTAGGGCTAGCCATGGTTGAATCCGGGCTATGCAGATTCTCCCTCGCCGCAGATTCTGATTTTGTCTCCATGGCCTCACCTTCAGTGACTGTTCTCTGATTGTTTCGAGTTTTTCCAAGTATGTTTGCTGACAATAAGCTAGGCTTCGTTGGTCGACCTTCAGACTCTTTCACTGGGATAGGGTCGTCTCTTATTACAATTACATTTGATTCACTGACTGTTTGTTCAGCCGCTTCCTCCTGGCAAGTGTCTTCTACGGCCGACTCAGCTATTGTAGGTACTGAGGGTGATTGTTTTGAGATTTCTATTACCATAGGGATGGTACAAGCCATGGGTAGCTCAGGCGAGTTAGGGGCCAACCGCAAATTGCAGACCTTTCCCGCCAACGGCAGTTAATTTGTCATTTCTGTGTCCATCTGGCTATCTCCCACTGATAAACTCTTTCGCTTTTTTGTACAAAAGGGTAAACGGCTCTGTTTTAACATTGCTGTTTTCATTATAGGCTCCAGGCTCCCATTTACCTCTGGGAGGGATATGAATCTTTGCCTTACCTGCAAATGGGTTTGCAAGCCCATTTCTTGTAGATACATGATGGCAGGAACTGACTTTATTTTATCAGGAGCCTCCTCGTTGTACTTTGTATCAAACGTTATTGCCAGCCAACTGGGTAAGGTTCCCCGCAAGCTCACAGCAAGCAGCCAAACAGCTTAACAGCTGATTCACTCCACCAAAACGATGCACTTTGCGCGCCGGGTTTAGCGCCGCAAAGGTGCCTGGCTGCCGAATTTGTATCACTTCCTGCAGGGATCACTGGGGGCGCGGGCAGGTGGCAGAGCCAACTAGAGCTATGGCGCTCTCTCCTGTTCCGCGTCCTCCAAGCTGCCAGCCGCGTGTCCCACAGCACTTCCAAAGTCCTCCAGATGCTAGCAGAGGGCAGGTGAGGGGGGGTCGCAGCCACAGCTTAACAGCTGATTCACTCCACCAAAACGATGCCCTTTGCGCGCATATGCAAAGACATGAAATTCCATTTGAAGCACCTCTTCCTTACATATTACGCTATGTCTGCACTTTTGAATTTGGTACCATTAACAATCCACATCTCCACTGGAAAACCTTCTCTGCTGAACACTTGCTCCAGAAACTTTATTATCTCACCACTGGAAATTCTTTTCACCCACTTTACCTCCGACCACCTTCAAAAATGATCCACTAGAACAATCAAAAACCTATGCTCCTTCCCAAATATTTCATATGGACCCAGAATGTCAATGGCCACCCTTGACCACCCGCCATCAGGCAACTGCAGCAATAACAATTTTTGTTTGTGAGTTTTCAAAGCCTCATCACAATTGCAACATGCACTACACTCCCTAATTAATCTCCCCACCATCACATCCATTGCTGGCCACCAATACCCCTCCCTTAGGTTTTCTTTTTGTGCATGTCGTGCCAGAATGCCCTTCATGCGCTTTGTTGATAAGCTTCTCTCTAAAACACATCGGTACCACCAAGACACCTCCTCTCAATAACACCTCACCTTCCAAAGTCAACTGGTTCCTAATTTCCCAGTATGCCTTCAAATCATCCGAAAATCCCTTTACAAGGCCAACCTTGTCTCATCCACAACATTACTCTACCAAGCAGAGGATCCTCTGCCAAACCTTCCTTCCACTCTTCTTTTCTAATCACACATGTTCATCCACAAAACCATCCTCAAGGAATTCCACAATAAGGCCTCTTCCTCCTGCCCAACGTCAAGCTTCTCTGTCCCTTCCAACAGTGCCCTTGACAGAAAATCAACTACCATGTTCAAAACTGCTGGTACATACTACACCTTAAAATCACATTTCCGTGCCCTCATGCACAACCTTGCTATTCTGGGTGTGGCCCTCATCATTCCATTCACTGACAGTAGCTCCACCAAAGGCTTATGATCCGTTCTCACCAAAAATCTCTTGCCCCACACATAGTTCCTGAAATGTTCTATTCCCCACACACATGCCAGCAACTCCCTATTAATCACCAAATATCTACTTTCAGAGACTGTAACAACTCTAGAAGCATGGCAAATTGTTCTCTCCTCTCTCCAAACTCCTTGGGAAAGAACCGCTCCTAACCCTTTCACACGGGCATCTACATTAATGGTGCATTCATCCTCGATTCTGAACCCTCCTAAATTCTGTGCATCACAAATCTCATCTTTTATAACCTCCAAAGCCCTTTGAACCTCCTCCTCTCAAACAAATTCCACCCCCTTCCTCAAAAGGTCTGCAAATGGGTTCCAAAACTGCAGTAAAAGTCTTAACACACTTGTAAAATTCAGTAAGTCATAAAAATCCCCTCACTTCATCCGTATTCTTAGGTTCCGGCGCTTCTCTCACTGCCCTCGTGGCATCCTCCTTGGGCCGATATCCCTTCCCACACACTACATGTCCCAGATGCTCAACTTCTTCCACTGTGAAATGACCTTTACTCAATTCTATCATCAACCCTCTGTCTCTAAGTCTGCTCAATACGTCAAACAACCTTTTATCATGTTCCAAAGGTGTTTCCCATGCATCAAAATGTCATCTTGGTACACCAATGTACCGTCAACCCCTTTGAGTATCTTACTCCTCACCCTTTGAATACTGAAGCACCAGACGCTAGTCCAAACGGCATCCTATGAAAGTAAAACAAGCCAAAAGGTGTCGGAAATGTCATCAAACATTGATACTCCTCTGTCAATGGAATCTGGTGATATGCTGCTGACAAGTCTAAACTCGTAAACAATGCTGCTTCTCCCGCATTGCTCAAAATTCCTGTGATCACTGGCAATGTAAACTTGTCCACAAGAATGTTCTTATTGACATCCCTAAGATCCACACACATCCTGATATTCCCATTCTTCTTCCACGCCAATACAATGGGACTGTGCAATTCCGCACCTCTAACCTCTTAATGATACCTCCTTCTAGGAGCCTTTCAAGTTCTTTCTCCACCTCTCCCCTGATGGAGAGAGGGATATGCCTTAACTTGTGAACAACTGCTTTCACATCTGACTTCAAAACAATCTTGTGAGCAAACCCACACAGACATCCCACCTTGCTGGTGAACACTTCCGAAAAACACTCTTCCTCGGTAGCAGTGTCATGTACAAACAAAATAGGTTCAGCACTCCTGGGGTACAGTCTGATGGCCAAAGCTGCCTGATCACGCCAACCCAATATGTCCACACCCTTCCTTGCAACATATACATTGACCACCGCCAGTCTTCCTTTATACTCCACCACAGATTGGAACATCCCCTTCATGGTGATCCTTCAACTTTCAAATCCACCAGGATCCTGGATGTTAGATCTCTTGAGCACTCCACTTAGCCCTGCTTCACATAGCTTCACCCATCTGGTCTCTGACAATATCATGAAAGGTGAACAACTGTCCACATTATCTTTTATCTTAACTTGGAAACCATCTATCCTGATCTCACAACTCGGGCACCTCATTTGGGAATAGTCCTCATTATTCTCCTGCACCATCACAACTCTCTCTTCCTAATCTGAGCTGTTTTCTTCATCATCTTCCTGAACACAGGAAACATTTTTCTTCCTTCTGCACGTCACTGAAAAATGCCCCTTGAGTACACAATTTGTGCACTTTGGGTTAATCGCAGGGCACATTTTTGAGCTGGCAAAATGTCCAAAATGGCCACATTTGAAAGACGTTCCTTTCTCAGCATCAGAAGGTGGCCATCCTTTCTTGTTCTCAACCCTGGGTTAATTTTCCCATTTGGGTTCCTTTTTTTCTCGCATTACCCTTTTTATTTCTCTTGGTAACAAGGCTCACTTGGCTCTGCTCTCTTGCCAAATCACATTTGCCCGTCTCTGACAAATCATTCTTCTTCTCCTTTATGGCACAAGAGCACAACAAGGTGTGCTCCACCTTTTTGGCAATCGCGATAGCCTCTTCCAGAGTGGGGTTCCATGACGACCACAAGTGTTCTTGGATGACTGCATTGTTCGTGTGAATAATTATTTTGTCCTTTATCAACTCATCAGTGCCCATCCTTGCCTTGAACTCGCAAGTGCTTGCCAATGTCCTCAGTGCACTAACTTTTTAAAAATGTTTTATTTATAGTGTCATAGCCATAATCAAATATAAAAACAAAAACACCAATGTATGACTTTTAACACTTAGATATAAAAAATGACATGGAACAAAAGAAAAGAAAAATAACAAAGCAAAACGAAATAATACATAGGAACATCATTCATACTCAGAATACAAAATAAATACATTACAAAATGTCAGCAAACCGTGAGCGGATACATTGAAAAGACTTCAGCAATTCACAATAATAAAGTGGTGAAATTGCGCTAATCCTTTGCCCTCAGATCTAAAACTTTAAAAAATGCAACGACTTCAAAAGTCAGGAAAGTTTTGTTGCCCGATGATAATCTATCCCAAAGAATATATGAATTCAACCACCTTCCGTCATGAACACATTTTCCGAATCTTGCAATTCTCAAAGCCCAGCTTCCTGGGCATTTCAATAGCAGGTGATAGAGTGATTGAGTTTACTTATCCTCACATTTGTCACAAGCTGCTGTTGGATACTTTCCCTTATTTCTCGTGGACAAGATTCCAGTGTGGGAAACAGATTTAATCTAAACCTTAGAAAATCTGATCTAATGGCTGGATTGAATGATGTACTTAAATAACGGGGTAGCAGGGCCCTGGGTTTATCAGTACGTGTGTGTGAGGCCGACAACTTTGCTAGCCTCATTCGGTCGATTGTCCGAATCCAATACATTTGTTTCATGGAATGTTTGGCTTTACCTGGATTTTGAATGAGAAGTTCCAATTAAACATTTCAGTTGACCAAGATCTCCTGACATTTAAAACTAAGATAATTCAGAAAGATGTTAACCTCTTCTTGCATTAACAGTGCCACATCCTCATTTAATGATCCCTTGGGCGGTTCTGAAATCAATCTCAGGGCAGAAACCCATCTCCACTTCATCATAGCCCTAAGAGAGATTAATCCCAGCTCGAATCTTAAGCATACAATGGGTACACAGTTTGGCCGGTTCAACTATCTTTTCCACAGTTTATCTTCAATTTTGTCCCAGTCTATATTGATGGACAACGGGTTAGAGTTTAGACTAAATAAAATGACTGGGACAACGTTGCCTACATAAAACCCTACCAGATGTTGGATTGAAAACTTACAACATTTCAGATTAATTCTTTTCATATGAGACCCCAGATTGAGGACCTTAAGGTCAATGGCTGCAAGAAGATGTCTCATAGTCAGAAATGCTTTAATAACTGTCTCCAGATATGTTACCTCTGGGACTATATCTATTGGATGCCTATTCAGGACACACTGCCCTAAAATACTCCTCTACCAATTTGTGTTCCTGCTGCTTCTGACTTTATAAGTTAAAGCGATTTATCGCTAAATTGGTCTTGGGTGCAAAAAATATATCTAACTTCATCTATATTGCCCCCTCCTTGGGGATCTGTCACGAGTGGCAGCTCTCTGTACTTCTTCTGACCCTCCTGCCCCAGAGAATGCAACATCAATCATTTATTTTTGACAGGGCTCATCCTTTCGTATTCAATGGCACTCAAGTAATTCATCCATTCATCCAATACTCCTTCCACTCATTCCACGGTATGCTGGGTGTGCTAGGACTCAGCAGAACAGTTTCTGGTGGATGGACAGTCACTGACATCTCCCACTACTAAGGCTAGGCAACATCAAGACTTCAGTGAACTTTTGTTACTCCTTGGTGATACTTCCTCTGCACACCCCTATGTTGGTTGATCCTTCCTCTACCCCACCCAGCACCTTTGTGCCAGTGCAGGGCTGCAACCAGGAAAATAGAGGAAAAACCAAAATCACTGAGACTAAGAAGAACAGTTCAGGGCAATGAAGATTTCCTCTCTGTACTAATTTGTTGTACTGGGGTTGCTATAGCAACCGACTTGTCCTCCACGCTCTTTGAGATGCTTGTGGTTCCTTTCCTTTAGAACACAAGCGTGTACATTGCAGGATACAGTCCCCAGGCACCCCGGGACAAAGGCCACATAGCACAATGTTGCTACAGCAACCAAGATGGCCGCTTGATGCTTCTTGATGCTCGCAGGTTCTTTCTTCTATCCCGTGAGTGCATCAGCCCTGTCTCTCTGCCTGACTTGCCTTACTCCTTGATAGTGACATGGGGAACTTCAGCTGATGTTGTCTCTTTGCCCCACACGAAAATTGGCACCACGCAGCCCTGCTGACCAGGGCTGCCCACATGGCACTCTTCACTGTGCCCGCTACTGGGTCCACGTTTCTGCCTGCACTTATCTTTGCTCCACGGACCTTCACCAACACGGCAGACCCGTCAGAATCATCCTCATTGCCAAGTTGAAGTACTCCAGCACAGCAAGACGTTTGCAGCAAAGGTAAGCTTTATTGAAAGGACCCAGAAGCTCAGACTCCCTCCCCCACGTTCCCCATTCTACAATAACCTCAAGACATTCTAAATATACAGTGTGTAAGCTACCACAAACACCCCCTCGCATCTTTCCAAACCAACCACCCAACCCACCTCCCCTGCATTGTGTCCTCAGGACTGTTTCATAATTTGTAAATAATGTCCTCCAGTCCCTGTCCTTGGTTTATGTTCCTATTCTTACCTCTTTTCTGTTTGGTATATGCCAATCAATCCAATAATGCTATTCCTAGGACTGCCTCTGCCCTCTGTTATTGCCTACTTTGTAAGTAATTTTTGTTTAAAATAACAGCCTGTTCTTAAATAAATACAAACAGAAATACTGTGAGCCCTTCTTCTAATCCCTCACCTTGTATGTCATTACCACGCATCAAATCTATACAGCTAAAAAAAGGCAATGTAGTCAAAGCGTTTTTTACCAGAAGCCTTCCCTTCCGGCAGAATGACCTAACACACTTCCCAGACTATCACCTCATTAGCATATTGCTGTTCCCACAAATTGTTTTGCAAATGTGGATGCTCCAAAGTCTGGCTAAAACCCTTAGTTATTTAATTTTACTCACTTGGCATCCCTCCTGCAGAATGAGTTTCTTCCTACACCAACCACTAATGTCAATATGAAGCCCTGTCTCTCCTACTGTAAGTGATGCAAAGACATAGGCCCTCATTCCAAGGTTGGTGGTATTAGCGCCATGACTACCACCAATAACGGGACCTTGTCCGGTCCCGTTCAATGGGGACTTACCGGTCCAGTCCGACCTTGGCGGGACCGGTAAATCCCCACTGTAAAGGCCATTCCCCATTCCCATTTGAGTCCCAATTGGGGTCAATGGGAAGGGGGAAAGCGCCAATAACGTTACCGCAAATTGCGTTACCGTTGTTGTCCCTGATTTCCCTTAACAGGGTCCCGTCCATAACGCCTGGTAAAACCAGGCATTAAGGAAGGGACCCGCTAAGAGAACTCGGGAATAGGGCACAAAGGGATTACCGGCACCGGTGTCCTTACCGGTGCCCAGTATCCCTTTGCGCCCGCCTCGTAATGAGGCCCATAGGCCCTCATTCTGAGTTTGGAGGTAAGTAACGTTCCTTACCGGCATGGCGTAAATAGTGTGTTCGGCTGTCACCAGTCCGCTAATAGAGGGCTATTACGACTTCGCGGGCATGCACTTTACGCCATGCCGGTAAGGTATTTTGCGCCATGCCATTAAAGGCACCCAAAATGCCCTTAGCGGCATCAAACATAGCGCAGCTAACACTACCTACATAGTTCAAAGCGGCATTAGCTGTGACCGTAAACAGCGGTCACCGTTATTAGTGGTCACCGCTATTTGCAGTCACTGCTAATAAGCGGAACCGGAATTAGCGTCATCGCACAGGAACAGGAAGGAGCACGGCGGCCATCTTTAAAAACACAATCCGTTGCCATCCTCACCACACAGGACCCCTGGGACTCTGCTGATTTGTGCAAAACATCCACCTCCAATACCACTATGCCTAAGGCCCTGAAGAAGGGAGCTGCCCGCCTGTGGAAAGAACGGTTCAATGAGAATGAGCTGCAGATGCTGGTGGACACACTGCAGGAGCATGCTGCCATTGTGTTCTCAAACAACATGAAGAGAGAGGCAGTGCTAAAGCAGAATGAGATCTGGGCACTTGTTGCCCAAAAGATCAGTGCTGTGGGGAACACACCACTCACAATTAAAGACTGCCGCAAGCGCTGGGACGACCTGCGAATAAGTGTACGAAACATCCTCTCTGTGAACTGCAGCCA
The DNA here is from genome assembly GCF_040938575.1 of Ambystoma mexicanum. Taxonomy (NCBI): domain Eukaryota; kingdom Metazoa; phylum Chordata; class Amphibia; order Caudata; family Ambystomatidae; genus Ambystoma; species Ambystoma mexicanum. The sequence goes on along the minus strand of NC_090932.1, from coordinate 616,933,402 downwards.
GGCCATGGAAACAGGAGGAGGTCCCAGTTCCCCGATAAAACTCACACCATGGGAGGACATCTCCGCCAGCATGATAGGGATGTAAGGCATTGAAGGTGTTGGCAAGATGGAATGTGGCGCCACAACATCTGGCGGTGGAGGTGAGTGTCCAAAGTAAACATTGCTATGCCAATTCTGGTGAAAGTCAACCAATATGTCAGTTCAAAGAGTCAACCCATGGTCGCCCACACACACACACACACACTTCCACCAAAGTAGGCTGATGCATTACAGACACATGCAGATGCCTGGTGCAAGGCAATTTGGTACATGACACATACCACACAAAGTTTGAAATGCCACAAGTCACACAGCGTGCATGGCCAAAATACTATTCATGTCAGATAGCACTACTCCTGGGCAACATGAGTGAGGCCGACGTATGCCTGCATTAACCACCCATGTATCAAAGAACGTGCTCATCCAAACACAAATTCCTATTACCCCCAATTGTGTGGATGAGCAATTGTCTTAATGTATGTATGATGCCTATCAAAACATCACTCATGCCATCCCTCTCTTCGACCAGGCACTGACCATGACAGCGATGGGCAGGACGCAACCCCTGCACAGGCCACACCCCGGAAGAGGTCCCAGGATGAAAGCAACCGGCCTTCAACCTCGAGGGGACAACCCAGGGGGCGCTGTGTGCCAACATGCAAGCCACCCAAGGTACCCATTGCACCAGTGCCACCAAGGCCCGTGGAGGGCGAAGCACCACCACCACCTCCACCCATTGGTCAACCTGATGATACATGCGAAGCACTACAATCGAAGGAGTCGAGTTTGGCTGGGGAGGTGGCAGCCAGGGCACCCCTGACTGTGGAGGACACACAGGAGGATATCTGTGTCCCAATGGAGGACGATGTTTCGGATGTGGTCCATACCCCAACTCCACCGGCATCCCCCCAAGTATCGTCGCTCGATACAGAGCACGCCACCACCCCAGAGCAGTCTGGTCATGAGCAGACAGAGGGATACTTCAGTACAATTTTCAGGGCTAGCAGGCTGGGCACGACAGCCAGGGGCTGACGACCTCCGCAGGTGCACCCGCAGGGCCACAGCGGTCTGATCTGCTAACTGCCCTTGTGTGTGAGTTTGTCCAGGACACCAGGCTGGCCCGAGAGGAGTGGAGCCAGGACTTAGCCGCACTAGGCAGGTCCATCACGGACAACACTGCCTCCATGGTGAGTTCATTCTCTGACAACACCTGCCACCTCTGCGAGGAGGTCTTGGCCCTCTGGCAGGTGTTAGGCTGCATAGCGGATGCCATGGAGGCAGGGCATCCCGCTACACAACCACATCAGGTTGCCACACCGTCTTCCTCCAGTTCTACGCAAACAAGCCTGCTCCGCAGGTCGGCCCGTACCCAGCGCCGGCAAGACATGCCGCCCCCTGGACCAAGGAGTGCCGTTTAATTGTCATGGCAGCCTCATGAAGGCTTTGGGGACTCAATGGGACTTGTGTGGGGGAGTTGTGGGGGGAGGTGAAGGGGGTGAGGGTGTGTGGGGGAGTTGGGGGAGGGGGGTGAGGGTGTTTGGGGGAGTTGTGGGGAGGGGGGGAGGGTGTGTGGGGGAGTTGTGGGGGAGGGGGTGATGGTGTGTGGGGGAGTTGGGGGAGGGGGAGGGGTCTGAGTGTGTGTGGGTGTGTGGGGGAGTTGGGGGAGGGGGAGAGGGTGTGTGGGGGAGTTGTGGGGGGAGAGGGTTATGAGGGTGGTGGAGGGATTTTGCACTTACAATTACATTGTTATAGTTAATACACCCGTTCTGTAGAAAACAAGAGCTGAGTGGACATTCTTCATTGCGCATGTGTCATTTATTCTTTTACAGTGCATAGTGTACAAGTACCCACACACCCAGTGCCCTCTGTCCAACCATCACGTCACCCTCTGCTGCCATGTGTGTCAGAAATATTGTGCAATCACTGACTGGCGCACAACACGTCCCTCCTGTGCATCGGGTTGGTCACCTTGAGTTACCTGGGCGCAACCAGACGTGGACTCCCTGCTCACTGTGCTCAGAGAGACAAAGCTTCACCTCACTGATGAGGCCCAACAAGGCTGAAACACGTGTATGGGGTTGCTTTTGGTACTCTTGTTCAGAGAGGAATTGCCATAGCATTTCGGTGCTGGACTGCCCATGTGGGTAGGACAAAGACTGATATGCAAATGGATATTTCCCATCTGTGAACGGTACAGTGAGCAAAAAGCGTGTGCTGCAAACTCTCATCTCAGAACAGGTTATCATGCCATGTTCTTTCTGGAGAGGAGCGCCTGCTACCTTTTTTGAAATATTTCAGAGACATGTTTAAGGCACACAATTTACAATGCTAGAAAAAGGGTTCACATTTTGCTCCCTTCTTTGTATATGCATGGGTACAACTGCCTTTTCTTCAATAAGGGAATCCTTTTTAAATGTCAAAAAGATCTCTGTGAGGGAAATGTTACTGCCTCTCCCAGAATATCTGCATCTCTCTCATGTAAAATATTGCATTAGCGTATTTTTAGTGGGAAAATACAGGCTTATGTTTGAACAAAAGCTTGGACCTAATTTTGAAGGAGACTTGGACCCAACTTTGGTGAATATGTTTTCCTGCAGTTGAACAAGTTAAGCAATTTAAGCAGGCTTGTTTTTACGGAACCCTGTATGGTTCTGTTTTATAAGTTGTGAGATCTGTTCTCTGCAACACTAAAGAAAACAGATCATCATAGACCAAATACAAATGTCAATTTCCATACAACATTACTGTTTTTTGATAATTATGTAGAATATGCTGTATAACTATAAATGACAGAAACCATTTCTGTGTTGAATATTACTTTGAAAACCATAGATTGGGATGGTATGTTTCATGATGAAAATGATAAATGCTGCAGCGAATTTGAAACAGGGTATTACAATTTTGATGAATTAAGTAATTACTTTCATACAATTTCTCTCTGCTGGATTTTATGGGGCAGTATGTCAAAACATACTTCAACACACAGGAATTGTGCATGTGGGGAGTACAAATCATTCTTAGGCACAAGTGAATTTTGTAGATGGGTAGGATGCCAAAACAGATTTTAGCAAACATGAATTTTGAAAGCAGGTGAGTATATAAAAACAGCCGCTTATCCGAAAGGGTTGTGTTCTAAAGGGCCCGTGTGCAGATGTCCACGGCAGGATGCAAGGAGTGAGCATTATTGTGATAGCATAACTGAGGTTTCAAGTCTCGTATGGCCAAGGTGCATGCTTGGAATAGTCCACGTTCTACCACAGAGGGGACTGCAATGCCAGGTGCAATGAGGCCGACACTGAGAACATTCCCTATGCATATACATTTGTATGTGTGGGGCTAATAATACTGGATTAAATCTGGCAGGTGTATTAAAGACACAGATGAATTTTCAAGAATGTATACACGGGAATGCCACGTCCTGACGAAGATGGACATCATCTGCAATTCAGCTACTAGATGTGCTTTCCATCGAAACTACTTGTTTTATGGTGCCATGCTTACTAAATTGTTTTCATGTATTTGTGTTCTAATTTGCATGTCACCGCAGTAGTTGACCGATTGCAGCCCATGTTAGAATTTTTAGAGTATGGGTTTAAATTTGTGATGCTTTTCAGTCTCCTGTTTGTTCTATTATTGAACTGCCACATTTGGAAATAACGAATCCTCTTTCCTGTCATTTTTAGGATTTAACCAGCCTATGAATGTATTTCTAAATCATTCAGACTTGTTCAGTTGACCAGGATTTTTTCACTCGAGAGATTCCCTTCTCCCGAGTGTGTCCGATTCACTGGCACTGATCCAGGTATATTTGAGGATGATTGTGATTTGCTTCACATTATGCACTTTATTTGTGTTTATAATTGTATGTCATATATTTACTCTTATTCATGTATGAGCTCTAACTTATTTAATAATCATTTTAATGTTTCTAATCTAATAAAGAAATCTATTTAAATAATACTGTTGTGATTCATGTGCAGTGATCTGAGGGGTTGATTGAGGGTCCGTTCCCGACTCCGCTGGTGGGATTGTGCTCCTTTCAGTGTACTTGCTTGTATATCCGCTGGCTTGATTCTTGTGCTTTGTTGCTAATGGCTTCCCCTCTTGCCAGCGACGTAGGGGGTACCCATCTACTATATTGTTGTTATAAAAACAGTTTTAGGCATACATGAATATGTAGGTGGTAGAGTAGGCCAAGGTAGTCTCGGTCTCATATGAATTTTGTAGGCAGAGGAGTTTACCAAAACAATCTTGCGCACATGCCAGGTGACTATGCCAAACTGTGTTTTGCACACTTCCATTTGTAGGTGGAGGTGTACACCAAAGTTTTCCTAGGCACACAGGAATTTTATAGATAGAGAGTTCATAAATTAGGTGAATTGTGTAGGCTGGGACAATGCCAAAGGAGGCATAGGCAAACACACTTTTGTGGTCGGCGAGGAGAGCTACACAATCATAGGCATATGTGAATTTTGTAGATGAGGAATATGGCTAGTCAAAAAAGCTTTTGTCACACATTAATTTTATAGATGGAGACGTATGTCACAGCTCTCTTGGGCACATGTGAATTTTGTAGGCAGGGGAGTATGCCAAAGCAGTCGTATGCATAATTATGTAGGGGGAGGTGTGCACCAAAGAAGACTTAGGCACACATGCATTTTGTAGGTGAGTGTGTGTGCAAGGGCAGTGCAAGGCATATGTGAATTGTATAGATGTGGCAGAACGCCGAGACAGTCTTAGGCACATGCAAATTTGGTAGGCAGGAAATTATTCCGAAGTAGTATGAGGCACAACAGAATTCTGCTGGTAGTGGAGTCGTATCTTGTTGTTTTGCTGACAGTTTTCTTTTCCGAAGTCATTTTAAACACCACAATTACTATGAAAAAATTCATCAACATATATAGGGGTAAGGGCTTCAAAAGGGGTGGGAGAGGGTTGGGATATGGGAGGGATCCCACACAAAATAAAAAATACAATTTGATGAGTTTTCTTCAAAGTAACGTTGGCGTTATACATTATTTTGAGGAAAAAAATGTTGGTAAAGGGAAATGGACCCGGTGGAGTATACAAATGCAGTCTTAGGCAAATACACATTTTGTTGATGTAGGTATACACAAGGTAGACTTAGGCAGGCTCAAGTTACATGAGCTTAAGCATATGCGAATATTATAGATGGGTTAGTATAACAATGAAGTATTATGCATATCTGAAATGTGTTGGTGGTGGAGTAAGACGAGGCAATCTTAGTCACACATAAATTGTAAACAAGTATTAATAAAGGCCAAGTATTACTGAAAATAAAAGTATTTTAGAGTAAATTGTACTGGATTGTGTACTTTTACGCAAACTCTAAATGGTATTTTCTTTTCAGGAGCCACTGTGAAAGACTTTGGCCACCCAAGGCACTAAAACAATCGGGCACTACAAAACCTCTGTACAGCCTGTCCTTTAACACCACTGCCTCGATAGGACTACGTTGCTACAAGATATATCCTGACCTATAACCAGTATCCTACCTAGACCTACGATGTAACCCACCATAAACCACAACCAGCGACCCGAAAACGGTCTCACTGACCCATAGTGCTGAGCCTAAGAATACAGACCCTCTGACTGTGCAAATCATAATTTACTCCGGTCCATGCTGTGAATCTACCTCAGAGTACCGCTACCACAGACCCAGAAAGTAAGCAGGAACAGTGGCCTCTTAAGAGTAAATCATCCACTCCTGACACTCACCTCTCCTACCACTATGCTCACTCTCCACTTTACACCAGCAAACAATAGAGCGCAGATATACCCCTTGATCAATTTTGGCCTAGCTGCACACATACAAACAATTCTTCATGAACACCTCAACAACATGTTAGAACGCAGATATAGCCCATGACAAAATCAGCCTAGTTGTACACATAAACATCCTACACAGGTCTAATGCCGCCAGAATGCAGTCCCGGAGACCAACCACCTGACTGCATACATTAGACTGATCTCTCACTACCAATGCACCTAGTGTTAGGATGGAGCCATCATCACGCCAAATCTCACTTGCTGCACACATATTGAGTGCACCCGAGCACTGTATTCTACCATGCTCTCTCGACTGACCAGGACTATGGTCCCCAAGAGCGTTCAACCTTCAAGCGCTTTGAGATCATACCAATGATATATAGGGCGCTATATACACGCCAAATAACAATACCAATATATTAACACAAAATCCAATTATTTTGAGCGCAACAAGTTACATGAGCATGCATTGTGTAAAACATCACTGATTCCCGTGGCATACTAGTTACCAAGAAGCCAACCTGAATTATTTATTTAATTATTACAAAACTACCCACTTCTTCTTCTTCATGAACCTACTTCAACATACTGACGAGTGTAATTGTGCACCACTAATTTATAGAAAGTGCTCTGGAAGTTTAATGTGCATGAAAAACTCAAATTTTAATAGTTTACTACATAGTAAAATGAAAGTTTCAGCATGAAATACAACTTTTCAAATCACGTTAACCCATCCAGCCCCCCTGAGCAGTTAAAAACCTGCTTAATTTGGTTGCCTGCATTCATTTGGGGAAAAGTGTTACGCTATTTCAAATCCACCGACGGCCACTCTTTGTCATTATCCTGTTGTTTTGCATAGGCTTGGAGTTCTGGTCAGAGGAGGTGCATTTAATTCCGAACCAATCCACTGTCTGAGTTGGACATCCCTCCTCTTTTAATTGGCTGACCAACCTGTGTAGCCACTACTACATTTTATCTGCACTCTTCCAGTTTTCATTATCTCCCTTTGTATAGCCCTCTTGCACAGTGACTTTAATGATTTCAGCGTGTGCGACTTTATGGCAACCGCATCTGTCAAGGAATCCAGCTGCCCCAACGAACAGAATGCAGGTAATGCTGGCAATCTGTGCCTGCATTCCTCATCACACTGTCTATCCTCTCTGGTTAAAATTGGGTCACACCAGGGGGTATACACTTTATACCGTGGATTGGAAAAATTGTGATGTCAGTTACAGCACATGCCATCTGCCACTTTCCAACCTCCATCTCTGTTAGGCAGAATTATATGCAGGACCCTTTGGGAACACCACACACAATTAAGACTACAAGTGACAGTACAAATTCCCCTTTGGTACAAGCCTGTACTACACAGTAAAGTGGTAGCGATGGCTGAGCAGCCAGACGTATCTCAAGAGCAAGTGAGCAGTTTTAATAGTTACACAAAGGACAGCAATTACTATGTTTCAAACAAACACTGACTCAAGGTTTCTGAGTAAAAGAATATACATTTATTTACACATCAGTTGTACTGTGAAAACATAAAAATAATATGAGGCCGGGAAGCCCAGAAAGAAACACACCAACACAGGTTACAAAGAACATACAAGTGCTTTATTTAAAAGCTACAACAGTTACCAAAGTCAATTGACAAACGGATAGCGATTCGGCTCTCAGAGTAACGTAACGAACTTCAACGAAGGTTCGATGCATTAGTAAGGGAGACCGTACATTGGAATACTTGGGTCTTTTATATGATTTGTCCAGCCCTTGGCCAACCCTCTCACGGGTTAACCATTATAGGAGTCGGGCCTATGGGTTCCTAGCCAGGTCAATCCTATAATATATGCATTTTGATTAGTTTCACTGATATAGTTGTACATTTACACATAGGTCAACAGTAGGACAAGGTCTCAGTTTGCGACCCCGACAAGTGGCCTGCAGGCATATTAATTATTCGTGTGTACGGAGGTCACAACGGCCAGAATCTTACCCAGAATGTCATTCGGCCTCCATTTTGATGTTCAGGGTGACTTCCACATTACAAGAGAACCTAAAATGGCGGCTTAATCCAAGATGGCGACTTACATTACTTTCTCTAAGGTCAAAACCTTGCCGCAGAGTTTGTTCGCATATGATGTTTTAGACAACTTGGCATAGGCCAATACACATACAATTGCTGCGATAGGAGGCATAATATTGTTTCAATTCTGACAGTATAACATCTCACTAAAGTAAAGCAGTTGAAAAATCACACTCTTAATACACCACACCACTCCCAATAGATTCTAGACAAGTTAAGCTAAAAAATTAAGTGTGAGCAAAATGGCACTCCAACAATTAAAAAAAGGGAGGGAAAGACAAACCAACAGGTAAGTAAGCAGGGCAATCTAGAAAGAGGAACCAAAATGATGGAATCAAATCAAAAAGGCTTAGGGCCAAAGTCAATAGGACAAAAGTCTTTTGCTCAAGATCACACAGTTCAGGGTAGTTTGCGGTTAAGTCTTTGCCAAGAGATCTGGACGAAGTTGGTCAGCAGAAAGTTAGTTTAAAGAATAGAGAAGGACAAGCCCTCGGATTGGCGCAGGTTTTTGCACACCTTCACTGTGGCTGGGCAAAACGAACAACCGGATTTGCACAGTACCTTTAAATGGAGAAGAAGCTGTAGCTGAGGCGGATGCTCCTGTCAGGTCCTGCAGGCTCATGGTTCCTGAAGCGACTGTCGGACTGACATGAAGTAGGAAGACTGGAGGGTCCTGAACTGCACAGGGAAGAAACCAGCAGCAGAGAAAAGCAACAAATAAAAGGTGTGCTCCTTAAAACCCAAGCAGGGTCTGACCTTCCTGGCTATCCGGTTCACTGTAGCTCTGTACAGCATATTCAACCAGAGGAGGGAGTCCTGGCTTGCAGTATGGGCGAACTGGTTGGTCCCACCAGCTCAGGGGAACAAGATTCCTTGTAGATCTTCTCTCTCTTTGGAGTCTGAAGATTCAGGCCTGCAGCAGGGATTCACCGGGCGGTTCAGTCATTGTAGGGGTCCTCTTCTGTCAGCTCCTCGTTGGTTCTTTCGTTCCAGTGGCGACTATGCCTTTCCAATGCCAGACACCGGCTTTTTATGCAGTTTTCCCCCATTCACACAGACAGGCTGTCAATCAAACAGCAGGGCGGCTGTCCTGGCGGAACAGTCACCTAGCCAATTAAACAGGAGTGCAACTTGGGTTACCAAGGGAACCCATGGCAGGGGTCCTAAAACCCATCCCTCACATCCTGCCTACTCAGACTTTCAAGCGCCTAAGGAGTGATTCTGCGGAGAAGCCAGCGAAAAGACGGTGAACAAAGGGACCAAACTTGGTTTGGCACGCAGAGTAAAACATGAGAAAGACATTTTCTTAAAAAAATGGCGAATAAACCCAGCCGGAACCGTATAAAAACGTATATGGTCCAGCTGGTTTAAGTTCGAGGCTACCAAGATAGCCTAAACAATACCAAGATTACTTAAAATAACCGCGGTAGGGAAAATAGGGTAGTTACCACTGCCACCAGCCAAGTCTTGATCAAGAGGGAGCAAAACAATGCTCCAAGAGAAACAGGCAAAAAGGGATAAGCATTAACCCTTTCCAGTACTCTATGTAAGATAGTTTGTACTGGGTGTGTGTTTTTTTAAAGAGACTAATAAAGTCAATGGCAACTTTACATGTTCTGGGAGACAGTAGTTAGTCCCAGAAAATGGAGTCTGAGTTGGGAAGTCTAAAAGACAACCATGTACCACTGCACTGAAGGTGCTGTGTAACACACAGTAAAAAGATGATGCCTGTGGAGTAGGTGAGGCTCCACAGTCTATGAACACAAGAATGTTAAAACACACACAACAAAACACATTTAAGAGTGGGAAAAAAGGCTCACACTCTCACCAGGTGAGAAAAATAAATCCTAGAAATCCAGCAAAGCTGCTGAGGGACTTAGTAGGTAAGGGAAATTAGCCATTCTGGAGAATTCTCCCTCACAATCTCCACCTCACGGCTGGCTAACTGACTGCTGACACAGAGGTTGAGGAGTAATCCAGCTTCTCATCTTCTCCACCTGCACTCTGAAAAAATAGGACATGCTGCTTAAGGTGTCAATGTGCAAATTCAATTCACAAAACAAATGAGAAAGACAAACAAGAGAATTCATGGAAAGTTCATGGATTCATGGAAGACTCACAGAATGTCACTGACTAATGCACAATAGAGGATAACTTAATGGGTTCACACAAATGTTTCCACAAACATAGGAAAGAAAGGGTGTTATTTTTATTGTTTTATTTACAAGCAGAAGTACCCGTACTCCAAATGGTTTATATAGACAGACATAATAGCACTGATCGTGTAGGTCGCTGTTCTGATTTGCTCATCATTTGATGTGCTTTGCACCCTGATGAAAACTGCACTGAGAATGGGCATGTGTGGCAGGCTGACATACCCCGGAGCAGATGTTGGGGGGAGGTGGGAGTTTGTGTGCTGCTGTGCTATTGTAGCCTGCTGTTTTCCCCTTGTCTCCACCTCTCCTTTTCCCTCCTATCTGCACCCTGTGTGGCATAGCCCTGAGCAGAGTTATTCTCGCTTTTACTTCTCACGCCTCCCTCTCCTCCCTCTAACACACCCACTATGGTGCTCTCTATTTCACCCATCTTCTCTAACAGTTTTTCCATCTTCTATCCTTCTCTCACTAATACTGGTAAGAAGAAGCTTACCAAGGACATTGTGGTCTCCAACCCAGGCAGTTCTATCGCTGACACCTATATTAGTGCTTCCTCCAGAGAGACTTTCACCGACATCCTCTTTGTTGTTCAGTCACCTGATCTATGGACCCTTCTATGGACCCTTCATGTGGTCGCTCTTCTATTTCCTTACTCCTCCTCACCCATCAATGGTGGCACATGATTGGAGGTCCTCTTAGCCTCCATCCAGTCCTCCAGAATCATCATTAAGGTCTATCTCAATGGTACCATCCTGGTACAGGGGCCTCAGCCCAACCTTCCAATGTTTGATAAGCGCCTCCTTCGCCTCATCAACTTCCTTCCTTCTGCTATTCCTGCTACCACTTCCCTGCCTCCTCCACCTCCTTTTTCTACCACCCTGTGTCCTCTGTCTTCTACCCCCTTGGCTCCCTTGCCAGCGGCCTCTCTCCTGGCTCCCTTGCCACCCTTGACCTCCACCTCTCTGGATCCCTTTCCAGCTGTCTCTCTCCTGGCTACCTTGCCACCCTTGTTCCATTACAGTTCACAATGGACAGTTGAAGCTTTCTCTTCAGCGTGTCTTTCATCCTACGCTTGTCCTTCACTTGCAACAAATTATCTCTTGTGCTTCATTTCTTTCACCAACCAGGCTCCCATCTCACTTTGAACTCACTGTGTCGAGGTCAGGGGCTCCTCGCCTGCCCCTCAGACACTCCTAGACTGCCTTGCTGTCCCAGGGGAAAAAGCACCTCTTCAAGGACTTCCCTTCAGAAATCAGCATATCACGCAATCCCCTTTTAGCACCTTGGAGACATGGCTCGCTGGCCAGGCTTTCGCTAGCCTACTCAAACCACAGGCTCTAAAGGTCTCAGTGCCCCGTTCTCCAACAGCAGATGTCGGAGTGCTCAGGCTTTGCCAGTTGCCTGTCAGCTCATTATCTGACTTGGGTTCCTTCTCAGGTTCTAACTCGTTTGTTCCGTTTCTTGTAGCTACTCCTTTTTTACACATGTGGAGTATTAACAAGTTTCAGGTGGATACAATCTTTGACCAGTGCCTGAATTCACCTGACCTTGTTAGTGGGACATTCAAGGAAATAGTAAAGTGCCCCAGAATGTAGTTTCTTCATTTTAAAGGCACTGTGGTGTTTTGGAAAGGAAGAGTATACTAGTGAAATGCTCCTCTTCCTTGTCGCAGTCCTTTTGTCAAAGGAATGCAGAAAGTGGGTGTCTGGGGAACAGTAGGCCATAAAGGCTGAAGGAATGTCGGCTGGGGGAGTTTTTAAATCGGGGATACCATGTCTCACCTTTGGGTTATCCCTCCCCAATCCCAGAGTACCGTCTACCCAAGTGGTCCTCCCTTGCTAGTCCACCCCCAACGTCAGGATCCAAAAGTGATGCACCTTCCCTGGCCACCTGATTAGAGGATCCCCTGGGAGTTGGAAGAGAAAACGCCTCAGGTTTTTCACATGGCTAGTAACTTTGTACAGAAAATTTCGCTATTGGTATTTGACGTTGTCGCTCCGGTTGTATTGTTACTTTTTTTTATTATGAATTGGCTAAACTAGGTTAGACTTATCTAAGTATTTCTCATAAGAAGAAAAAATGAAGAAAAACATTAACAACAATATACAATACTATATATTTAAATAAAGAGTGATATATAGTAGACTACATACAATAAACCATGACCATCTATATTAAACCCATATAAAAGGTCCATAAAATTCAACTACCAGCAACATAGAAAATGGTAAAATCTCATACCTAAAGAGGTTAAACAATCTTAAATTAGAGGCTCAAATTTGTTTAATAGAAATTACACTAGTAGAGCCCAGAAGCTTCACTACGGCGATCATCAGGCTCACCTCTTGGCCACTAACCACCCAATCCCAGAAGTCCTTAGTGGTTAGCCAGTTAATATCGTAAACAAATCTTCAGAGCAGTATGTATCTGCTATCTTGCAAAGCATTGCATTCTGAGATTAGTTGTTCTCTATACTGCATAACTCCTACCTAATTACATAATGAACATCCTAGAATAGTTGGGTTCACCCTAGAGAGATTAGATACAATCTCCCCCATCTGGATAATATTGAGTCTAAAAAGGAGAAATTACATATGCCAAAGGAATTTGGTAATCTGTCAAGGTTTTTTGATAAGGTATCAATTTGCTTATTGCAGCTGGTGAAGCTATCATACAGCTTATATGATCTAGTTGTATTTACTGTATCCTGCCAATCTTTGTGAAAGAGAAGCTTTTTCACCAAGGTTGGGGCTGATACCAGGATGGCAGAGACTACAATGAGATCAGCTAATATATTGTTCATATATCGGCAGAAGCGCCCAATAGGGTTCCCACAGTTTTCTGCCTGAATATGTGCTGAGATCACCAAAAGGGGACCCCATAGCAGGCGCTATAAAATTTCTACATGGCATCAATATTTTATGTAATAGCCATTTAGTGAAATTAGGTCTACCTCAAAGCGGAGCGCAGCAATGGGTACACAAGAAGATTAAGTGCTTATATAACTTCCTAATCAATTTTGCATGCAAGAAAAGTCACTTCTTGCCATTATAAAATAGATGGAACAATCTTCAGTCTATAATATTCAAGCAGTGGTTTAATCGTAAAGCGACAGTATCTAAAATGTTGCCACTTTAACTGGGCTGCAGTTTGTGTCACTTTAGATTTTAATTGTGTAATAATTGCTGATTTGTTAGGGTGCGATGCAAATACCATCCACAAATACTGAAAGTCTGACATTGGGGTAATGATCTTCCTGGTCATGGATCTTCCTAGAGGGTAGATCCATGAAAGTCTTCTCTGACACAGCGAGTGCACAGCCTATTCCCATTCCGTGAGGCATCCTACAAGGCCCCTGCGCCTCCACTTAATTGTCTAATATTTTCACCAAACGGCTTTTCAACCTACTAGACGACATCAGCATATCTTATACTAATTATGCCGATGACATCCATATACTCCTTCCCTTGTCAGGTTCTTACAATAAAGACTCCCTCAGGCTCAACAAAGTATACGCCACCATCCAAACCTGAATGGCCACGAACGTCTTATGCCTGAATGATGACAAGACTGAGATCTTGTTGGTAGGCTCTCCCTCCAGGCTGCAGAAGCTCAGCCCCCAGTACACCTCCTTCAGAATAGATGGAATCCAGACCCAAGCATCTACGTTGGTAAAAACTCTGGGCGTCTATTTGGATGCCTCTTTATCTCTTACCAAACAAGTGAGTGTGGTGGCCTCATCGGCAGCCAACACTGCCAAACTTATTAATTCAGCAAGATAATTCCTGTTGCCTGAGAGATGCCTAACCATTGCAGTAGCAATCACGGGGGTGAGACTGGATTATTACAATGTCCTCTTTGCTGGGACCTCCAAAAGGAACATCAATAAACCACAGATTATTCAAAATAGCTCACTCTGAGCTGCTCTAAATATTCCTAAAAGAGACCATATCTCAGCCACCGCCAGACACACTGGCTCCCCATCAGAGAAAGGATCATCTTCACAACTTTGTCAATTACCCACAAATGCCTTTGCAACACTGCCCCACAATATCTAGCCAAGAAAATCGAACCATCAAAATCCAGCAGACCAGTAAGATCCCTCCATGATAATTGGCTGGTCCTCCCTAAAGTAAAAAGAGCTAAAGGAGGTGGAGTGAGCATCCCATCTGTGATCGCGAACCAATGGTCGCCCTCCCCCCAGAACTAAGAGCAGAAGACACCTACTGGGCCTTCTGTAAGGCAGTGAAAACGTGGCTATTTGCCTAGTGCTCCTACTTGGACACAACCACTGACTACTGCTCCAATCTGTACTGTTTCGGCGTTGGTGTGTCGGGGGTAAATTCTCACTCCTCTGTGTCATGTAACTGGTCCGCAACAGCGCCCTGGTGCCTCAGGGTTGAGGCGCTATACAAATGTAAAAATAAATAAATAAATCTAGCACAGTCCATGTGAAAGCAAATGGCCTATTGTTTCTGCCAGTCTAATGATGATCGTTTTTTTACTGTTTATCATCAGATCATTTTCTTGTGCATATAAGATGATAGTGTTGATCAATCTTTGGAGACCGATCTGAGATAGATCTGCAAGAATAACATCATCTGCATAGGACATCCAGCATACATTCAGGCCACTAATTTTTGGGGAAGCAAATGCAACCCCCTCCGAGCATGGCTCTAAGTCTGCCAGATAGGGGTTGAAAAGGCAGAGGGCTAATGCACAACATTGGCTGGGACCATAGAAAGTTTTAAAGACTTCTCTCAGGTGCCACTGCCCATTCAACTTCACCTGGACAGATGTGTCTTCATGAATTTTAGTGTTTCTCCAAGATTGCTCTAATTTATGAGTTTTCCTGAATGCTCAGCGATGCAGGGTGAAACACTGTGCTGCTGCTTCTTTTTTTTGATGGGGTGAATGGTTTTAGGGTTGTCGGTGTATCCAAGATTTTTGTCATCCTGTTATGGAGTATGTTTGAAAACATGTGTGCATCTTTTGTTCCAAATGGAGGATATTGGGCTTAGTGTTTTCCATTAGGTGTGCTTATAAATCCAGGTTATGGTTTTTCCAGTTCCTTTTGGCTATGGCTAATAGGTGTGTGTATTGTGGGTGTGTGGGTTGGGGCGTTGAGTGAAAAAGAGATCATGAGGTAATCCCAGCAGTTAACCTGAATCGTGGCGCAGTAGTGTTATGTCCGTACCTGCACAAAATGTCATTCAATGAGATGAAGCATTGCCAGGTGAGCACTGATTGAAATTGTGTGTTGCTTTATTATATTCCTTCAAATAGTCATTAAAGTCTCCTAGTATAATGATGTTCTCATGTTCCAATACCAGGTAGGCTATCACGTCTGTAAGGTCTTAAAGAAGCTGTAGTTATAGATAGGTGGTCTGTGTTTGATTAAGAAGATTATGTTGATTGGCTGGCTGAGAGTGAGGTTGATGTGGAGCGATTTTCCGTCTTCGATGCCCGTCGATACAGCAGTTTAGATGGTGAGGTGGTTGGTGTGGGCCATGACAAGGCCTACCCTTCACCTTCCTCCTCAATTTGCATGTGTTTTTTTGTGTTATTTTATTGATTAAATAAACCTCCAAACACAGTACATAAAAAGAGAAAAATATATCAAATACATTCATTAAATAAAAAACATTCATTAAGGAATACAATTATAAAATCAATGTTCTCATTTCCATATAGAAAATCTATATAAAATACTTCCCATTCATCTGTATTTCATATACATTTGATTGTAATTTCTAACAAGAGCTAGTGTTCTCCTTATATATACTTCATCTCAACCTTTAAAAACCCTTTGATTTCGTTTAGCAGTTTCCAATTCTGCTTGTATGTTTTGCCACATATGGTATGTACTGTAAAATTCCGAACTGTTGCATTCCCTGATAATGTTAGTGCCCATGATTGATCCGAGTTAATTAGCAAGTTTATATCTCAGGTTAAGATTTCCCTTTTTATGTATATCTCCTAGCTTGTCACAGTTTGTCAATACATGTCTCAGAGTTTCAATTTCTATGTTAAAGAGTTGACACTGCCTTTTTGCATATGGGATGCCATTCCATGCCCCAATTCTTGAATAGGTTGGTAGCAACTCCAATCTGAGCATCATCATAAATCGTCTGACTTTTATGTCATAGTAGTTTGTAAGGTAAATACATGGTGTATCAACTGGGAAGCTCTGTTTAACACATATTCCATAATTTTTCATTTTACCCAGTTTTGTGATATTAGTATCATGATCCCAGACCATTGTGGGATTTCTTATTTTCCTTTCCATTACCATTACCAAGCATTCCTTTTCAAACTTAAAACCAATCACATCAAAGAACACCATGACATAATTTTTCCATTCTTTCAAACTACCTCCTGGGTCATTCTCCCCCAGCATGCCACAAAAGACCGAAAACAGAGATTCCTTATCGTCTATCTTAAGAAACATGCGGTGTAGAAAATGGCCCTCCTTATTTTAATTTGTGTAGCTAATGATGTCAGGCGTAGTTCACAGTCTATCACCTCCACCGGGGCATTTTTATGTTGTCCCAGCACTCTGTGCCATACTTTCCCCTCCAATTTATTGACCCACCTTATTTCCTTTACGGTGAATAGCTCCAGTCCATATGCTAGGCATGGTATTAGGAATGTTTTATACAGTTTTGCCAAACCTTCAATAGATAGACAACTTTTATGTTTGATAAAATTCATAATTACCTGAAACCTTTTTACAATCTTCTGGCATATAAAGTTCACCAGCATAGTAGCATTCATTTTGTCTATAATAAACATTCCCAAATATATATATAACTGTGCATCACCTCAATATTCACAATATCCATCTTGCAGTTATATTTTTGGGCCTTTTTTGTGTGAGCAGATCCTCATTATTTTGTTTTTATTATAATTGATAGTTTCTTGTTTTTGGAGAATTCACTGAGTTTGTTCATACTTCGCTGTAACACAATCAGTGTGTGATCTACCAAAATGGCATCGTCCGCATACGCTAACCAGCTTATAGGGGCATCGCCCACTTTAGGTGGAATGTTATGGGCTTGGCTGAGGTTGTCATTCATAGCTGAAACATATATATTCTACAATGTGGTCAAGAGGGCAACCTTGCTTTAATCCAGTGTTTGTTGTAATTTCCTCATTCAGGTACCCCTCCAGACTAGGTCAAACCTGCACCACGTTCTCACAATACAATTCTTGGATGAAATACAATATGATAGGACTCAGCTTTCTTTCTTTCATCTTTGTCCATACAATGTGCATATCCACTGTATCAAATGTTCCTTTAAAGTCTATGATGCAAATGTACAAACTTGTATCCCTCTGGTTTATGCTCTGGCCTAATAAGTACATAAGTGTCCAAATATAGGACAACGTCCCCATCCCACTTCTGAATCCTGTTTGCTGTCTAGTATATTATTCTTATTAATCCATAGATTTAGTTCCAATTATAGAATTTGTGCAAACATTTTAGAACAAGCTTCTGACATGGCTAGCAATCTATAGTTGTTGGGGTTGTCTCTTGCCCCCTTTTTGAAGATTGGTATCAGAATAGATGCTTTCCAGCTCGCTGGTATCATTCTCATGATTACAACTGAAGTGAACAGATGTGAAAGAAGGCTTGACCAGTACTGAGGTCTATGCTTATATAGCAGATTTGGGATCCCATCAGGACATGCTGCTCTAGATGGTTTCAGTTTGATTATAAATTTCTCACTATTTTCCTTTGAGAGATCCAGAGTTATATCTGTGTCTGGGTCAGTTTACTTTAGAGTAGCAATGCTATCAGCTCTGTAATATAACTGGTGGGTATGCATTACCCAATTCCCCTCTGGTATTGGATTTATCTCTTTTTTTATCCCATTATACATATTACAGTGGGACTGATATAAGTCCCAAAATCTGCATCCATCCGCCAAGTAAACTTTGCAACTGAATCACATTAATGATGCTTCTGAAACCTTGTCGTTTAATGAAGTTTTTATATTTCGCTTTCAAATTAGTTATTATTTTATTTCTTTCCAAATCTGTGCAGACACTCCTCTTCGCACTTTTTATTTCTTTATTATGTATCTTTTTTTCCTTTGCAATCACTACATCATCTGATTTCCTGTTTGCTATAGTTGTGTCCCCATGTCTAGTTTTTAGTTTGTGTGTAAACTGTTTCGCTCTATTTGAGATTGATATAAACACATATGGCCCAATATTATCTTCCAGGTGATATTCCTTCAAGAAAGTTATAGAAAAAAGACATATAACTCTCCATGTTCTTAGTTGACCAGGTACGTGATCGCTTAAATATGTGGGGTGCAGGGAAAGTTGACCCATAAATATCGTCATTTACTTGGACAAAAATACATAATCGATCCATTAATATATGTCTCTTGCGGACCACGGCCCTCATTACGACCCTGGCGGAAAGTGACAGACCGGACCGCCACAGCGTAAATAGCGTTTCCGCCATTGCACGATGGAGCAAAGTGCGGCCCATTCCGACCCATCTGGCACGAGCACCACGGCATGGCGGAAGTGCAAAGTCCGCGATGGCGGAAATGACCCCAAAACGGCCCACACCGCCGCCGTACGGCGCCCTAGGTGCAATACCGCCACCCATCACAGCGGACACCGCAGTGAGCGCCAACCGGAAAGTGCGGTGACCGTAAATATACGGAAACGGAAGTAAAAACATGGGCCCAGAACGGGAAACATCCTGCCGTACACCTATAAAACCACAAAATCCACACAACCACTAAAAACACTACCCTGAAACACACCCCAACCCGTCATCCACCCTAGCGAAACCAAGAAAAATGGGAAAAGTAGCGAAGAAAGCGTGCGACCGCAAGCGGCAGGTCCACTTCTCCCGTGAGGAACTCACCGTGCTAACAGAGACCCTCCAGGAGAATGCTGCCGTCGTCTTCTCCACGCAAATGACCAGGACGGCACTTGCGAACAAGAAGGCTATATGGGCTCTGGTGTCACAGCGGGTAAGTGCGGTGGAGACCGCACCCCGCAACCCACAGCAATGCAGAAAGCGATGGGACGACCTGCGGATACGCGTCCGTAGCATACTTTCTGCCAACCGCAACATTGCCACAGCCACCGGGGGAGGATCGGAATCACCCATCAAGTTGACCCCCTGGGAAGAAATCTGTGCCTCCACCATTGGAATGGAGAGCATAGAGGGAGTCGGAGGGATGGAGAAAGGAGTGCAGACATCCGAAGAATCTGGTAGGTGGCCCAAATGAAACAAAGCTTCATCCACAATGTCCAATCATGTGAAGTACCATGTGTCCACATAGTGCAACAGAAACACATGTCCAGGAGAACGTCCACACACATTGGCCTGATAGCGCACTTTAAAACTCACAATAAATACATAAATAATTAAAAACCCCTAAAACACCCACTACACATGCAGCAGGCACACCCTAACTGCAGGCTGCCAAACAACTGCACCCTCACTCCACACACAAATGAAAGCACCTCCAAGGCCCCGACCCAAATCACCCTCAGGTACCACCCCAATGCATGTGATACATTGCCATTCCAATTCCCACAGACCCATTAATAACCCTCGCCCTCCTTTACTCCACCACAGGGTCCGATCCAAACGACGAGCATCAGGACACCCCTATCAGCACACCTGCAAAGAGGGCCAAGACCAACGGCCAAAGACCCTCCACCTCAGCTGCACGCATCAAGACACGGCAGCAGCACAAATCAGGTGGCAGCACAGAGGATGGAACATCAACAGGCACCCCAGCAGCCAGCATGCCCACAACACCACCACCACAGGTCCCCCCAATGGATGCCACAGAAGGCACTGCCTCTGGTGGCAGCAGCACCATAGGTGACACCCCATTGATGGCAGCATGCTCCGACACAGAAGACGGGGATGTCGAAGTCAGATCCATCCATGACCTTTCCCAATCCCCCTGTCTGTCCCATCCCGTACAACATGAGGATACCACGCAGGGGCACCCACAAGACGACGACTGGCCATCCCCCACAAGCCCTGTGGCAAGGCAACATGAGGTCACCAGCCCCTCTGTGACACCACCGCAAATGGCCATGGCCCAGCAGAGGCAACAGTCCCTCGACCAGTTAATCGTGCAACAGCAGCAACTGGCCACGCTCCTCAAGGACCATGCCGATGAATGTGGGGGCACTAAGGCAGACATAGAAACATCAACTGAGACACTTAGGGCAGAAATGGAGAGAAGTACAGAGACACTAAGGGCACAAATGGAGAGTAGCACCGAGAGCCTGAGAGTCCAAATGGAGAGTAGCACCGAGAGCCTGAGAGCCCAAATGGAGAGTAGCACCGAGAGCCTGAGAGCCCAAATGGAGAGAAGCACCGAGAGCCTGAGGGGGGAACTGCATGCGACGTCCAAAGACGTATGTGCCGAACTTGCCGCAGTGCGCCGTGTGCTCACTGAGCTCTCACAAACCCTTAGGGACATGCATGGATGTGAGCAGGCAGAGACATCATCCGTTGCAAGTTCCGTCCAGGGCAGCCCCCAACGTAGATCTGGGAGGAACCTGCGCTCCACAGGCAGGGGTGCCCCTGATACCCGCAGAGGGGGCTTGCAATAGCGACAGCCCACTGACAATGAGCATCTTTGGACACTGGTGTTCGGGGGGGAGGTAGGAGGGTGGAGGGGGTTTTTTGGGCTCACTTGGGTGGCGGGTCGATAGGGTGTTCAACATGATATCACATATGCCATAAACAGTGCACGATCAACCAATGAGATGTGTGGACAATGATCTTTGTGTACTAGGCCATCATAGGCGTACAGTCCATATTGTGCATGTACCAGACACACACAGTGCCACGAGTACCGTGTCCATGTATCAGCCACCAGGCGTGAGTGCTAGAAGCATTCATCAATGAGATGCTGACGAATGTCACGGCCCTCCGGTGCCTCGCAGACTCCTTGAGGTGCTGCCACATCCCCACCCTCATCATGACCATCTTCTGGTGCTTGCAGTTCTGCGTCAGGGGGCATGGGCACATTTCTACGTACGCACATGTTGTGGAGCATGACACATGCCATGACCATCTTTGCAACCTTCTCATGGCGGTACAGGAGTGCCCCGCCAGACCTGCTGAGGCAGCGGAAACGAGTCTTCAGTAGGCCGAATGCCTGTTCAATGACTACACGGGTACGTGAGTGGGCATGGTTGTAGTCCTCCTCATGCTGGTCCCGTGGGTTCCGGACTGGTGTGAGGAGCCATCTCTTCAGTGGATATCCAGCCTCACCTGTATGTGGACGATAAATGTATGATGTGGAATGCCATTGCTACGTACGCACACCCCCCCCCCCCTTCCTGCCAGGTCATTGCCGAATCACATACCCCACATTATCATGCATGAAATGAGACTCACCGAGTAGCCAGGATCTGTTCCCTGCGTGTCGCTCCATGTAGCGTGGTATTGTAGAGTTCCTCAAGACCATAGAATCATGGGTTGATCCAGGGAATCGGGCACAACAATGTGTAATGATCCTGTTGGAGTCACACACCATTTGTACATTCAGGGAATGAAATTGTTTTCGGTTGCGGTACTGGGCCTCCATGGCATGTGGTACGACCAATTCCACATGGGTGCAGTCGATGGCACCAATGCAACCCGGTATGCCGGCAAGTGCATGGAATCCCACTTTTGTGTTGGTAATTTCCTGCTCCGAGCGTGGTAGGGAGATGTAGTCGTCTGCGTGCTGCAGGAGGGCATCAAGCACTTGCAATAGTGTCCGTGAGAACAGTGGCTGAGAAATGCCATGCAACTGTCCGACTGTGTGCTGGTAGGTGCCTGTGGCCAGGAAGTGTAGTACAGACACCACCTTCAGTAGGGGTGGGATGGCGGTTGGGCTATCTATCATGCTGACAAGGTCAGCCTGTGTCATGTCCACAATGGCGGCTATGGTGTCCCGGTCCAAACGGTAGAGGGTGTGGATCTGCTCATCAGTGAGGTTGAACGGATGTGCTCAGAGGCGTGGGATTGCGGGCTGCCTGCGTGGTGGTAGTGGCTGTGCTGGCGGCCCTTGCTGGCCCTGCCTTGGCCTCCTCCTCCTCCTGCGTCTCCTCCGTGCGGCCGGTTGTAGTTGGTGTTCGTCTTCTTCCTGGAGTTGGAGTACTTGCAGTGCTATCAGGTCCCCCAGGGCCAACATCGCGAGTCCTGCCGGTAGCATTTCGGAGTGGGTGTGGTTGTGGGAGGAGACTGGGTGTGCAATTTATGTGTTTTCAGGCTGTATGGCCTCCACCTGTGGTGATTCATTCCACCTGTGCAAGCTGCTCTCCCCTTTGGCCGAGCACGTCCCGCACACAACGCTGCAATTCGAGTAATGGCATCTTGCTATTGCAATCATGTATTTGTACCCGATGGCCGTGTAACATTTGTTGATATGTACATTCGGCTATGGTCCCATTGTTTCACATGCAATCTTTGCAGTCGCGAACAGACTTGTGAAGGGTCAGTGGAACGTAGTACTCGAGTAACGGTGGGCCCTCATGCATCACTGTACCGAGTTGCACCGGCGGGCGGGGCGTCCCATTTGTGGGTGAAGGCAGTTGCCATTTTCACACACAGCCGCACTAGATGGATTAATTTGTGATTTCAAACGGCCACAGATGCCTTTTCGACGTGATGTTGCAAATGAGGAATTCGAAGGGCGGCGCTTTCGGTTTTCAGCTAGCGGCGAGGAGATGCCCACAGGTCTGACTGCAAATATAACGTTCCATTGTTCAATGTCCTTGAGACAGGGGCCATGGCGAGGATGCAATGATTGATATGAATGGTTTGGGATGCGCAATAGCGACGTGGGCGATGAGGCCGGACGTTCCCAAATACATGTTACTTCACAACACTGGAATTACGGGCTGGGGCACTGTGGATTTTGCAGGCTGCATAACGCACAGACTCAATGGAAATTTCTAATGTTATGTGAGTAAATATTCAGGCGTTTTTATACCGGGATGAGGGAATGATGAATGGATGCATGGGCAGATGATTTGATACAGAGTTTGCCATGTAGAGGGCTTCTTTGAATCTGTCCGCCTCCCCTGCGCTATGTGATGCAGGGCTGCCATAGTGGGACCATCGTCTATCTGGCCTTGTTGAGCCCTCCCTGTCTCGACGCGCCTTCAGACACTTGTGTCCATGCACGTTAACATTCCCATCTGATGGATTCTGTTTTCACAGACGCATGCACAGGTACACTCGTTTGTGATGGTGTTTACACCTCGATATAGATGGTTATGAGTCGCAAGTGGTTTTGGGGTGGTGATGATCCTTTGGAGTGGGCTAGCATGCATATGGCTGTGGATTTAGTGTGATCATTGAAGTGAGTTGTTCGAATGTAGTTCTGATGGCCATTTTGTTCTTTTTCTTTTCTTTTGGTTGACAGGTATCTCCTCCCCTTTTGCCACTGCCATCTGTATGCCACTCCTGCAGATGGCTTTTACTCCCGACACCTGCTGCTTCGTGTTAATCAGTGGAGCAGCATTACGATCTTATGGGACGATCGCCAATGGGCCACATGCCCTTACGCAGTACTAGTGGCTCGGAGCAACATTTCGGCCTTTCAGCTGGACTAGTGCCTCCCCATTGGGACGGCCCTGCGGTTCTGTGCGCTACCATGTTGCCTTTTCGTACGTGAATGTGGCTCTGTGTACCATGATGGAACAGGGCGTCACACAAGTATAGCTGGTCATTTCTTGCGGATGCAGCCCACAATGGTGAAATGTGTTTTGGAGTTCATGGCCTAATGGCTGTATGGGCTTGGTGATTTTGTTGTGCATTAAATTTCTATTCTGATATGGGCCGTGTAGCGTTCTTCTTTGCGAGTGATGTGGCATAATCCTATTTGGGGATCGATGTATTGTGAGGAGATCTGCATTGGGTTCCAGCTTCGGAGTTTAGTTGCATGGTACTGTGCTGGGCGCGTTTGCCTACGAAGCCCAGTGAGGTCAGGGATGGGGGCTGCCAATATGACTGTTTGAATGTTGTCATGCTCAGGGGCGGGGGATTGGGTTTTGTGTAACAGATGCCGGTCAGCCAGGTGGACTGGTGGAATGATGTGATTTTCGGAATATTGCTGGTCACAGGTGCCTGTGTTTGCGTGCGTTTCTTGGTGGGGGACTGTGGTCATGTCCATTGGAATGGCTTCTGTATTCGTGCCATCTGTGCCCTGCAGCTCCCATTGGCCCCTCTTGTGATTCTTTTGTTCGTTGGCATGCATGGGTGACTTGTACATTTCACTGGTTGCATTGTGACTTCATTGCACCTACGGGGAGTTGTACTTTGTGGGCAGGGAGCGGTGTACAGGCACTCAGTGGGGCCGTTTAAGGTTGATTTGCGATGCCGTACTTCTCACCATGGCGGAATGGTACTTTCCGCCGTGCTTGATGGCGTTAGGTACATGTCCGCTAGGGTCGGAATTCGCGTACCCTTGCGCCATGGTGGTATTTACGGTTTGGCATGGCGCGCGCGCGCGTACTTGGTGCAGTTAGCGTTGGCGTTCACTAAGGTGTCGCTAATGGCTTCGTACTTTGCGGTGACGGGTCATAGTCGCACCGAGCGCTATTCGATGGCGGTATTGCATTTCCGCCATCGTTTTTCGATTTCCGCCAGGGTCGTAATGAGGCCCCACGTGTTGAGCACTTTCCTCCTCCACTTTCTCTGTGTAGAATTGGGACAAGCCATTGCCATATATAAACGATTCCCATGCATCATCTGGTTCAACATTTGCATGTGTTGTCTTAAAATTGTCAGGTATAGTTTTGTGAGCCAGTCTTTTGTAATTGTTTGATAGCCACATTTCGGTAATGAATAGTAAGTCGGTACCTCCTACACTCAGGATCCTTCGGATTGCCATTTTGTGATTTGCCATTGATTGTACATCTATCAGGTTGCATTGTATCGTGTTCTCTTCAATTGGTGTCCTGATTTGTGGCTTTTGGAGTGCTGAGAAGGTGTATGGGGTACATCTGTGTTGCATGTGAGATTAGGCTTGTGGACTTCCACTCTGTCTCATGTCTGAAGAGTTCCAACAGGTTGAAGGTGGGGTTGGTCTGCCTTGTGTCACTCTCTGCAACATCTCTCGGTTTTCCTGCTGTTGTCTTTTCGGCCTCCTGTTATGAAGGGTGTGCTCAGTAGAAAGTGTTCTCTGGTTAGTCTGTTTCCTTCTACACCAATTTGTATTGTGTTGTGTGTTATTGGAGGTTCTGTTGTTGGGTGCATTCTATTTGGTTGGGTTGCCAGCAGAATGATCAACATATGCTTGTCAACCAGGGCATTGTAAGACAGGGGCTTTGTAGGTTTGTAGATATTGTGGGATGTAGAACATTTTTTGTCTTGTTCTTGGAATTGGAGTTGTGCTGTGTTCTGGGTTTTGAGGTGATTTTGATTGTTCATGGTGTTTGGTTTTTATTTGTTTTTATCCAAAGCTCTTGTTTGTGTGCCGGTTGCGCCCCACTGTCTATATCTCACTGGTGTGAGTAAAAAGAGACCAGAAACTGAAACAGAAGGATTCTTGTCTGGGGAACCCTGGTGCAGAATACAACATGGAGCATTGGGGGGATAACAAGGTGATGGACAGAGATATAGCGACAGTGGAAAGTTCCCTGTGTCTGTCGCCTAAATGCAGAACACTTGGCAGAAAGGTCAGGGTGCTATAGTGTGATACACTTAGCTGGAGAGCACAGTGCCAGGTGACAGAATGTGCTTGTCTGGGGTATGTATCTGCTGCACAATATAGACCAAACAATGTGCTTGTCTGATAGTTTCTATTTAAGAACCTCCATGGAAAACTGTAGAGCAATGTGCAATGGACTTCTGTTGGAGTACACTTAAATGGAGAACAGAATAAAGAGGAGTGCAACATGTCTATGTCGGAGAACATCTAGAAGCAAGTCAAGATATAGAACATTGCCATTCACCTTTTTCTGGGACACCCATGTGGGGACTGCAATGTGCTTATGTTAGATGGACTTAGAGGCCAAACCAGAATACAACAGTGCAATGCACATATGTCTGAGAACACCAGAAGCAATGCACCTTTGTCTGGCACCCATAGAGTGGGAAACAAATATGGAACAGAGCAATCCACATATTCATGCGGTCACCCACAGGGTGGGCATAATATAGAACAGTGCAGTTCAATTATGTCTGAGGATACATGGAAGCAGAATTCAAAGTAGAACTGCAACGTGCCTATGCCTGAGAAAAGCTAGAAGCAGGATACCATTGGGAACAGTGAAAAGCACTGATGTATGAGAACATCTGGAAGAAAAACACAATCTTTAGCTGTGAAATGGGGTCTGAGAACCACTAGAGGCAGATCATAATATAGAAGAATGAGAGTAGGCATATGTCTGATAACTCCTAGAAGCAGAACACAGTGTAAACAAGACCTGTGCTCCTATGACTGGGAACACCTGGGGCAGAATACAATAGACAAAAACTAGTGCTCCAATGTCTGAGAACAAACAGAATCTTGAACATTGACATATGCATATGTCTGAAAACACCCAAAGGCAGAACATAATGTGGTACAGTGAAAGTATCTTTTTTCTAAGAACACCTGGAGGCAGAATACAAAGTAGAACATAGCAGTGCTTCTATGTCTGAGAACACCAAGTAGCAGACTTTAATTTAGAACTGTGGAGTGGGCCTGTGTCTGGAAACACTGAGAAGCAGAACAAGGGAAATGTTTGTTTGTTTGTTTGTTTATTTGATAGAGCGCAACCAAAACCCTCAGGTAGCTGGGCGCAAGCAATACAAGGTTACTTAATAGCTTGGCTACAGGGTAAGTGAGTACATACAAGGTGATAGACATAATTACATACAGAGAAAGCATATTGGATGCTGTATGTTCTACAGTGGCGTCGATGGTCCAGGTAATTGTACCAAGACATACATGCAGTATAAAGAAACAGACAAAATGTAGGTATGGCAGGGTATTAATTGGGAAGCGAAGAGGTCGGCGGGATTAAGTATCATTAGTCCGTAGCCAGGTGACTAATGTGCTTTTATTTGAGAATACCTAGGAAAGAAAACAACATAGAACAATGAAATGTGATGAAGTATTCGAACACCTCCATGCAGATCACCGTGTAGAGCAGTGCATGCACTTATCCCTGAGGACACTTAGAGGCAGAATATAATATAACACAGTCAAATGCTGAAGCAGATGCTAATATTTTTCTCAATAGTGAGTAAGAATAAGCTGTGTAATATGGTGGTCTCTGGGCTGCCTAGATGCAAAGCAAAGGTCTGCAAGTATCACCATATAGTCTATCGCTAATATGCTATTCTCTTGGACATTCATGAACAGTCGGTGTTGTCTCTTACCCATGTGTAGCTGAGATTCCTCTGTGGGCACTGCAGTGCTTGGACTAAAGGGAACAGGCAAAACGAGAGACGCCCCCAGCCTCTGCCCAGGCAAGGCCGTCCTGGGAGTCTCTGTTACATGTTGTTTTTCAGGTCACATGAAAGACCCATAGGAACCCCAAAAGGGGCCAAAGGAAGGCAGAGGAAGGCAGGCATGGATAAAAGGGCAGGGATTTAGAGAAAAGGGGAGTAATGGAGACAGAGAAGGAAATGCAGATTGATTGGACAAAAGCACCTGGCACACATTAAAGAGCGGGCGTTTACCAAACAGCAAAACAGAGGAACGAAGGGTTGTCAAAAAGATATCTTCTGTGGGCGTTCAAATCGCATGGATGTTTTCAAACATCTAACAACCACCATTGGAACTCCTTTAGCTCTTGGTGACCAAATCCTATTCTCCTTTATAAGGGTACATCGAAAAAATCCTAAAATTAGTATCAGATAGATTTGATATGGAGCTAACTGTCTGGACTTTGTATAGCCAATGGTCAGCTCTTCGAGCATTCTGAGCAAATGGGCCAACATTGATACACATTGAACATTTGATGACATGACTAATGACATGATTCATCTTCCAAGGACCTCCAAGAAACCCATGTTTACTCATTGGGACCTGACTCTGGTTCTTCGTATTGCACAGTGCTCTTCTATCAAGCCATAGGCAGAACAGGAGATGCATTTCATGACACGAAGGATCATATGTTTAAAGGCAATCACTTCAAGGTGAGGCATTGGTGAGGTCCGAGCCCGGATGATTTCAGATCAATAGCTATGCTCCTGCCCATATACAGTCATCCTCCAAACGCATTCAGACCTATTCCAAAAGGTTTTGTCCAGAACTTAACATAACCAGTCAGTGGGTCTTTCCACATTCTACCGAAATTCAATGTCGGACCTTCACAAACTAGACAAGGCCAGATATCTGAGCATTTGAAAACACTGCACACTTTGGCCCTCATTACGACCCAGGTGTTGGACCATGGTGCTATTAGCACCATGGTCCATGCCGGTAACTTGCCGACTCCGCCATGGCGGAATGGGGAATTACCGCCCCATTCCGAGGTTGGCGGGGCAGTAATTCCCCATGCCGCCATGGCCCTTCCACATTCCCATTTTTGCCCCATAGGGCTCAATGGGAATGGGGAAGGCGCTAAGTACGGTGCCGCAAATTGCGGCACCGTACTTAGCACCAAGGTCCCTTTGCGGGTTGGTTTTTTAACGCCTGCTAAAAGCAGGCGTTAAAGTGCCACCCGCAAAGGGACCTCGTAATCAGGCGTTAGGGTTTAACGGCGCTGCCACCTTTTACGGCGCCGTTAACCCCTTAATGCCTGGGTTGTAATGAGGGCCTTTCTCTCTGTATGTATGCTTGGACGTATCTATGTATGTACGGATGTATGTAAGCATGTATTTGTCTGTGGGCTTTATGAAGTGAACACCAGCTTAGTAAGCAACCGAGTGCTCTAAAAGGGGAAGCACTCAGTGATTTACAGGTCGTGTGTGGGGGTAGCAGATGTTGCTAAAATAGGAAGGGGAACAGGGAGCAACATGAACACCCCATTGGTAACCCGTGGAGCTGCACACAAAGGTAACAAACTATACACAGCTACCCTGCGCCACTTTACGTGTTCTATGGTCATCATGTCTTCTACCAAGGCTCGAGTTCCTCTCTCGTCCCTTGGTGAAGCCTTTCTGGTCCGGGCTATTTTTTCATTTTGAGAACGGCAGATGATGAATACTTATTTTTTTTTATATATCCTTATCTAGTAAGGAATGTGGCACCGCTAGGGTGGACCGTAGTGGCACATTACTTACGGTAATCCTCATTGCTCCTAGTCCATGCATCCCTTCTTCCGGTTGTCCGGATAGCAAAAACACAAGCGGAGGACAAGGAGAGGTGGGATCTTTAAACCCCTAAGGAAGGTGGTAGGGTAAAATTAGAGTATTCTAAGGAACATTGTTGGTTTCTTTCTGGAAGGGCACTTCTCGTTTATTAAGGACTGTGACGAGATGGGTGAATACGGAGGAATGATGATTAGCATAGGTACGCCATTCTATAACGCCATTCTATAAAGGTTATAGGATAAACAGAAATCAAACATAATGCGTGTTTTGACGAATTAACACCCATAGAATATGTTTTTCTTGCGAACAAATATGTTTGTTATACATATACGCCCGTGTTCACTGTCCATTATTTGTGATTTACTGTTTATATCTATAGGCGACACGGTGTACAGTGCCTAATGTGTGAGGTGGAAACCCAGTTATGCTCTGTAAATACCACGTCAGCACAGTAATACATGGCACCATTGAAAGGGGTGCATAATTAAAGATGATAGCAAAGCTGTTTAAAAGAGTCGACTTTAATTCCGTTCAAGTCACGCTTGGTCAAATCTCCAACCCCAGTCTTTTTCTAAACGACACAGTTATTCGATCTAATGTGTAGTTGAATCCCACTGCTGCCAATGGGAGCGAAGCAAAGGCGAGCCTGGGTGATAGCCCTGGGTGATTAGGCGGCTGGCGGATTGTCAGCCTGCTGGTATTTTTAAGAAGCTGGTGTTGGCTTATCACATAATGTGCTGACTCGGAGCCGAGTGGCACGTCCACTGCCCGGCAGCTCCAGTCACTCCACCAACTGCCCCATTAAATGACAGAGAGCAGCGCGATCTGGTGTCAGGAGCTTGATGAAGAATTAACAGCCTCGGCCAACAAGCGCTAATTAAACCGCGATACATGCAGCATCTGTGGAAAATATATCAATCTCTGCATGTTTATTGTTGGAGCTAAAACACCTCATAACTAATGCATAGATTTAGATTGATTGGCCAATACCAGAAGAAAGAAGAAGTGCCAAAGTCCCAGGGTGAGGGGATCCAGGGCACACGTTTTGCTTGCACTGCAACCCGCGAGCCTTCTGATTGTCAATTATAATTTAAGGGCTAGCCAGCCTATTTGCATTAAGTTACACGGCAGAAACGGTGTCGCTGAGATTTGCATGACCGCATCAGTTCAAGCTAGCCCCAGAGGTCTATGATGAAGTAAGGCAAATCTCCATAATAATAATTTGGCATTTATATAGCACTACAAACCCTCAGGTATCTGAGCGCTGCTTATTTTTACCCACGATGTGTGGTGCTCATTTTATCGACTTCGGAAGGATGAAAGGCTGAGTTTGGCCCCGCCGGGATTCGAACCTGTGTTACCAGGCTCTGCACAGATGTCAAAGCGAGCGCTCTACTCGCTGTGCCACTTTACCGGTTATCGTCATGTTTGGGCCTTTCCCGTGCAACGACCCTCATGACCTTCATGGCCCACAGGTTTTATAGCGTTTTATGTTTTGGTGTAAACATCGAACATACATATACATAGGCACAACCATTGCAAACTATGATTTCAAATGCCAAGGAAGTACCCGTGATTTACAGCAGTACTTTGAATTAAGCTGCTCTCCTAATCACAAACGATAGTGATGCAGATGGCAGTCTTTCCATCCTGTAATCACTCTACAGCCTCATGCGCGCCACCACCCGTTCTCATTTTTGAAACGCCTGCAGTTTCACAACTGTCATATCTAGTCTTTGAAGGAGTCGTGTCACCACCTCAGAATTCAATTCTACCAAGTCTATCAGTCTAGGGATCAATCACCGTGTTACTTACCTTTCTGCCCATTCCCCCTTCCAAGCACTCACCTCGCAGACAAAGCTACTCCTGGGGATCTGTCTGGCAGTTGTAACCCCCTATAAAGTTGGCATAACACAGGGTGCAACTAACATTGCTGAACCGTAAATACCACCATTGCTGTCATATGTAAAAAATGAAATAACAGACACTATGGAATTAAACTTGCTTTAGTTAAAACGTTCATGTGTACATAGAAAATGCAAGGAATGTGTGCAGTGGGGGAATAAAGAATACGGCTTTACTGGTGTGTTTTACACTTTTTAATGTTTATCTGTAATGCTATACTGAAGTACTTTCCATTGTACCCCATATGCACACAGTACTTAAGGAAACACACATTGGCAATGGCAGCAGTTTGGGCTTTTGTGTAGGCATGGGAGAGGTACTTGACAGGCACGGCAGTCGTGGTATTAACTGGCCTTTGATGGTAGCAAGTCATGGTTCAAGTACCTGGTACAATGCCTACTATTATGCATAGGCCAAAACTGTTGGCTTTGCCAATGCTTGTTTTCAACAGGACTACAGGGACTGACACGTATAGTAGTTATACATCTAGTGGCTGAAGCAAGACCTGGTTAAGACATTTTTATTACACCAGTTACGTGTTTAACCTTCATTTAACTCATTAACTCTCAGAAGAATGCTTTGAAAAAACACTGGCAGGCACTTAAGAGTGCAAAGTTTGATGGTAAGATTTGAATAAAGTGAGCTGAAAGAGTTCCCATAAAGATGTGATTCGGTTGGGATGGGCAGGAACTGGTTGGGAATGGCGATAGGGATTAGATTGGACAAAGGCAGTCTATGGGTGGGCAAATAACCCAAACTAAAAATGTCCTCTTAATTGGTTTTAAATCACAATTACCTTGTTTGTGTATTCTTTATTATTGAAAGTGCCACTGTGTGTATGATAGAATTTTGTTGTCAGTTGTTTGCATATTTTTTTGAAGTATGCACACAGGGATGCTGCAGTTTGCTCTACAATTCCCTCTAGCCGTAGACTGTGAAGGATTGACATCTAGCAAGGGTGCAGAAACCGTGGCTTTTTTATTGATATTTAAGTATAAAATGATGCAGGCAATGCTCTCTCAGAAAGCATGGTCTGCTGACCAGACTCCGCACCCCACAAACTCCATGACAAAAGCATATTATACACCTGTGCCTGGCTGAATCAATAGTCTTGTCAAGGGTTTTGACCCATGCTGAATCAATAGACTGGGTATATGTGGGGATAAGCTATCGCAGCACACATTCACACCAAAATCCAGGAGAACCGCGCAGTTTGCGCACACCAAAATGGTCACCTAATCTGCTACCCACCAGTGCAAAGAAAGATGGTTCTGTTTGAAATCTGTTTGTATTGATGTCAAAAAGTTGCTAAAATCATGGGCACAAGACCACTCTACTGAAATGCATTAATTCAAGACAGATCCCAAAAATGGGTGCAGTACCAGCTTTGTCCACAAACCGGCGCTAGTGGTCTAAACTCTGACAGGAGAACCGCTACTTCAGAAGGTAATCAGCCTCCTGAGACAGCTGGAAACTTCAAAGGCCCGCTGGTTAATTCAAACTCTTGACCACCTGCTGTTCCCAGAGACAATCTGATTGCATTAACAGGCCAAGAGGCTGGGAAACCTTCTCACCTCAGAGACCCACACAACAGCCCAGGAGATCACATGGACATGCTAACCAAATGCAGAGTGGCCCCCTGGCCTGCTGACCTCAGCCGACACAATAGACCCTTGCAATTGAATGGGGTATGTTGATTTTCAGTGTGGACTGTAAACAGAGCCCTGCCTGGGAGAGGAGAGACATGTGGTACTCCCAAGTTTCTGGGGGTGGACTCAGACACTTTTGTGGAATCATATTGCAGCAAATATATGTTTAAGTTAAATGCTTCTAAAATATTGTATTAAGCTCACAAAAATGTGCAATTTGGAGAACCTTAATCTAAGAAATGTACCCACAATTCAAGACTTGATTCAACTCTGTACCATGTTCTAGCACCAAACCCCGCTATTTATAGATATTACAGACACTGGGTTTATGCTAGAGACCTAGTAAATTACTGGAATGTGTGTAGAAGGAGGGTGTACATTTGTGTACATTTTTGATACAGATTTAACATTGGTAAACCTACTAAAAACGAAAATAAGTTGTCATTTTTGAATGCAAGCCCCCAGGAAGATCAGAGTTGAACAAGCATGGACCTTAAGTAATCTGTAATATGTACATGTAATGTCAAACAACTGTGTATCTGGGAAGGATGGGTAGTTATGAAAAATGATTTTCTAAGCAAAAGTAAAGGGTCGTTCTTCAATAGATCATAAATGGCTGACATCACTCTGACACTCCATTTCCTTCCCCAATCAAGGAAGAGAGGAGGAACTGGCCAATGATAAGCTGAGAGGGTTGGGCATGCAGAATTAGCCGACCCACCCACTTTCTAAACACATAAAAAGAGCCACTGGAAGCCAGATAGGACTTTCTTTTTCACTTTCTGCGGATCATTTTGACAGACAACTCCACATCCTTATTTCAGACTTCACATCCAGAAACTCCAAGAACTCTAGAACCCAACAGCTGAACTCCTATCAGCAGGCCTTCAAAACCTAGCAACCAAACCAAACTATTCAGACAGCCGGGCTGAGCTGTCTGATTCTGGCTAAAACCCTGTGCCAGAAACACCCAGAAAACAGAGCTGTACCCGGAACCAGAAATCCAGACCGCTGTGCAGCGCCGCTAGCAGAGCTGACCCAGATCGCTGTGAACAGAACCAGGCAGAGATCGTCCGTGGCGAGAGAACCGCCAGGAGTCCAGTCCAATCGGTTGACCCGATACGTGACGAAGTCGCATTCCTGTCCAAAATCTAGTGTGAGTACCCAGCTAGCACTGTGCCAAAACCAATCTCTTAGTTTAAAATAATCTAATCCAAACTATTTTAACCTATTAGAACTGCCCCCTAGAATCGTGTCATTCTGTCATCTTTAAACCTGAAAACTGTCATCTGTCATTCTGAGCTTTAAAATTTAAAATCCAAAAAACTACCTGTACTAAATCGTCCGTATCTCCGGAACCGTTTGTGCTAGGAGCAAGCGTCTGTCATCTTAAAGCTAAGGTTTTAAGCTTTCCAACGAACCTAAAACTGACTTGCTACTCCTTATAGTGCCTCCATAATCGCGCCTGACGCATTCGGAAAATTTGCCGCGATTTGACATTTTGCTTCATTTTAGCCACGGGTAAAAATATTTGTTTTTGCTTCGATCCCTGAAATCTGTTTTCAACCTAATAACCATCCCTGAATCATTGATAGGGCTGGCCTGAATTGATTCAAATTATCTATCACCTACCCTGAACCTCCTATAGGGAATTAAAAGCAATTTTAGCACATTTCTCACTTCATTGTCATCACATTCAAAGCATTTTGGGCCTGTGTTTAAAACTTCTACCTGTTTTCCTCTAAGCTTGCTATGGGGGAACTGAATTATATTTGATTGCATTCCTGAGACCTGTGTGCTTTCCTTCCATCTCTTTACATTGCATAAAGGGGGGGGTGAATTGCTACCAGGGTGAAAAGTGATTACATTGTGTTGGTTGAAATCATATCAAGTTTATTTTCTGTACTGCATTTCATTCATCATTGCATTGTCTTTGAAGCCATATGAGCATTATCAGATACTTTATCCTCTCTATATCAACTTCTAAGCCATTAAAAAGAGTGTACCACTGTAACAGTATCCATTGGTGATCACTATCATCTTCACAAGTGTGCTATCAAATATTAATTTATTTTAAAAGTGTGATATATATATATATTGTTTAATTTTCAAATAAACCTTTTAATTTGCAAAACACACCTACTTCTTGGCTCAGTGGGGTCAGGGGGATTCTAAGAGTGGGTGTTATATAAGGGTTGTCATCCAGAGTAAACGAACTGGACATAAAAATATATCAATAAGGGTTTCCCTCAGCATCCCAGACTAGGCATTGACTTAGCTGTAGTGTTGAATTGTATCCGCTTACAGTCTCTCCTGCAGCTCATGCTCTCCCGTGACACAGAACAGGTTCCGAGCACAGATACTCTCTTGACAGCTGCAGTTATAGCCAAGTCCTTGCAGCCCAGGGGCGGCATTTAAAGTATGGACCCCTGTTCAAAAACACCATCATTATGAGTCTTCTGTCCTTGCGGCAGTTAAAGTTTAAATATAAGCCACACCTGAATTGGCAAATGGTGGATCGTATTTTTCATAATTATTAAACCCACATCAAATTGCACATGTGTCAGGCCTGTGAGCCCTGCTCAGGTGTGGCAGTATATGTGTAATTCCCCAGCCAAGCTGTCCTTGATACTCCAAGCAAGATTCTAGCCTTGTTGTTTGCCTCTCTTTGATCCTTTCTGAGGGCCAGTAACAACCTCTCCTGTGAGACAGCAACTCAACAGGAAGCTGACAGGAGAACAGGAAACAAAGACCCTTCCCAAAAGGACTTGCCTCACACCAGGCTGCTGCATATCAAAAGGACCTTTATTGTATTGACAAGGGGAGGGGACGAGTTGGTGTAGGCATAGAGATCTCCGTTCAGCTGGAGGAAGGTTCCACCATCTTGTTTTTTCTTTTGACCTCTCTTCCGTCCTGTCCCCTCCACATAATCTCACACAAAGCACTTTGGGTGTGATATCAGATCGCAAAGTATACTATTTTTCAAAGTGCATGGATTGGACCCATATATCAGGCTTACTTTTGTCCAATGGCCCTGTAGACTTTTTCCCTTAAAAGAAGGTGTTTTCCACTCCTAATCAGATTCAATTTCGAACAAACCCCTAAAGCACAATTTTATTTGAGCTCTGGGGGAGACTAAGTATCCAAGGCAGAGGCGAGCTCAGTTCCATCCACATGGCATTGCTTTTGGAACACGACATGCATCTTTGCTAGTTACACTACTGCCCAGGACCACATGTGGTTGAGGATCCCTGGAAGTGAGCACCAGCCTCCCCTGCATTGGGAGCCCGAGAACAAACACTAGACTTGTCCCTTAAACCCCTGATAGGGACTCACAGCACCTGAGAAACAAGACAGCCAGGATTCCTGCATTTCCTCCCATCAAACGTTGGAAAGAAATGATTCAAGCATGTTCAACCACATCAAACTATCAGGACCCTCAGCTACCTTTTGCACTCACCTGATCTTCGAACCACTAAACTGCATGTTTTAACCTGATCATCATCGCACCACCCTAGCTGAGCATGTCACTGCCTCTGATTGAGCTCAAAGTTCCAGGTTGCATCTGCCACCTTCGAAACGCCATTTGACCTGCCAGCATCATTGCTGCAAATCTTTATTGCCAGTAAAGACCCCCCCCCCCGAAAGAACCTGGGACATCAGCAGATTTTCTTCTGGTTCCTCAGGTATGCACTCCCTTAAATTATCAAGTTGTCTAAACACCCTTCCATAGGGGAGGAAGTGCCCTTTTGAAATGCCATACATGGTTCTCCACTGCTCGAATGCCAATAGTGTCCCGTTTCTCAAAAAGATTAACCAGTGTAGTGCACCCCTTTTCCTGCAGGGTCACTAATCCTATTTCTTTAATTGCCACTAGGATGGTCCCACAAATGGTACTCCTGCATTGTACAACCCCCTAGTTTTAAGTGTTTTAGACACTTTTTCTATATCTCCCTCTGAACTTGGAACATGATAATGAAACTCTTACCTCCCACTGGAGCCCATAGCAGTTCAATCCCTCACCTATGCCTCGACCTGTTGCCTATTAAGATAGAGACCACCCCCACTCTTGTGTCCCCCCCCACGTTCCCGTCTCTTGTAATTGCACTGTGATGAAGTAGAGCTCAAAATCAGGTAAGTTCAAACCCCCTTCCAGATATGTACGCCACAGTGTTTTCATGGCCACCCCACTTCACCCTGTATTCCACAATAATTCTCAATTTTTTGCATCTAGCATCTTAATACTGTTTTGATCTCATAAGGGAAATTCATAAAGAAGTACAGTAACCCTGGGAGAACTATCATTTTACACTGGGCCACTCTGCCCATCAAGGACAGTGGTAAGCCCTTCCAGAATTGCACTGCTTCTCTTGTGTGAGATAGCACAAGGCCTGTGCTGTAGACAAAGGTTTTTTTCCATCATGTGAAAAAACGGAATCCCCAGATATTTAAATAGTTCCGTAGATGTTTAAATATTTCCGTCTCCCATTTCACACCCCAGTCTGGAAGGAGCCTCCACAAACTACCCAAACGCAAACAATACTGATTTTTCTTTGGTAATTGAATATCCCGTCAGCTTCCTGAACTTATCTAGCACCTCCCAAATAATCAGCAAGTTGGTCAATGGGTTACTAATGCAAAGCAGTATATCGTCGGAAAACAACAATATATTGTGTGTCATTCCCCCATGGTTATTACCGTCTGTCGTAAATATTTCCTAAAATAGCATGGCAAGCGTTCCAAAGCCATAGCAAATAGGATTGGTGAAAATGGTTAATCCTGTTGAGTGCCCCTCCCCAAGGACCATCACTCAGACTCCCAGGATCCTGTTTAAACTGGGACATTGGCCTATTCAATAGGAGTTTTAGCATCGGGTCATCCTGTGACCTATTCTAAACCAGTCCAATACTCTAAACAGCCACTCTAGCAAATTAAAAACATGACCACATCTAAGGAGGCCAATGCCAGGTCCACTGTGGACCGCTTCACCATATCCATAATGTGATATAGGCGTTATAAGTTCATTGTAGTATTATTCCACCCCCCCTAAATCCACACCATCTATGGTGTTGTTTGGTTATGTGTCCACCTATTTAATGCCCATTAATCTAGTGGATTTTCCACTGATTCCCACCCATCGCCACCCAAAACCACACCCCTTTTGCACTCTTTCCCTGCATTTGTATTGTGTGCTGAATTTGGCAGCTATTTTTGCTTCCAAAATGGCAGCCACTAAATGTTACCATTTCTAAAAAGATATGTCACTATGTTTTTTGATTAAAAAAAATAGTGAAAAATAGTGAAAAATAGTGATTTTCAGTTATGTAATATGTTTGTAATAAACAACTTACTGTTAACTTACTCTCTGTAAATGTTCATGTACTGCAGTACGGCCACCGCACTCGGGTACTTTAAAAAAAAAAAACCCTCTTCTATGTCAAGGTTGTATACCTTGGTAATCCTTCTTCATTTTCTCTTTGCAAACAGGGTTCTCTCTGTTCTTTCTGTGGCCGTTTGCCCTGAACAGTAGTCACGTCATGCCACATCCCTGCGCATGTTCACTCTTCCTTTGTTACTAATTTCCGTGGTGTCCGGCGCTGGTACTCCTGACCTGTGTGCAGGCATAGAGTCAAGTTGGTGGCTCCTGGTGGGTGGGGGATGATGAATCTACTGAGAGTAGTTTGACAGTTATCTTAATCAGCTGACCCCTCATTTGACAACTGCCCAGAGCCCACCTGTTGATGTTTTCTAGAACTCTGAGTGACCATCAACCTCTCATTCTCATACTGAAGTACTCCAGCTCAGAGAGAGTCTAGGGCTGTTGCGGCAGCTTTTGGAAACCATAAATTGTGCCTTTGAGTAATTCAGTTTTCTATTTTACAAGTAAACCAGTCCCTTCCAAGTTAGTAATAACACAAAATGCACGACAGAAGATGTCTTGGGAAACGTGCATTAGACCTAAGAAATAGAAAGATTTTTATGAAAGAACATAGTAACGCACGCAAAGATTTTAACAGACGGCATGCTAGATAGTCCAGTAGAACAAGTGCATGTCGCAGAGATGTGTGTGTAGCCAGTCACATGCAGGCCTGACTCTGCATTTCACTTTTATGGGCATGAAAAAATGATGAGTTCTATTGAGTAGGACAATAATAACAGCGATTGCTCAAGTACCAAAAGATGATGGACCTGAATAATGCGTTTTTCAATCAAACTCGCTGTGCATGAGTATGTTTGTTGTTTGCAAAGGGAGAGTGCATGTATTTGCTCTCTAAATATAATCCCAAACGGGCTTGAAGTCGAACATGTTGCAAATCCATCAAGTCTCCACCTTGCATATATGCCCAGTGGGAAACGGCAGGGACGGGGGAGGGGGATCAACTATGTGCATGTTTTGTCTAATTATATATTTGTTTGTACATCAAGGGTGTCTTTTTTTCACACTAATCAATTGCAGTTAGCCATATAGCCATTCTTTTTTTACCATTTGTTTCTTGACTCTGTGACCCTGCTTCCAGCTGCTACCAATTTTGTGTAGAGTCGTAGTGGTGTTGAAGGCAATGAGGAATAATCCTCGGAAAGTGACAGTGTTCCCCATTGCACCTTCACTGCAACTCAATACTCTCAAAGATATGCACTGTCGGGGGCTGGATTGATTAACATGCATGCAGTAAAGTGTCACAAACATAAGTTACTATATTCTTTGATGTTGAGGCGACAATTGGTTTTTATGTGCATGAACACGTATGATCAATTTGTATGCTGTCTCCCTAAAAAAGTGAGTAAAATATACAATTAAAACAATGTTCTTTTGCATTGCTGCAAACTGAACTAGTGAAAACGTGTTTTATTCATAGCAAGTTGGTGTGTTATGTTATGTTATTTTGCACTTATATAGCGCCTTTTATACCATTGGTATGGTCTGAAGGCGCTGGTAGGTTGAACGCCCTTGGGAACCGAAGTTCAGGTCAGTAGAGAGAGTAGGGAGAGTCAACGGCGCGTGTGAACACCGGGTATGTGTGCAGCTGGTGCGGCATACCTGAAGTAGCTGCTTCTTAGCGGTAGGTGTGGTGGTTGAGGTCTGGGGTATGTGTTCGTTCTGGCAGGATTTATCCAGACCGACTGTGGCTGCGTTAGACCTGAGGAGAATGCCTGGCTGGGGGGTGTGTAACCAGCAATGTTTACTTAGAGTGATGGGGAGTGAGCGGGAGGTGTTGGTATGAGAACAGTTATACCGAATGATGTCATAGTATCTCTGTGTTCTAGTTGAGTGGTGGTGTACAGAAGAGAGTAAGCGTGGGGTGTGATATGATGGGTTACATGCTCTTTCAAACGTTCCTGCATTCCAGACCATACTATGTACGTCGCGCAGTTCTAGGCGCTCCAGTCCGTTATACAGACTTTTATTCATTCCATGTGTCCCCGACAGCGCTATACACTCAGTTCTGCTTGACGCACTCCTGCATTCCAG
The DNA here is from genome assembly GCF_040938575.1 of Ambystoma mexicanum. Lineage (NCBI taxonomy): Eukaryota > Metazoa > Chordata > Amphibia > Caudata > Ambystomatidae > Ambystoma > Ambystoma mexicanum. The sequence continues at coordinate 616,893,060 of NC_090932.1, read as the reverse complement.
TCTGCCCCGTGTGCTCCTGACTGCCCCACGCATGCACTCCTGTCTGCCCCACGCATGCACCCTGTCTGTCCCACGCATGCACCCTGTCTGCCCCACGCATGCACCCTGTCTGCGCCTGTATTTCACATTCACCCACCGTGCGCAGTCACCAGCTCCCCGCATTCACCCGCTCCCCGCACTCACCTCCTCCCCGCACTGACCCGCTCCCCGGACTCACCCGCTCTACGCACTCATCTGCTCTATGCACTCATCCGCTCTATGTGCTCGTGTTTTCTACGCATTCAACTCGTCCGCTCCCGCACTCGTTCGCTCGCTTCACTCATCCGCTCCCTGCGCACAGTTCCTCGTAGTCATCCGCTCCCCTTACTCGTCCGCTCCCTGTACTCATCCGCTCCATGTACTGGTGCTTTCCACGCATTCGACTCATCCGCTTCCTGCACTCATCCACTCCCCACACTTATCCGCTCTATGCACTCATGATTTCCCCGCATTCAACATTAATATGCACTCATTAGCCCCTTAGAGTCATTCGCTAATACGCAGTAATCCTGTTCTATAAATTCATCTGCTCTCTACCCTCATCCACCCTATAACCTCCTCCACTCTACACGCTCCTCCACTCTACACGCTCATACGTTCTGTACAATCATCAGTTCTACATTCGCTTCTCTGTATTTATGCCCCCATCCGCCATATGCGCTCGTCCGATCTAAATACCTAAACATTCTACACGCTCATCCGCTTAACAGGTTCATCCATTCTATACCTTCATCCGATCTACATACTCATGCAAATTACACACTCATTCGATCTATGTAGTCATCTGTTCCTCCACTCGTGCATTCGTCCACTCAGTGCATTCAACTGTTTACACTCAACCACTCTACACACTCAGCCGTTTAACATGTTCATCCATTCTATACACTTATCCGATGTACGTACTCATTCGATTTACACACTTATTCAATCTATATAGTCATCTGTTCTTCCACTCCTGCATTCTTTCATTCAGTGCATTCATCTGTTCAACACGTTTCATCCATTCTAACTATTTCATCGACACCATTCACTTCGTTCCTTCCTCATGCATTATGTGCATTTCAGCAGTTTACAACTCCTTACTGTTTCATTATGATTTATTCTTATTATCCACTTTTCTGTTTTGATCTACTTTACTCCTTTAATTCTGTCTGTCTTTTTAGTTTATATTTGAGGTTATTAGCTGTCCATTTCTCGCCTCAGGTAGTTTGTTGGGTTGGTGTCGTTGAGATGCTGTTTGTCCGTTTGGGTTATTTTGGTTACCGGTTGGTTTTAGGGGAAGAGCCATGTTTTCAGCAGTTTGCGGATAGATGTTAAATCCTCAGTTTGGCGGATGTTGGGTGGGAGTGAGTTACACAGGGTGGGGGCCAAGGCTGAGAATGATGATCCGCCTAATCTGACTGAGTTTGTCTTAAGTATAACTAGGAGACCGGCTGAGCTTGATCTTGGGGTGCAAGGGGGGTGATAGGGTTTTAGTTTGATTTGAAGATATTGAGGTACGGTTTTATGCAGTGCTCGATGGGAGATGCATAAGGTTTTGAAAGTCACCCTTCGTGCTACTGGAAGCCAATGCAGCATCTGAAGGGCTGGGGAGATGTGGTCTCTTGGGCCGAGCACAAGTGGTAATTTGGCTGCCGCGTTTTGTGCCCTTTGGAGTTTATTCAGTTGGTACGCGTGGATTCCGAGGTATAGGGGGTTTGCATAGTCCAGTCTTGACATAACGATTGATTGGACCGCGGAGAGTCTGTTAGGAAAGGAAAGATATGGAAAGATGCGCCTAAGGGTTTTAAGGTGGTAGTGGCAGGATTTTGAGACGTTGACTTGGCGCGAGAGAGAGTTAGGTCAGAGTCAAGGATGCATCCAAGATTTTTCACTGATTTACAGGGGGTCGGTGAGCTGCCCATGGCGGGTGGCCAGGGTAGTGGTTGCGGAAGAAGCTCGGAGTTGCCACATACCATGATTTCCATTTTGGAGGGGTTTAACAAGAGGTGGCTTTGGGTCATCCAGAGTTCTATGTCGAGGAGGCAGGAGGCCAGGTCAGGTCGGGCATTGGGATTTGAGTTCATTAGTTTTAGAATTACTTGAGTGTCGTCGGCATAGTTGTAACACAGGATGTTGTGTGAATGAGCTATTGGAGGGAGGGTGATCAAGTAGAGATTGAACAGGAGGGCAGATAGGCATGCTCCTTGTGGGACTCCCGTGTCGACTGGTCGGGCTTGGGAGGTATAGGTGGAGAGTATCGTTATTTCGTACTTATCTTTGAGGAATGAAGCTATCCATTTCAGAGCGGTTCCACCAATTACTAGGGAGTGGAGGCGGTTTGCATAACTTTGTCCGCACATTTTATTAAGACAAGTAAATGCAGCATTGTGTGACATCGAGCTGCAAAGGCTGGAGGTGCGCTGTGTGAACAGCATTTTATTTTTAGCCAAGCAGAATAGGTTTTAAAAGTGCAGTGATCACTTACTGATGGCAGTGGTTACAGTACACAAGTGTCACCAAACAGAAACAATGTAAGCTGTTTGGTGGCACACTTAAGCATCCCAAAATAGGCATTAAAATGCACAAGCAGGGACACATAAAATGAAGTGCATCTGAAAGAGTGCCTAAACGCCAAGGTAAAGTGTTGGTTACCAGGTTCCATATCATGGTTTTTAAGGTGCTGGCAACCGGCAAAGTCCCCCTATGTGAATGGTGCTTCTGAGGCCAAGCCCCATTATTTCACAAAAGTTAAATCCAGGAGTCAGTGACTTAGATGAAATATGTTCTAGAATACAATCTGCTTCATTATGTAACAAGCATTGGCAATGCGAACAGTTTGGACTTTTGTGTCGGCATGAGAAATGTGCTTGCCTAATACCTAAACACAAGCCAAAACGGTTGAGTTTGCCAATGCTTGTTTTTGCTATATAAATACCTCTCATAAACACTTGAAATGCCTCCCATTGCGTTCTGGTCATATACAAATGTAAATGCTGCGTTATTCAGCGAGTTATACAGTGTTTTGGTTAGACCCTGTTGTTTTGTTTAGTTGTTGACACAGCTGTGTTTCGTCCTGTATAGCGGTTGGAGGGTGCTCTTAGTACATCAGCCTTTATCAGGACGTAAGTTTATGATAGTGCCTCTTTCAATGGGATATCCTGTGTCAGAGTCTAGAAAATAAGGAGAGAAATTAATCTATAAATTAACAAACAAAACTACAGGATTTAACCAAAACACTGTACAACTAGCTGACCAATGCAGCATTTACATTTAGTATACGGCCCCAAGATAATGCAAATGGATCGATCGTTTTACATTTATGAGTCACATTTTGTATATTGTTTATAAGAATTATTGATTGCTTTTATACTTCTAATGCACGATTTATGTTCTCCTGTGCTACACCTTTGATGTATTATACTGTATTTTATTTCTGTAATTTTACATTTACCTTTATCCATATGGTAGATGTAATAAAAGAGTGGGTCACACTTCACCGGGTTCGCCCATTCCTTTTCACATTATATATGTATCTAAAAACACACATGGACTCTCAGTGACAGGTGCTCGGCCTCTAGGTGGGTGCAACCTGGGTGGTCCTTCACCTGACCACAGTAATGTTGAAAAAAAACGTGTTGCTTGATCACCTTAGCGCTCCTTTATATACCAGGATGCCAATTAGATCAAACAAAGAGACGAAACCAGGGCACTCGGTTGTGCTAAAACAATTGTGTTTTCAATGAAATCACCAGTGCATTTTACAAATATAATTTGTTACAAAAAGACAGACATGGACTTACTAGGGATACAGACAGCCCTGGAGTTTACACTCCGTGTTCACCACGCATTTCGCCCCCGAGCTAGGACTTCATCAGGTTCAATGATTTTCAGTGCTGTGGGCCTGCATTTATATAGCATTATGGGAAGGTCTATGCTTCATTCATCTCTATTATTTTGACACGATCATGTGACCATCAAAACATGGCCTCTCTATACATTATGATATGATAAGGCATTTATAACGCACCTATACACAAGTGTTTCAAGGTTACACTATGCTAGGGAGACAGCATCTTGGAACAATTCCTTCCCTTTGAAATGCGTCATGAACTAATGTTCCAGGCTTTTTATAGATGCGCTAAATAGCACGTACATCTGCTATATCAAATCCCATTATCAATTTAATGAAAATCTACCCATTCAATTAGTGAAATACAAAAAACTATTAAGCATTGAATTATGTGTTAATAGACATACCAAGTAGGTGGTCAACCTCCAGTACTAATGGAGGCTACCACAGTTGAGCCACTGCCTCAAAGTGAATGGGAGGGAGAGAATATGGGGGGGAGAAGACATTTTTTGTGAATACATATTCTGTGACTCATGTCATTGTACATTGCAATAAATTATGGATTATTATCCAAGTGATAGGGAGGCTAAGCCCCAGCGGGCTAAACTCCAATCTGTGAACTGCTACAGAGATATCATGAGCTGTCGATCCGGATCTCATGTCCCGCCGTTTTCAAAGTTCCAAATCTTATGACTCCTTAGTCGTAGATTGTCACGCCTTAGGCTTCGAACCCGAGTACTGATCCATGTTTTGTTGGCCTTGTACCATTATGATCTCTGTGGGCAGTAAGTCATCTGGCTGCGCCCCATCCTCTTATGGTCGAGTCCCGACTCAGGGTGTGGGACAGATTAGGCCCCCGACAGCTGTTCGCACTGGGGGGGGTTATGCTAACAGTGCTCTAAATGGCTGCCCACCTTGTTGAAAGCGCTCCTCCAGGGAGGGGAGCTCTAGTCACAGAGACCATTCAAACTACAACCAGTCCCTACAGCAGCAGGCCGGGAGGGGCCGGCTTCTCACCACTGTCCAGGAGGCCTCTGTCTCGCACACCCACAGTGGCAGCCAACTCACAGAGCCCACACTGCCATTTCCCATTAAACAGGGTCTGCGCTCTGCCATGTGGCTGGGCAGATAAAGTCAGGCTCTTCCAGTTCCATTATGGCCTCATCTGCGTGACAGGCCCTGCACTGTTCTGCACCCCCCATGCTCCAATCTAATTCACGTATATCCACTGCCTGGGGAGGTGTGGTGCCCAGATCACCCTCAACGGAGCCAGTGCTCACCCCTACGGGAGAACTATATGGACACCTTACTGCTCGCTCACCTTCACCCTCCCTCCTCTCCGGGGGCTGGTTCCCCTGCTGCTCCACTGATGGTCGTCCTTCGGTCTCCGGGTAGACTGCAAGAGCAGTCCCCTTACTCGTAGGTGCTCTTATTGCTCCCACACAGGCCCCTTGTTCCAGACCACGCCAGTACATCAGCGCAATCCTCATCTGTCTCACGCCACCTCTGCCGGCTGCAAGGGGTATCATTGCTACCAGCACCCCCCTTCACATGCCTCCAACCTGGTCCCTGTTTGGGGATTTGTGCAGCACCCCACTCCTCAATCCTCCTGCATGGGGCCTGGCTCAACCGACAAGATGGCGGTCATCGGTGGCCCTTCTAAGCTGTCCTCCACTGTGCCGCCTGCTTTCACTTTTCTGTCTCACCACATGATCATTGCCTTGGGAGGGACACCACAATAGTTTGCCAGCGCTGCTCTGCAGCTTTTGAAGGTTTTAAGGCAGATCAGGAGCCCAGGCTCAGCAAATCTGGCGCCTTGGAGTAAAGCGCTATATAAACTAAATAAATACAAATAAATACAAAATACAAATCTTCATCGGATGGCTGCAACTCATACCCCCTTCCCCAGTTTGCAATTTAACAGCAGACTGCATCTCCTACTATTTATTCGAATCCCATCTTCTTTAGCTTTAGACCAATGTAAAGAGCTGGCAAATCGAGAAAACAAATTGGTGGAGTAGATCCATTGCTGAACGAGGGGGTCTGGCTTTGTTCTCAGAACCCTCAGGAGCTGGGACTGAAAAATACCCATACCTTGATTCCTGCCTCCCCACAACACACATACAAGCACCCTATCTACTCGATGCCCCTACAAGATCAGACCCCCAATTGGCAGATCTCCCTCCCTACCTGTACTCGATATATAGTCACAATTATAATTATTTATGGAGTAACATTATAGACAACAAACCCATATGAGTGAGACTTTCTCTACAGAAAGTTGAAGAAAATAATCCACAGTGTTGAAAAGGGATTTGCTCAGGATTGCATAATATATGAAGTGTGGCAGGTGGGGGTTTGAGCCCTTGTTTCTGGTTCAACTGCTTCCATTTCAGAGACCAGGGGAGACTTTATCTTCTCCTATTCCATCTTTAATATTAGACACAACAAAGCATTTTCTGCAGGGTTATTCAAGCACTAAACTAGTACGCTTATCAATACATGTATAGCTCAGGGGCAACGTGCTTGCCTTGGAAGCAAGACAACACGGAGCAACACAGGTTCGATCCTCGGGTAGCGCTTAGAAACCTCCGGGTATTAAGCGCGTTAAAAATAACCTATCATATCATGTAGCTTTCAGAGCACGAATTTATCTACAAGATGGAAGCCTATTAATCGGCTGTATCCTGAGGAAAATACATCTTGGAGTATCCAAAATTGTGCACACTAACACTATAATTATGATGTAAACTAACTACAATGATGATCTTAGTCTGAACAAATGTGTGTACTTTCAGAGCACCAAGTGACATGAGAAACAGCCTGATAAAATAAAAGAGAAGTCTTAATTGAAACATATGTTAATAAATCAAGTATGCATCACTTCAACAACAAACAATGGGGTTCTGCCTGTCGCACAATCAGGCATTGTGGCATGCGGGCCAGACACAGATCTGAGAAACAGTCACTCAATCTGCTGACCGTCCCTGATTTATACACATTCTCAATGCCCCCTGTTACTTGCAATTCATTTTCAGATCTGTGTTTCACATTTCTCCATCCTTCAACTCTTAACTCAATCCCCTTCCCTTGCACACATCCTCAGTCACCAATTACTTGCTAATCAGACCCTTTAATTGTCCTTCACAGCAAGCCCATTCCCTGCCCCTCACCACCTTTGTTGGCTCTGACTCACATGTGCACAGTAGTCTACTACCAGCAAATACCGATGCCCGGCTGAGCCGTGAGGCGAAGCCGGGCCTGGAATCAAAGGCACGGCATCTAAGGCTTCCTGTCTTTATCCTGTCATTGCCCGGGAGTTACCAGAGGACTAGATGGTTCACTGTCGCCTCATCTACCCGCTCATTCGGTCCACGGGACGCCCCTGATAGTATATCAGGTAAGATGCGAGTCTTGCCGTCGGCTTACTATCCTTTCTCCTTTCACTCCATCATCGCTACCTGCTATCTGCCTTTCTTCTTGACAAGCGTCCTCTCCTCACCCATACGCCTTGCCTCCACTGAATCCCCACTCCGCCCGATGTACACTCACCAAGCGACCCACCATTCCTGATCCCGCCTGTAACACTGCTCTAACTTACTGAAAAAATCTGAACTACATCCACATGTCCTACAAACTGTAGTGGTGTTATCTCACACTGCATGTTACGTCATTACCCTGTTTTATGCTAGTTGACCGTCCCTACTGAGGCTACAACACGATGTATTGATTTACAACCTAATGCTATCATCTCGCAATTGCTAATTGCCATGGTTTTCTGTGCTGTAGTGAGTGTGCCCTTTTCCCCTCATCCCCTGTGTCGTATTGTATACCCCCTCCCCTTGGTCACATGTTCTGTAGTGTATGTACCCCACTCCCCTTGGTCGCATGTGTTGTAGTGTGTGTACCCCCCTCCCTTGGTCGCATGTGTTGTAGTGTGTCTACCCCATCCCCTTGGTCGCATGGGTTGTAGTGCATGTACCCCCTCCCCTTAGTCGCCTGTGTTGTAGTGTGTCCACCCCCTTCCCCTTGGTTGCATGTGTTGTAGTGTGCATACTGCCCTCCCCTTGGTCGCATGTGTGGAAGTCTGTATACCCCCTCCCCTTGGTTGCATGTGTTGTAGTGCGTGTACCCCCCTCTGGTCGCCGGTGATGTATTATGTATACACACCTGGTCGCCGGTATCGTACTGTAGTGTTTGGGCCGCCAACCTCCGTCAAGTAGTCCACGCATTTGTATGTAGCTGCCGCCCTGTAACATGGGGCAGGCACCATATATTTGCTTACTTATTTGACTCTGCATTTGTATGTAGCTGCCGCCCTGCAACATGGGGTAGGCACCATGTATCTGCCTACTGATTTGACTCTGCATTTGCATGTAGCTGCTGCCCTGCAACAATGGGCAGGCACCCTGTATCTGCCTATAGTCTCGATTCTATATCTGTGGACTGCTGTCCCCTAACAATTATGGGGCTAGACCTTATAGATATGAGAAACCAAGTACTTATATATTGCACTTAGCATTAAATGTGTATGTAACCCACGTCTTACGCTTCTTTCTGTAACCTGAAGGACTCACTGTAATTGTATTCTTAAGATAAAGCACCTTGATACCTCAGGATTTTGTGTGCTATACAAGTGTCAAAATAAAATAAAATAAAAATAAAATACTTTGATTTACTAGTCAGCCTCTGCCAGACAAAAGAAGCCATGGTCGGTGTCTTGGTGCTAATTGTGGCCATGGGGTCTGCACTTGGACAACACAGAGTTAAAGACATGGGACTTGGCTTTTATTTTGCTCCCAACTTTTACTTTATTTCAAAGCCAGCAGCATATTTCAATTTATGAAAGCAGAGGAAACTGCAAGGGCAATCCTCCTTGGACGAGGAGAAGGAGAGAGAAAAAGAGCGCCCAATGATATTTATTTGAATTTTCCAGGAAGGTGGAGTCTGTGTGTGTGTGCATGTGTGTTTCAGTTTCTGTAAATGTATTCATGTGCTTTAGTGTATTTTTGACTGATTAAAGTATAGGCGGAAGGATGTATCCGTGCAAAGCAAAAGAGGTGATGGCTGGAAGGTTTAGATTGAATCTTAACCTCTGGCAGTGATCTGGGCAACCCTCCAGACCATCGCTCTTCACCTGCCAAGCCATTACAAAAGGGGAAAGACCATATGGAAATCAGGCTTGGTCCCACCCCAATAGGGGCAGTCCAGCCCGAACTGCTTAGTCATATCCCATCTGCACAAGACCACAAGCATCCCCAAATATGTTTCAGCCTTGTTTGGCCTCTTCAGTGAGGAGTACCTTGGGTCTCTAGGCATGGGGCCCACGTCTGGGCATACTCGTCCCACTCGGGGTGACTAAGCCAAATGAAAGAGGTGATGGCTGGAAGGTTTAGAATGAATCTTAACCTCTGGAATTGCTCTTGGCAACCTTCCTGACCATCGTTCTTCACCTGGAAAGCCATTACAAAAGGGGAAAGACCATATGCAAATCAGGCTTGGCCCCACCCCAAAAGGGGCAGTCCAGCACGAACTGCTTGGACACATATCTTCTGTACGAGATCACAAGCATCTCCAAACATGTTTCAGCCTTGATGGGCCTCATCAGTGAAGAGTAGCCTGGGTCTCTAAGCCCAGCAGGCACAGGACCCATTTCTCGGCATAAGCGTCCTACTCGGGGTGACTAAGCAAAACAAAAGAGGTGATGGCTGGAAAGCCCAGAGCAATGCCAGTGGTTCAGATTAATTCAAAACCTTCCACTCATCACTTTTGTGGTTATAGTTTGTATCACTATGTGATAGTGGGTATGCCCAGGCGTGGGTCCCTTGCTCGTTGCACCATAAGGAACCAAGCTGCACCTCACTGAGGATGCCCAACATGACTGAAAGATGCCTGGGGTTGCTTGTATTTCTGAGCACTGGGGACCTGGCCTAGCAGTTCGGGCTGGGCTGCTACCATTGGTGGCAGTACCTGACTGAGTTGCATATGGCTGGATCCCTTTTCCAATGGCGCAGACGGGCTAAAAAAGGGTGGTGTCAAAGGTTGCCCAGAGCAATGCCAGTGGTTCAGATTCATTCAAAACCTCGCACTCGTCACTTTTGTGGTTATAGTTTGTCTCACTATGCGAGAGAGGGTATGCCCAGACGTGGGTCCCATGCTCGCTGCACCATAGGCAACCAAGCTGCACCTCACTGAGGAGGCCCAACAAGGCTGAAACATGTCTTGGGTTGCTTGTGTTTCCGTGCAGAGGGGACCTGGCCTAGCAGTTAAAAAATGGTGGTGTGGATTCATTCAAAACCTTCAATCCATCACGTTTGTGGTTAAAGGATGTATCTGTGTTCTCGTAACTTTAAATCTGTCTATCTGAATCTGTTGTTGATTTGGATGGATGTTTGTCCTTTGTTGGTCACATAAAATAGGAGTTCTAGACAACATGATGAGAAACAATCACATATCTAGCGGGCAAATACCCCAGGCGGTATTCTATGAGGGGTATTTTATGTGGACTATTTGCAGAAAATCCACCTATATTTAACTCCACTTAAAATGTCGAGGTAAACATTTAAGTTTCTGTTGTTCTGTCTTCCCCCCACTGCTCCCCTCTTTCCTTCATTTAATGTCACTGCACTTGCGCTATCTGAAATGTCGTCAGGCCTAGTTCAATAGTTATTTGCTTGTTATTCTGAATGACTCAAGGCCTTGTAAGAATGACTTTTGGATTGTACCCCATGTACCCTCCACTACCTTGAAGCGCTTTGAAACACTTCTCTGTATATAGGAGCTTTATAAATAACCAATAAAATAATAAATAAATTCAATTGGCCAGACATTTTTTTTAACTTTTTTTACTGTACAAAAACGAATTGCAGGTGCTTCCCTTCAACAGAGTGGAAATAGTGTTTACAAAGGGCCTGATCACGACCTCGGCGGTAACGCTAACGCTATTAGCGCGGGGGCTATTAGCGCGAACCGCCATAGCCCCCGGCGCTAATAGCGCGGGGTCACGAGTTGGGCGGACTTGGAAGTCCCCATTCCCCATTGAGCCCATTCGGGAATGCCCCATTCGTCATTGGGCTCAATGGGGAAAATTTGCGCTCTTACCGCCGGCGGGAAATAGCGCGAATTTTCGGCGGATTTCCCCCCAGCCAAGAGCTGGGGCAAAATCCACCGAAGCCCTGATTCGACGGACCCTTAAATCCGGCAGTAATAACGCTACCGCCGGATTTAAGGGTTACCGCCGAGGTCCTGATCAGGCCCAAAGTGCCATGTTAAGGGGGTGAAAAGGTGGACTGCCCCATCTCACTGCCCTGACCCTTTTGTGCATACAAAAATGTACATTAGTGGTCTGAGCTACTGTTGCACATAATCCATTTCTACCTTTAATTTCATGGTGAAATTGGGAAAACAATGTTCCAAAAACCTTTTTATGTTACCACCACAGAAGTGGTTTATCTGAAATAGCTTTGGAGGTATTGCAGAAATACCACCTACACTGGTGGTAAACCTTGAATTGGGGGAGTTTGCAGAAATACCACAAAATAAGGGGGTACCTTTCTCCAGCAGTATTTCATTAAACAAATCTACCCAACTCTGAAGGACCATCTTAGTTTGTAGTCTATTAATAATGAATGGCTGGATGTTACAGATTTCTGAGAGTGTTTTTTAATTGTGCACAAAAGTGAGTACTGAAAACAATCCAACAGCCAGTTCTCTAACAGCCATATAGTAACATTTATGGGTGCTATTCAGGGTGCTTTTAAACATGTTTTAAATGAACTCACTAATAATAAGATATGGACCCTGTGATGAATCTTACAATATCATCACTCCTTTCCTGAGACAGCCTTCCCCTATGTGGCAGGGGACAGCAGCCGCTACCTGATCTTGAGCCTGGGGTCGGCTATATGAGGAAGGACTACCTGGGGGCAGGTGACTCTCGGCGAGACCAGAAGATATTGTTGGAGAAAACCACATGTTCCCTATTGCCTTCCAGGGAGGTTTCCTCATTCCCCGAGCATTTATGGCATATTGCTACACTCAATCCCCACCTTCTAAAAAATCTATTGTGATTAATCCCCAAACTCCCATTATGGGGCAAATATTGACAGCTAGGAAGGGGCAGGGAGTAGTAAGCATCACATCCCAAGAGGTTCAATATCAACGTCCTTTAAGTCAGTCAGAAAGCAACTCCATTATGAGTGACACAAGAAAGAACAACAGAATAATGAGGATCATGAAGGCGGGTGACTAACACAGCGGTCTAGTTGTTGGCAAATGAGTAAGCAACTTGAGAAGTTAAAATACGGGCCCATGGCAGCTGATTATGAGAAGGAGAGAAGAAAGCTGCAGACGCTGTACTGCCTCACAACTCTTAATACCTCTGAGCACAACGCTGAAGGCAAGCATGTCATGGCAGGCGATCTGGAGGTGAATCTGAGAAGACAACAGAGAAGCCAGGGTGCAGGCGATCCGCTGCTGAAAGAGAGAGAGCAGCAGGAACCGCACACCCTGAAAGACGAAGAGAGTGCAATGCTTGATGGAGCGCATGTGAAGTCAGCAAGCCAAAGCAGGGGAGAGAACCAAGGCCTTTTTTGTAAGCTCGAAACGCACAAGCAAGAGCTTCAGGCTTTCGAAAAATGGGCCTTAGCTTCAAATAGCCTTGCCTTCCCTACCATAATTGTGATGCCGGCCCCCACCTGGCATCCCACTTAATTAAGAGATGCAGGGATCCTCACTGTCACACTGTATGATATCACATCAGTCTTTCCCAAGTTATTCTTGAAGTGAACTCTGCAGTTAAGTCATAACTATACCAAGTCAGTTATAAACAAGAGATACATTCTAGCAAGAGTATGGTTTATATATAGCTGTCAAAAAAATGGCGCACCTGTGTACTATGCACACGTTCCATATAATTTTGAGGGCTGTAGACCCCAGCTTGGATCTCCTTAAAAACGTGCATGATCTATCTATTCAAACAATGAACCCCTTCCAGATATAAAACCTGCCCAGGAACCTACCCATACAGTCCTGGATTTGAGGACACAGGTTCAAGACTGCATTAAAGTTATGGTGACTCCAAAACCTTCTGCTACCATTGTGCCATAAGCCTCCACAATGATGTTCTCTGTACACTTCTCCTTTCATGGATGCTAAGTAGACATTTCATGCATTGGTCGTGTGATCCCTGGGACTGTGCTGTAGGACCCTGGGTCGTGACAGTGCTGTATAATCCATGTGTGTTTTTCAGATTTACTTATTTTTATTATTAAGTGCTATGGTTTACATTAAAACCTTTTCACTTACACATTAATTAAGGGAATCCATTTAAAATAATCCATTTAAAACAGTATTACAATTAAAAATATGTCTATAACACAAGTGAGTCAATACATATGAATAGAATACAGAACTATCGAACATAACCATTTAAGAAAGACATACATTTCAGGAAATACTAAGTTCTTAACATTCTACAAAGTAGCAATCTTCGCACCTGTCGCCATACGTGATAAACTGCCTGAATAATAATAACCAGTGAAGAAAGACTGCAGATGTTGGACCAAAATTGGTTGCCTCTTATATCTCCGAAACAGTACGCACATTTCCTGCAGCTCTTCCAATATATACCCCCCAGTTTCAAACATTGAGAGAGAAGATGTCTAATAGATTCCATTTTTATTCCCACACATTCTACAGATACGTGTATCTCTAGGTATACGTTTCATAGCTCCTGTCACTAAAATGATGGGAGCAGTTTAAACCTTTACTTTATGCCAAAATATTTAAGTCTTTTGTCTTGAAAGAAAACCAGGTATGGGATAGGTGCCAAATATTGGAAGGACAGCTTTGTATACGCCATTACTGATCTTTTCCCCTCTAGCTATTCAATATTTTGAATCCTATCCTAGTCATATGATTTCTTTTTAAGGCATTCTCTGCAACAGTTATATTTTCTGCTATATCTTTGTTCCAACCGATACAGCATCACCAGTGCCTTCATTACCGAATCGGATTGAGGGAATATTTGCCACGTTTCCCTATACCAGCCCGTTTGGGATTCTGCACTATCAGTAAGTATCTTGAATAACAAAAATCTCCTCTTTACCCTGATACAAGTTATAAGTGATACCATGCCCAGTTCCATATGTATTGCATCCATAGTAAACATTGAGACAAGCCTAAAGTACTTTCCAAATGTTATCCTCCATTTTTTTCAACCAATTCAATTCCTTTTCAGTATACAATTCAAGGCCACACAGAATACTAGGCACACTGCTTGTATTATAAACCTGGCACATTCCTTTCACTGAATAAGTCTCACTCTTACAGACACAACTCCTCAGACCTCCCCCTCTCTAACCCCCTCACCACACTGCTTTAATGTGGATGTATTGCTTCAATTGATTCACAGAACAGGAAGAGGTCAATAGCGCTCCTAAGAAAGCATAAGATTGTACAGTCGCTATGACCTCACCTTCAATTTTCAACCTGAAATTGTGGAACATCTTTTTATTTCCCATTATAATGATCTTTGTTTTAGATCTATTAATTTCAAGACCATTTTCCTTAGAGAATGGGTGCAATGCAGTAAGTGAGCATAGTAACCCTATCAGAGAAACGTCTAGCAACAGTGTTGTCTGCATACATTAGCCAAAATATGGCATTGTGGCTGATCGTGGGTGGGAAGTTGTTGCAATTATCCAAGGCGGTAGCCAAGTCAGCCACATACAAGTTGTATAGCATGCTTGAAAGGACGCACCCCTGCTTCAACCCTCTGTCAGAGCTAACACATTTGGACAGAAGGCCAGATTGATTTAGGCGCACAGCAACTGAAGTGCCTTGGTAAAAATTGCATCATCAAATTCAGTACCCCTGACTCTAGACCCCACCTATGCAACTTCTCCCATAGACAACCATGATTGGCATAATGAAATGCCTTTGTATAATGTATAAACGTGATGTATAGATTGCCAACTTTCATCTGTAGCGTGTGGCGGATCAGATATTGCAATGCTCAAACGTTGTTATTTGTGCTCATGCCACTGAGAAATCAAGACTGCTGACGTGAAAGAATCTTATTCTTAGTGGCCCATTGCCATATCTTTACAGGAGGGTGAAAAATAGCTTTCCAGGGGAATCAAGCTTAGCCAACAGCCTATAGTTGACATGGTTCTTCTGGTCTCCTTTCTCATACATTGTAACTAATAACAATTTCTTCCAGGAGATTGGGATGATGCCCTCTGCGATAATCTGGTGGGATAAGGCCCGCAGCATCTTAGCCCTGATTTACATTTGGGGCCAGTTTAACAAAAGTGTTTTCAATTGGACTTCCAATTTAAAAACATGTTTGTAAATCAAGCCCTTTGCATACTATTATTACTTTTATTTCACTGAGCGCCGTATAGGTTGTGTGGTATTGTTTCATTTTGGCTAAATTGCAATTGTGATACGAGGCAGTATTTTATATAGGTGCACATCATGGTTTTTACATGGTAGTTTGAGGAAATTGTATTCTTATGCAAACCAGATGATGCCACAATATGATACGAAATGAAATGATATGATAGGGCATTTATAACGTGCCTATAAACAAGTGTTTCAAGGTGTGATGAGGCAAGGGAGGGGGACAGAGGGAGGACAGATACAACAATCTTACTAGGCCAAGTGACATTGAGATCACGTACGTGCAGGGGAGAGGGAAGGGGAAAAATGCAAAGGGAAGGAGGCAGTCCTGTACTTGGGATCAAACAAATAAGTTGTGCGGCTTGCAGATGGCAAGTGCAAGGGTAAGTGCAGACAGCTTTTGTCCAATAAGTGCAGGTAAGGGCACTGTAGGGTTGCAGATACAGACCGAAGTGCAAGGGTTGCTTGGAGGCAGTGCGGCTTTGTAACTGAGCGGGCCGGGACCTTGGCCTGAAATCAGAGGGTAGCCAGGTGACCATTGCAGTATCAGACATGAGATCAGCAGGGGAGAGGAAGAGAGAAGGCAGAAGCAAAGAGGAAGGTCGTGAGGTGCTTCCGGAAGTGGGCACTCCTCAAGTTTCAGAGTGGCAGGGTGGCTGTTTCAGAGAGAGGCCCCAGCGAAGAGAGAGATTTACCACCAACGCGTTGCTTGGAGAAGCAACTGACCGCAAATTTGTTGGAGGAGGAGCAAAGAGCTCGAGTAGGAAGATATTTCTGGAGAGAGAGCTGGAGCTATTGAGGACCCAGGCCCCATGTCATGATTCCTGCCCCCAGCCCCTGAGACATCAGGCTGGAGCCAGGTGTCAAGCTGAACTTCCTCCTCCCCTAACTCCTCCTCACCTGGATCTTCTAGTACCTCCTCCAACCTTGCTGCTCCTTTCTTCTTCTTGATCCTTATCTTTTCTACTGGCTTCTTCTCTTTTTTTGATGAAGGTAGGGTTGCGCTCCCTCGGTGGCCTCCGTGATCTGGAATAACTGCAGATCTGGGTGGATTCTGAGGAGCACGCCCTTAGTGCGGGGAAAAAGCCAAAAGGCAAATAACCCCAATTGTGCTTAAATCCGTCTTCAGAAGTTAGGGTTGATCGAAGGAACACTGACACTTTAAGATTGGCTGGCTGGACGATAACACTGCTGTCAGCAACAAGGAAGATGTGTAGATGGAATCACAAACAGGCGTCCCTTCTTATCCCTCCAGTGAGATATAGGGAGGATAGTTCAAAGAAGATCTTCAGGCTCTGTGCGGTCTCGCAATGTTTCAGGTAGAAACCTCTGTATAGGAGAGTTAAATTATGAGACCAGATGGAACGAAGGAGAGCCGTTCCAAGCCGGATACCAGGAAAGAGATAGATAGGAAAAGCGAAAAGTAGAAAAAGTGTTAGAACTGGTCAAAGAAAAGGACTATACCGAGCAAGCGGTACATAAGACCAAGCGCTTAGGCTGAGAAAGGTAGCCGCGATAGACATGTATAAGGAAGACGCGATATTCATGAGGATGATAACGTGTTGTGACAGAAAGGATAACAAACGAAATGCCCTTCACCTTACCTGAATACCTGGAGACACCGCATGGGAGGAATAGCGGAAACACTGTAGAAAAAAAGGAAGTAAGGTAAGAAGTATTAGGAATGAAAATCCGGAAAGGCTAGTCGCTTAGTAAGAGACTGGCAGCGCACGTAACGTAAGACGATACAACACGCAGAGCGCCGGTCTGACCTGATGGTTATAGGATCCGTTGGCCATATTGGAAATTAACTAGACCGTCAACCTGGTACGGTCAGCACCATGTTAGGAGTACTTCCAATGGTAGACGAATTTCCAGGGTTGCTGCATGACACCAGGCCATGATCCCCTATATGGCCCCTAAGGGCCTCTCCATCCTACCAGAGACCCACTTGGAGCCAGACCTGGCACCTGTGGCACCAGGCTCACACATAGCTCTAAGAATCACTTGGCATTGGACTTGTAATGTATTGTGGGCAAGATGGATGACCCCACATAACCCAGTTCCTTGAACTGAGTATGCATTCTAACCTTTTGGGTGTGGTTCAACCCAGGGATAACTGGGATACCTGACAGCTATTTAAACCACGCCCGGGCCGAGAAACATGCTTTGCGTTTCTCTGCACCTGCAGCGTGACACTCACCATGCTCGGATCGGTCACCTGAAGGCCTTTGCCTTTCCTCTGCATTCGGCGCACCTGCAAGAACAAGAACAGCATTAATATTATACTTACCTTGAAGAGCATCAAGCTTCCATCCATCACTCCTCTGGTCATGTGGGCAGCTACAGTGGTGTCATCTCCATCTCGGCATTCCGCATCCTAGGGGAGAATAAACGAACGGAAAAAAGACATTAGTAAGCATTCTTCATATCTTAGCTTACCCTAAAACTGTAAGAAGAGTCAAACGCTTACCTGAACTTAAGCTGCTCGGGGTAACTTCAGCTCAGGAGCATCTCATTGACCTGCAAGGGGAAAAGACATTCCAGGTTAGCATGGAAAGCATAAGGCGGCACCGCACAATGCGCTTACTCACCGCATCTTATCCTCTCAGCCGGCAGCCACAGTGAAATTTTGCAGCACATGAAAGGTACACAGAGACAAACATTGGTCAATACAAGGAAGAGCGGGCAGCATCACGCATCACGCTCTCACTCACCGTTAGTGCTCGGCTCCCCTCAGCAGCATGATGCCATCTCCGACCCCCTCCAACACTTAAGGGAGGAGAGACATGTTATAGAAGGGACAAGAGTCAAAAGGACAGTTCATAAGAATCATTCAACTTACCGGTCGGGCTGACGTTCAGCAAGCCCAGTCTGTTGGGCCCGTGCCAGTGAAGCAACTAGGCAGCATAGAACCTGCATCAGTCGACCCACCCCTGCACCAAAGGGCAGATCAGA
This sequence comes from Ambystoma mexicanum, assembly GCF_040938575.1. Lineage (NCBI taxonomy): Eukaryota > Metazoa > Chordata > Amphibia > Caudata > Ambystomatidae > Ambystoma > Ambystoma mexicanum. The sequence continues at coordinate 616,874,825 of NC_090932.1, read as the reverse complement.
GAGCGCACTACACAAGAAAGCAAGTAGAGGAGTGGACAAAAGGGAAGGTTTGGTCCCCAGGGAAGAGGGGGTCAAACAAGCAGAGACAATAGTGTTAAACTCTGGCAATCCTGTGTTTCAGGCCCAGTCTCCAGTCGAACAGATTCCAGGGAAGGGTTCGAGGTTGTAGGAGATCCAAACAGTCTGAGTGGCGTCACCGTGGATACCAAGTGAGTGTTACACCCCAGAAGGCCTTGTCGACAATTCCAAGGGTCTTGAACTTGATCATTGCAGCCACTGGGAGCCAATGAAGAGATTTCAGTGCTGGAGAGATACGATCCCTGGGCTTGAGGTCAAGGAAATGTCTCACAGTCCTGTTCTGAATGAGTTGCAGAGTGCAGAGAGTAGAAGCAGGCAGATTTAGAAAGAGGCTGTTGCAGTAGTCCAGCCTAGAAAGTACCAGAGCTCTAGAGACAGTGAGCTTCTCTGGGAAGTAGAGGAAAGGAAGAATACCTCTGAGGAGGTGCAGTTGATAGTTTGACTTCTAAGAGATGTCAGAGATGTGCAGAGAAAAGGAGAGTGTGGCGTTGAAGATGACCCTGAGGTTCTTAGCCTCACAGGTGGGAGCAGGAAGAGGGCCAAGGGAGGCTAGCCAGAAGGTGATGGGAAAGGCGGGTACAATTGTGCCGATAAGGAGGATCTATGTCTTAGTGGCATTATGGCAGAGATCATTGGTGGTACACCGCTCCTGGATAGAAGACAGACAGTTGGAGATGAGAGAAGGAGAAGGGGTGGCAGAGAGGAGCCTGAGAATGAGCTGAGTGTCATCCGCATAGCACTGAAAGTTGGAGCAGAGAGTGGCAATGCAGTGGGCGAGAGGTGCCAGGTATTCGTTGAAAAGCCAGGGAGAGAGAGGTTAGACCACTGGGGAACACCACAGGTAGAGAGTGGGATAGAGGAAAGGAAGGACCCAAGTTGGACCTGGAGGATTGGTCAGAGAGGAAAGAGGTCAGCCAGACTAGGGCCTTATCAGTGATACCCAGGTTGTCACAAAGACGGTTGAGCAGGATGGCATGGTTGGCCATGTCATAGGCAGAAGAGAGATTGAGTAAGATGAGGACAGAGTGGAAATTAGAATCAAGGTTATTGCGCAGGTCTTCACGGATGTTCAGGAGAGCAGTTTCCGTGGTTATGGCTGCTCTGAAGCCAGACTGATGGTCATGGAGACAACCAACATATTCAGTATGAAGATTAACCCAGGAGATGGCCAGCTTTTCCAGGAGTTTGCCCAGGAAAGGAGTGATGTGATCGGCGATATTTAGCCAGGCAGGAGGGGGCAGCTGAGAGTTTCTTGAGAAGAGGTTGCACAAGAGAGTGCTTCAGGGTGGGAGGGAAGGCTCCATTGGGGAAGTAGTGATTGCAGAAGTCGGCCAATGTGAGGGTGTCAATGTCGTACTTGATTGCTTTGGAAGAACAGGGAAGAACCTGTGTTGACAAGACTTTCATAGATCGGACTTGTCTAAAAACCTCGTCAGGGTGAGAACAGATGAAAGGAAGAGAAAGAGGGAAGAGACGTGGCCGCAGAGGGACCGGAGGTAGAGGAGAGAGTAGAGGGAGGAGGAGAAGAGGACAAGAGGGTGGACAGGATGTCCTGGGTTTTACAGATGAAAAGAGAAGCCAGGGCCGTGCAGAGGGCCTGGGAGGGGGCAGGAGAAGTAGAGACTGAAGCAGGACTGGCCAGCTCCTTGCAGATTTTAAAGAGTTCAGCCAAGTTGTTAGATGCTGCAGAGACGCGGGCTTGGATGTGCACTCTCTTCTTAGTGAGGACAGAGAGCCAGTATTGCCTTTGGAGAAGATGGCAGGCCAGTTTGTAAGAGGAGGCACAAGAAGCTAGCCATTGCCTCTCAGCCACCCTGCACTTGCGTTTAAGGGTGACGAGGTAGAGTCGTATCAGGAGTTGCATTTGGCTTTGGGTTTCAAGCAGACCCTCATAACAGGGGCATCGAGAGTATAGAAGAGTGTAGCATGGAAAGGGCTGTGTCAGGATGCAAGTCAACCAGAGGTGGAGGAGGGGGAGAGAAAGTGGCAGCGAAAGCCTCAACTGGCAGACACTTCATGTCTCGGATGATTGAGAAGGTAGGTGGCAGTGCCTGAGTTGGCTTGGCCTGAGGGGTAGAGAGGGGGAGATGGGAGGAAAGGAGAAAGTGATCAATCCAGGAGAGAGAAGAGTGCTGAGAGGGATGGAGAGGGGAGGTCTGAGGAGATCAGAACATCCAGAGTGTGTCCTGCAGAGTGAGTCGGGCCAGAGGAAAGAATAGAAATAGAGAGAGAGTCGCAGAGGTCGCAAAAGAGTCCAGAGGAGGGACAGAAAGCATCCAGGTGGATGTGGAAGTCTCCAAGGAGGAGGAGTCGAGTGGTCGGTGCAAGGATGGAGGAGTTGTGGTCCCCCCACTCAAAGAGGAAAGAGGTGACCTGACCAGGTGGCCGCTAGATAGTAGCTACAGTAAGAGAGTGGCCAGGAGAGAGAGAAAGCCTACAGACAAGGCATTTGAAAGTGGAGTAGTCCTGCATAGGAATGACAGAGGCAGGAATCCACTCCAGGAAGATCAAGGCTACAGCCCCTCCAGAACAGTCGGATCTGGGTACAGGGAGGATCTTGTAGCCATCAGGGAGGAGATTGTCAAAGCTTGTGACAGCTAGCCATGAACCATGTCTCAGTGAGACCGAGGACATCAAGGTCGAGTTTTTCCAGGAGGCGGCAGATGTACGAGGAGTGTTTGACGGCTGAGCGAGATTTGAGAGTGGCAATATGGAACGGGTTACCAATCTTGAAAGACTTCCAGTGAGGTGTAAAAATCAGAGATATTCCCTGCGGAGGTGAAGAAGGGGCCGGAGGGAGGGCAGAAGAGGAAGGAGGAGAGGGCAAGGTAGCCAAGGCAGAGGCACAGGGGGGAGGCAAGGAAGCTGAAGAAGGGAGAGAAGGGACAGCTGGAGATTAGAGGAAATTGATTAGGTGTGGGAAGCGTCTATCAAAGAGGAGACGGTTGGCCTGAGAGCCTTGGACCAAGATGGTGCCATTCAGGTAAATATTAATGATGACCTTAGAGGAGTGGACGGGGACCAGGAGGGCCTGCCACCGGGTGCCACCATTAATGGGAGAAGAAGAGAAAGGAGAGAGCACAGAGACCATATGAAGAGTCCATAGGTCTGGCGAGGGAACAACAAAGAGGATGTTGGTGAGGGTCTGTCTGGAGGAAGGACTTTTATAGGTGTCAGCGATAGGGAGGCCTGGGTTGGAGACCAGAATATCCTTTTTTAACTTCTTTCTACCAGATTTAGTGTGGAGTGCAGGATAGTCGATAGAGAAGCAGTTGGAAAAGATAGCAGAAACAAAGCACCATAGAGCAGGTGGGTGAAGGAGGAGAGAGACAGAGGGGTGGGGTGGAAAGGTAGGGGGAGAAACTAGGGGAGGACACAAGGAGGAGTGCAAGCAGCCGAGACAGAAAGGGACAAGACAAATAGCGGATCATTTAATCTAAGTAGGCAAGAGCTCAGATGGAAGGGCAAGGCAGAAAACAAGGCAGTTCGGTAACAACAGTCAGGTTACCAGGTCATCAATAGCCAGAGCAGTTACTAAAAAAGAAAACCTAGAAGAGGGTGGAGCACAGCAGAACACAGGACAAAGTACAAAAGAAGAGCAAAGTCGACAAATGAAAACCTAGAGAAAGGAAGAATACAAAAGAACACAAAGCAGTACAACGTGAAAACCGAGCACTCGATGAGGAAAAACAGGGAACAAAATACAAAGACAGAGCAGTCTACAAATGAAAACCTAGACGACAGAAAAATACAGCAGAACACAGAGGAAAAAAAATGCGAAAAACAGGGCAGTCAAAGAGGAAGAAACATAGAGGCGGGAAGAACATAGCAGAAACAGGCAATACACCAAGGGCCAGAGAAGCAGCTGGAAAGAGGGATGGGGCAGAGAAAAGTGAGGGTAGGGACCCGCAAGGGGAGGGGGCAAAGGGGTGCATAGATGCAGGAGGCTGGAGAAGGGGGGGCACAAGGCACATACAATTGCGAGTTGCGTGGGACCACAGGATTAGGGACGCAAGGCTGTGAACGAACGAAGGATGGAAAGTGCGAGAAACACATGATCAGGAGTTGGGAGGGACCCCGCAGTCAGGGACGCACAGCTACAAGTGAAATCAGGGTGGAAAGAGTGAGGAAACACGTGATCAGGGATTGCGAGGGACCATGCGGGCTAAGGCGTGCAGGCACGAGCTTGGCCGAGGATGGAAAGGGCGCTAAAGCACACACGATTGCTGGATTGCGAGGGACCATGCAAGTCGGGGGAACACGGGAAGGCAGGGAAGGAGAGGACATGGAGGCACACCCAATCAAAGATTGAGAGGGACCATGCATGTCAGGGGACGCGCAGCATGAGCGTAATCAGGATCTGAGTGGTGCAGAGGCAACACAATCAGAGATTGCGGGCCCAACGCAAGTCAGGGAGGTGGATGCGTAAGTTGCAGGGGAGGGGAGGGCTAGGAAGCGCTGAGCAGGCAAGCAAACTCCACAACTTCTTACCTGCCAGCCACAGACAGGAGGGTGAATCGTCAGCACTCCCTGTCTGCGCCGCAGACCCCTTTGTCATCAAACACCTGTGACGTTCACCACTGTGGCCTTGTCCTGCGAGGGCTTTGCTGCAGAGTTTCCGAACTTCGGATTTTATAGGCTCGGTAGCGTGGACATAACAAATGTGTTACCTGTAAATCGGGCAGCGTCTCCTACGAACCTGCATCGTTCAACACAGCGGCCTTGTCCTGCAAGGGCATTGCTGCAGAGGGTCTGAACCTCAGATTTTATAGGCTTAGTAGCGTGGATGTAACAAACGTGTTACGTGTAAATCGGGCGGCGTGATTGGTTTGTTGATACCATATGAGATAGCTTAGCGGGTTAAGCACTCTCTCCCGAGAACTGTGTGTGATCTGCAGCAATGTTAATTTAACATTAAATACATTATAATTCTGGTTGGGTAATAGTAACTGTGTATAAGTGTTCCGGTGTGTTTACTGCAGTGCACTTTTGGCTCTGGAATTGCTGCATGTGCCTACTAACTATGCAGGACCATTTCCCTTTAAGGACTTCTATATTTAAACCTGCCCGGAAGCGAAGCAGGAGAGTGCGCTAAGTGTTCCGGTGTTTGGGTGTACAGGGATGTGACTTCCGCTTTGTACCGCCCCGAGCCCAGTGCATGCAGCTGGATCTTCTGGTGGGCTCTATGATCTGTAGAACCCTGTGTCTCGGTCCGAGGGGAGGATTTTGGTAAACTGTGTATATCAACCAGAGTGATTTATAGCTTATGTGTACGTATACTGATCTATTTGGGACCACCTGAGCTTATGCTTCTGTCCAATGAACCTTTGAAGTGTTTCTCCACTTGAATGTCGGTGACTGTGGGTATATAACCTTTGAACCGACAGGCTGGGACTGTGTGCGTACAGACCTCTGTCTTTCTACCATTGTCAGTGCTCTGGCAGGGAAACGTCCAAAAACACTGTATCCATTTGTACGAATGGTACAAAAGACCGAAAAAGGCCTCTACCACTAGTACAAATGAATACAGTATTTTTTGGCATTTCCATTGAGAATCCGAAAATACTGAACATAAGGAGCGGAGGTTGCAGGGGTGTCCTCCGCCCCCTAAGTTTGGCATTTTCAGATTGGGGTTTTCAGGGTGTCCCCTGCATAGGTGAAGTAAAAAAAGAAAAAAGCAAAGGACCCTGCTGTGCAGGTTCCCAACAAGCATGTAAGTGAAGGTTGCAGATCGTCGGCGGCACACTACGAGGTGTGTCGCCAAAAGCAAAAGGTAAGTAAGGGGTAGGGGGCGTTTGTGGGGTATGTTTGGGAAGGCATTTACTGTGGGTTGATTAAATTAGCTACGGTCTTTTCGGCCGTGAACTTTTCCGTTGCAGGCAAACAACCCGAATCCCTGGGAACAGATGGTTGGTAACTGTGGGTATTAACCTTTGAACAGACTGCTTCTATTTTTTTACTTACTGTTGTGTGACCGAGAGGACGGATCTTTTTTCATCTGTTGGAGAGCAGGGCTCTGGTCGGCGATGGCTCTGGTGCTTCTCAGTAAGGCACAGATTCCTGACATTACAACCGTGATTGCTGTAATACCAGGGTTTACTGTACTAAGGGATCTTGTGACAGACACAAAGATGTTGACTGTGGCTTGACAGCCTTTGATTGTGGGAGAATTAATGCTGTCTAATCTGTCTTCTGCCATAATGGATGTTTTGTTGCCTGGTCGATCAGCATTACCCCCCTCTATTCTAACTTATGCACAGGTCCTCCATGCTGAAGATACGGGTACTGTTTTAGGCAGGCTCCAATGGTGGGAGATTTCACGCTTGGCATAATGAACTCTCCCTGCTCACTTCAACTGCCAACCAAATTTAGGGGGGGGGGGTTGTCGTCGAGTCTGGAGGACTCGGTTATTTTGGATGCTTCTTTACTGTACCTGTGTAAAAACATGGACATTTCACAGATCGCTAGATCCCTATCTCTCTCCCACATGGTAGATCCTTTGCCAGACTTCCACAAAGCAGAGCATGGATTGATTCCACAAGTTACTCTGAATGGACCCAGGACGCAAAGAGACATTTGGACACCAAACCCCCTCCACCCCCCACTATCATCACCGCTAAGAGTCCTGCAGCCGACAGTGATTGGCTGGGGGCAACATCTTTTACAGCACTACACCTCGTACTGCAATGTATGTTGAAACTGTACAACAACATAAAGGTGTCTGTGGCAGATAATGGCGAAAAACTGGGGATGTTGGAAAATCACATCCAATTGTTAAGTAAATGGTGAAAGACTTGGATCTCTGGATAAACATATAGACTCTATGGGGAGGAGGGGCCATCAGGTGGTGTCCGTGTGTATGTGGGGCACTCAGAGGGCCACCCCAGGTAAAAGGGGAGAGTGTTACCTTGTCAGGTCAAGTTCATCAGGTAGACAGGGCATCTGTACCTTCCTTACATGAGTGCCACTCTAACAATCCCTCGGATCCGTTGGCTTATGTCACTAGTTTAGTGTCTCACCCATGCTATTTGAGACTAGTATGTTGACTAACAATGATGAGGCCGAAAATGCCCAAACAAACATCTGTCATGTATACCAGTTTCCTTTTGACCTGCTAAAAGATCTAAGAAAACACATTTGACCTGGAAAAAAAAAAGAAGACCAAGAGCCAGGCTCCTTCTCAGAATTCCTCAATGACATTGCTTAGGCAGTTATCTAGTGGTGATTCCATTGTGGAATTAAATATCAGCCCATTTTAAATGGCAGGGACATGCAGCTCTCAGGGGGGATGGTTGAGAAACCAGGGCAGGTGGGGTCCCATGTGAAGACGAGGGGTTTGGGCAGGCGTAAATCTAAAAACAAAGGTGGGGACCCCTACACGGGCATCTGGGGTGAGTTCAATACATAATAAACAGAGAGGATGCCCTATGTGCTGAAACATTCAATAAATGTGTTTCAGAAAGCGCATGCTGAGGACCAGAGAGTGTGTTCTTATTAAAAATATATCATTTTATTCTGTTACAATTTAATAAAATACATCATTTTTGAACAATTATAAGACAGCAATTCATTTCCAATCAACATATATTGTTGTGAACAAGTTTTTTGTGCAAATAGCGCATTTTTGTGTAAACATTTCTCCTATGTGTATATCACCAACACACCATTCTACCATTCGTCTTCACAATCAAATCTAGTTTGTATAGAGACATTCTAAATAACTTTTACAGTAGTAATATTCCTACTTTGACAGTCCACCATTATGTATTAATACATAATGGTGGACTGTCAAAGTAGGAATATTACAATATTACAATTATGTTATTGTATCCCATCGAAGTCTCTGAAGAGGACCTCATCAACCTTCCTCAGGTAGTCAAGCAGAAATAGTTTAGACAGGATTGGAGGATTACTTTAGAGGCGCTTACATCTTATTCTGAGTGAGCGAGGTTTCCTCGCAAAAGGCAACACTTAGAGCCTGATTCACAGACGCGTTTTATAATGGTACATCCCTATTGGTAAACATTCTGTGAATTCAGCACTTAGCATCTTATCTCAAAACCTTTCCCTGTAGTAAGTTACAAACTGTAAAATAACCATATATTCACATATAATCGGAGCGGGAGCTCTGCGGTCAAATCTAACATGGCATGTTCGGTTCCATGGCTGGCCCACATTCAGTAAGACAGGTTTTAATAAAATAATTGGGGGTGCTGGAATAGAAGTTTCCTCCAGCACTTCCCTTCACAGCACTCTGAATGTCACAAGGCCTAGTAGGACCACAAATGTATATTGAACACCATTTTGTTGCATAGGCACCTAACAAATGCTCAATGAATAAATAAATAAATAACACGTTGCAAGAGATGTTCGGTATTGATCTGTATATTGTGGCCTTCTTTCTCTCTTTACAGAACAGGCTGCAGAATTAAATATTAATGAAAACACTTCTTTACACCTCCAGGAGTGAGCAGTTCAGATGGTTGATCAAAGACTTTGTAAATGGAGATCTTTGTTGGTATTCGATTACAAATGTAAATGGCTGCAACCGTCCTAGATCACAGAAGCAGGTATCAAGCACTGACTTGTGTTTATTGATTTACTTACTTATTTATGTATGTAGTCATTTACACAGCAGTGTATCTTCATTCAGGTTTTGTATCTTGTCTCTAATGGGTTCCAAGGGAATGAAGATGAAGCAGGAAGTGTGCATTACTTTAACATATTGCCTTGTAACATCATCTAGTAGACCAATATGTACATTTGCAAGGCATGACATATGTACATTTAAGTGAACACATTTGGAGAATCTATTAGCTAGTGCACATAGGTAACCATTCCATTGAGGTACATCATCCCTGAATGCATTCATATTTGAATAGCTCTAGGCAGGCTTGGACTGGACTATAGGGCAATAGACCCATGGCCGAACCAAAAACACGAAATGTTGTTGCAGGCCAGTTTTTTTGGTCAAAGTGGGACACTTTTTTGGCCAATGTTGGCAAGTTTGATGAGTTACTTCACTATGCAGCTAGTAGTTTTGACCGGTGTCGCTGAATACATATTCTTTAAAATACACAATTTGCATCACATTTAATCAAAAATCTCCACCATGTGTACTATTCCAACCGTGTCATATAAGGAATGAATAGCCATTTGCAACTGTGGGCCACTGTTTCATTGATGACTGAGACAATGGTATGGCCCAGTCCGACCCTGGCTCTAGGGGAGATTATATTCTCTGCATCACATTTATGGAAACAACATGTCCCCTAATCTTTTCTTTGAGTAAAGTAGGGATGGCTCACTCAATCTTTAAGAGATCAACACCTATTTCTTGAATCAGCTCCTTCTTACACAAACACATTCAGCAGATTTCACCCAACTCCCACGTGTCCCCTGCTTGACCTTTCCTACAATTCTGGAGTGCGTTAGCGGTCTGTACTATTACGTTTCCTGCTCAATGTGTAGGTAAAAAGCTATAATAACTGGAGCCATACTGCAAGGTTACCAGATTACTTCATGTCATCAGGTACACACTTTCTCAGTACTATGTTTTGATTTCTCCTTCGATTGTATTTTGTGAGTTGTAGTCTTAGGTCACTTCAATTAAATGAAATGTGATAAAATAAAACTAAATTAAAAACAAAGCCTAGGACTTGGGTAGAATGCCCCGGTGACATGGCGTCATCTGGTATCCGCATCACGATTTGAAGTACCGTTTGTATGAGGATGGATGTCCTATTTAACACATAGGAGGTCCCCTGAATATGTTCTCTCCATCTAAGTGTGACGATACTGCAAACACAGGTGATGACGTACATTCTGCCTGTTTCTACTGAACACTTACCTCATTCAGTATTTTGGAAACTGCTGCTGGTGGCAAATAACACAGGGCAAGGGGTTTCAATATGTCCTTCACATGTGAGGTATTAACACACAATTTTACCCACACCCAAGAGGCGTGTACAAAATGAGTATTTACACACTTAAAATAATTGTTTGTCCTGTTAGTAAAATTATACTATACTATATCTCCTCCACTTGCAGGACAAACTGATATAGGGAATGTAAAAATTATCTTTGAAAGTAAGCATCACTGAGGCTCTGATGCTCAAACGTTTGACCTGCTTTATGAATGAAGATCAACAATAATGTGCAAAAGGTTTATTACGAAGCCTTCCCTGAATGGGGTCTGTAGGTAAAAGTATCTTTTCTCTTCCTTTTTGCTAACTTTATTATTTCACTTCGGGACTTTAGCTAGGCACAAACAGACTTAGTACTGCATTTACTCCTGGACACAAAAGGGACAGGCACTAAACACAATAAAAACCACTACAGACTTTTCAGTTATGCACTTTATAGAGGAAATCATCAGCTCGTGTCAAGCAATCTTGTGGCATTACCTCTTGTACATAGGCGCTAACACATGAAAACAGCAAATATAAAGCAAGCGTGCAAATCACCATTTACTTTGAAACGATTTTCACAGCACATATGATTTGTAAGAAGCCTAAGTGACTCTGCCCTGCATCCACTTGTAATTACAGCAATATAAAAAACATTTGGATTTCGAGCCTGCCGTGACCCTCCTTTCCTCACTTATCATTGGAAGGCTCATTATACCCAAAAAAACGGTAACAAAGGGACAAACTCCCTATCAAAAATGTTGAATTCACTTACTTCAACTTACTTCATTAACCTTTTGGTACCGTAAAGGCTAATGAAGTATTGCTTTGTGTTCAATATGACAACTTTCCAATTATCCTGCAAGTGGGATTCTACTTATTTATTCATTTATACTCACCATCCAAATTTTTATTTTCCTGCAACTAGGCCTGCCTTAGCACCCCTGATTCGGACCTTTGGCCCCCAATGTTCCCCAGCCATGGTCTCTATCCAACCCCTTGCACAGCTGGCAGCCTGCGCGGACCCCCCACGCAGCTACCAGTCGTGAGCGTGTTCCAGCCAGAAGACCCATCATTCAGGATTACGTCGAGAGCCCTTCAACCAAGATTGCCTCCTGACATAGACCTCCCTTTTCCCTTCTCCCCGCAATTTCAACTCTCTTCATTCTTTGCCGCCCACTCTATACGCTTTTGTAGGCTTTCTTTAGCATTTCCCAACCTTCTTCATGATGTTCCCTCTGCCCACGTCCTGTGCAAGAAACTTCCAGCACCTACCTCGCCCTCTTTTAACCTTTGAGCAGCTTTCCATTTAGCACAATCTCCTATAAATGTGTGGTGCTTCACTTCCACCCTTTTCCTTCATTCTCTCCTGTTTCTACATGAACAATGAGTGTTCCTTTCGAGGCCCATCTCACTTCTGTTATATTGCTCTGCATGCTCTGAATCTTCCCTTCACACAGCACTAGATTTTCTGAACCAAATTATGTTCAGGCACCTGGGGTTATGCTACTAGTTGCCTGACATATGTGAAACTAACTCACTCTATTCGCCCCACAATTCTAGGTGTTAAGATGAAATGTTAAAGCACACGCTGCCCCAGATTCGTTAGCTCATAACACCTCTAACCGTTTTGAAATTAGAGAGCAACAGTGTGAACCACTGATGCCGAAATCCCCTAACAGTCTGTGGGCAGATGAAACAGTGCAAGCAGAATCATTTGTAGTACAGGCAATATTTCGAAATAATGTATTGCCAAAACCTCAGGATATAATGTAAGGATATGAATGAGTGAATGAGTAAGTGAGTGAGTGATTAAAGGAAATAGTTCAACTATTTATATAGCACACACCTTGAGAACCGTCCATTGGCATTAATGTGTATACACACAGGTGTATGGGTCAAGGGGTCTAGCCATTGAACAGTAGTGAGTTCAATCACCTGCAGAAGGTGCAATTATTGAGTTCTTCTTGTGGTTTAAGATGAAAAATGTTCAAGCACATGGGGACCACGACACTGAGGCATCTTCGAACTCAGGTAGGACAGGAACATTTGCAGACCAAGAGAAGAAGTTTGAAAAAAGATTTCTGAAGATGCTTGTGAATATAAACCTGAAATCTATTTATAAGGTAGGCTGGGTATCGTAGAAACGTTAGAGGTAATACCTGCGCTCTCTATTCCTGATCAATCAACTCTATTACAAGTAAAGTTTCTAAAAATGTTGTACAGAAAGGTCTTGACCTGAATTCAGAGAATACTGATGACATTACTAGAGAAGCAGCTGTTGGTTTGGGATAATCTGCGACACCACCCATTTCTATATATTATTCCATATGAGATCCTTGACTCCAGAGTGTGAAAATGTGGGGTGCTACTGCTTAACAGTTTTATCATATTGGCATATGTTCATATTAACATCAAGTTCAGGTTCTTTCAATTTTATGTGCTTAGTTAATTGTGTATGTTTTATTTCCTTCTTCCCTGTGGCAGTAGGGGCTAATTTTAACAGTTAGATGAATCATTTCAACATGCACATGTTAGCGTGTGCTTGAACTGCAACTGAGGCGCAGGGTGTGAAACTCTTTACTAGACTCAATAGTGTGAGTCTCAGGCAGAATTAAATAGATGCCAATGCACAGAGCACATGATTGAAATTGCACTTTGCTTAAGGATGATATTTTAATTCTGCTGCAGCAATGGCACTGAAAATGGGCGCATATTCGGTGGATTTACCTCAACAAAAATATTACAAAATTAAGAACAGGGTGAAGTTTAATATATTTAATAACATACTGGCACTCTCAGATACATGGAGCATATGAAACCCAACAAACATGGATTATAGTTACTACTTTGCAGTCTAATCACAGTCAAGAGTTGACATCCTTCTTGCCGACTCTGCAAAAAACAAGAGCCACTGTGAACTCTAGCATTGGGAGTATTAGGATATCTGATTACAACCCCAGTTGTTCTGGGTGTTTTGTTAGGGATCAGAGTAAAATTATTTCACAGTGGTAACTAAACCCCGTTCTCTTAGAAAATCAGGAGAAAAGAGCAATTATTAAAACAGAGATCTCTCACTAATCAACTGTCAACAAAGGCTGGTCTTTCCAAAAGGTGCATGGTTTGCATATGAAATGTAGCCGACATTGATTCATGAACGCTCCAAATTTCTTGGGATGCCCAGAGAAGAATTCCGGGGGTTCTAAAGGGATGTTGCCTGGAAGCAATACCTGATCGGGTGTGGCTACAGGTGCCACGGTAGGCTGCCCCTCTGGAACTCCACTTGGGAGGGGTGCTAGACCAGCTTGGGTCTGTAGGAGCGGTCTTGCCAAATTGTCTGTTTTGTCCCTGTTGACTATCAGTTCGCGCCTTAAGGCATTTGTCTCTGAGCGGCTGCATGCACCTCGGTCTGTAGTTCACCTAACCATAGGGAAATCTGGTCTACTTTGGAGGTTTCCATCGCTCGGGCAGAGGTATTGAGGATGGCTTTGTGTTCTGTCACACTGACCTGTGTCTCGGCAGGAGCGATGGACGAGCCTCCCTTGACCCCGAGTCTTCACGTCCCCTGTTTCACCCAGAGGAATACTTGTCAAATACAAGGTGTACACTCAGACCTGAATTGACCCGATTCCCCTGGGACCTTCCCTTCTCTTTACTGTGTGCTGTGATGTCCCCCTATGTGCTTACCTTGATCTTTAGTAGGGTGTGCACTCCATCCTGCATTTTCAGGGGTGCAATTCACTCATGTGATTGGTGCCAATGTCTGTAGGCTGAGTTCAGATGCCAAACGCTGTTTTATGCCTTCACAGCGAGGCCGAGAGTTCAAGGCGCCAGTTTCTTCACTGGCTAGAAAGTCCTTCCCACAAGTGAACGTTGCGTGGAGAATGTTGAGTGTCCAAAATTGTCCTTATTGTCTTTGTTTGCCTGTATTTTTGTGGGTGAGTAGCGCTGCGTGTAGAAGCTAGCTGCTGGTAGGTTTGCGCAGCGCCTTCAATTCGAGCACGCCTGGTAATGTCTCTCCCTTTCCCTTGCAGGAGAAATTATGTGGTATTAGCGCCTCGAGTCTGGGTTAAGCGCTACTGGAGACTTGGTGGTTAGGTAAGTTTGCACGGAGGCTTTTGGTAAGTATGCACCGCGTAGAGAGAGAGAGTGCAGTGAAATAAGTGTCTGCGTTATTGGAGCGAGCGCAGTGAATAATGTCTCTTCTTTCTTACAGGGGCTTGTGCGCTCGAAAAACTAACCTGGATGGCAGCGTTGCGGGAAGATTCGGTGAATATGCGCAGCGTTACTGATGTGCGCGCATCAACGCTGTTCTTCTTTGTTCTTACAGGTGCCGGTGTAGAAGTCCCCTCTTGACTGGAGATAGCTGCGGCGTGGAGTAAGAACCAGGGAAGCTGAAGCTGAATGATCCGGAGTGGGTAAGCAGAAGTAGGATGATCCGGAGCAGGTAAGCAGAAGCAGGATGATCCTGAGCAGGTAAGCAGAAGCAGGATGATCCGGAGCAGGTAAGCAGAAACAAGATGATCTGGAGCAGGTAAGCAGATGCTGGCTGATCCAGAGCATGGCAAGTGTGTTCCTGATACAGCTCACAGTAAGCAACACGAAGCACTGGAAGAATGTTGGGTGTGGCTTATATAGCCAACCACACCCAAACACTAGAGAGCTCATGAGTTGTCATGCACTTCCTGTTTGCAAAAAAGTGGTAACCAGGAAGTTACTACAAACACTAGGAAGGAATGAAAGGATGAATTCGTTATGGGTTCTTTGTGTGCCTATGCCAGGCCTGCCAAGCCTCCACCCAGCTTGCTCCAACTACCTGCTTGATACCCATGACAACAGTACTGAGTGTACTGTTTATGTCACATAGGCAGAGTCAGAATACACTTTTACAACCGGTTCCTAATGCGTTTCAAGAACCAAAACCAAAGCTACCAACTCTGCCACTAGAGCTGAAAAATGCACTGGAAATCTTGCTCTAGTTACTATTTCAACGCTGTCATTCTCTCATGCCTTCACTACTGCTGTTCCACTGTGCCTTTCCCCAGAGCTCTGATCTATCATCGATGACCCATCAACAAAGAGAATTATCTCACCTTCCAGGGCATTTTCTATGACATGAGGTACTTCATAATAATCATTGTAGGCAGTACAGTCATGCCTCCTATACTTCTTCTGCTATATATCTGGCTGGATGCACTATTTGACAACTGACAATTTTGATCGATGGATTTGACATAATCACTTATTGTCCCACAAAGTAGGGAAAATATCTCCCCTGGCCTTTCTCAGGCTTATTTCTAAAGTTCCCTAAAGATAGGGTGGATGTCTCGCTTCCCCTTACCTTTCTTAGACCCCTGATGAGAGACCCACCTGTGGCTCACTATGACAGACCTGGTATTCGACCTTACCAGGTGCTGCGACAAAGAAGAAGGCTTGTTGGAGTGAGTCTCACACCGTTGGCCCTAGTTAACATTCAAACCTTTGCTACAATGTGGATGATGAAATGTGGGGCTACCCTTGTTGAAATTCAGATTAGGGAAAATTATTATTATATCCCCATTATGTTTCTCTATACATCCATTGCTTTGTTCAAGCGTATGTGTGATTCTATTGGATTTGCAGTTATGCAATATTTGTGATCTGGTTGAAACACTTGCCTCTGGCACTAAAGTAGTCATGGTAGCTACGTAAACATTTCACCACCTACAATGTATTTTTGAATTTGACTTTTTAAAATTAATTTTTTTGATTTTGTCTTCCCGTCAATAAGTGCAGTTGTACAAATACATACACACTATGGCATTGAAGCTTATGAAAGCTTGGGTCAGCAATTAGCCTAATGGTTTTGTAGCCAAGGGGGTTCTGCCATAACCTTGGCAACAACAGGTGGTTATTGAAAGTGGTCCATTGGAGGAACAAAATGCTCAGTTGCGCACCCCCTATACAATCAATGCTGTTTTTGTATCTACAAAGAAAGTACTTTACTATTAATAAACTGATTATTTTTACCGGCCCAAAATGCATTTAAGATTGAAAACAAGGGCAGAGATGACCGCAAGACTACCAACCACATACATGGCTACTATTAACCATCTGGCCTATGATCTTCACTCTCCAACTACCCCCGGCCAGGCACCATGCTGTGCATGGTGTGTCAGTGTACTTTTTGCTTGAAGGTGCATGCTATAGTCATCCTGAATCGGGACGCCTGGTCGGTTCTCTATGAAATTATGGTTCCATGTACATTCTCATCAGCCAGTTTTGCCGAGAACCCATGGGGTTCAGCTTTGGTGCATCAGGGAATAACTTCAACCCTGGCCATAAGCCTCTTACCCCACCACCCCCACATCCCCAACCTTCTATTGCACCACGGCCACCTCCACATCTCTCTCTCTTCCTGCTTACAAAGCCGACCACCTCCCCCTGTCCCTGTGCGCTCCATCACAAGAAAACCCACCGCCCCCACACCATACCACTCCTTACGACTTGCAGGTCTGGCACCACCTCTTCTTGCCTCTCCCGGTCAATGAACAATACGCACATGCAATATTCCTGACAGGCTGCATTTCGAATAAAGTAGCCTGTCGGGAAATAGAATTCAGGAAAAATGGTCATTCCCTGAAATTATTTGTTAATCACCAGCAAACTGCCTGGTACTTGAGGAATGGAGCCGAATGGCCTTTTGTCTCTTGCAAATGTGTGTATGTATGTCTTTTACAAAGGTGATGTATGGCTATCCCATATCGAAGGCCAGTTTGAGATTGTGTGTCTCTCGGATAATGGCTCTCTATACGTAGCTGCTTGTAAAGTCACACATTCATAGCATGGAACAGCACTCATATCAAGCGCAATAACCACATCCATGATGTGGCCCCCTCTTCCCAATTGGGCTGTGGGAAAAACCTGGTGCATATTGTAAAAACGTGCCATTGTTGGATAATAGTATTACAGAACTACATACATATTTCCATCCTGATTGATGTGACTCGAGTGAAACCATCTGATGTGCAGCATACTGCCTCTATTTCTTCCATCAGGCAATGTATGGGATAATTGCATTTAAAACTATTAGTCGGTCTACACAGTGCAGAGCTGCAATTCCTTTCTGCAGTTTACAGTAGTTATATAGACGAGCATCTCCCGAATGGCATGCATCATGATGTGTCTTTCCCCATCCGCTTCTTTCTCTGACTTTTCTCCTTCTCCAACCTTTCTCTTGTGCTTCTCTCTGACTTCCCTCCTTGGAACGTGTTAGGCAGAATTATATGCAATACCCTTTGGGAACACCACACACAATTAGGACTACAAGTGACAGTACAAATTCACCTTTGGTACAAGCCTGTACTACACAGTAAAGTGGTAGCGATGGCTGAGCAGCCAAACTTATCTCAAGAGGAAATGAGCAGTATCAATAATTACACAAAGGACAGGAATTACTATGATTCAAACAAACACTGTCTCATGTTTTCTGAGTAAAAGAATATACATTTATTTACACATCAGTGGTATAACATCACACTAAAGTAAAGCAGTTGAAAAATCACACTCTTAATACACCACACCAATCCCAATAGATTCTCGACAAGTTAAGCTCAAAAATGAAATGTGAGCAAAATGGCACTCCAACAATTTAAAAAGGGAGGGAAAGACAAAGTTAGACACAAATTGAGCAGCACCAACAGGTAAGTAAGCAATGCAACCTAGAAAGAGGAACTACAATGATGGAATCAATCAAAAAGGCTTAGGGCCAAAGTCTATAGGACAAAAGTCTTTTGCTCAAGATCACACAACTCAGGGTAGTTCACGGTTAAGTCTTTGCCAAGAGTTCGGGACGAAGTTGGTCAGCAGAAAAGTTAATTTAAAGAGTAGAGGAGGACAAGCCCTCGGATTGGCAAAAGGTTTCACACACCTTCACCGCGGTTGGACGAAACGAATAACCAGATTTGCACAGTACCTTTAAATGGAGAAGAAGCTGTAGTTGAGGCGGAAGTTCCTGGCAGGCCCTGCAGGCTCACAGTTCCTGAAGGGACTGTTGGACTGACATGAAGTATGAAGACTGGTGGGTCCTGCACTGCCCATGGAAGAAACCAGCAGCAGAGCAAAGCAACAAATAAAAGGTGTTCTCCTTAAAACCCAAGCAGGGTCCGAACTTCCTGGCTATCCGGTTCACTGTAGCTCTGTACAGCAAATTCGACCAGAGGAAGGAGTCCTGGCTTACAGTTTGGGCGAACTGGTTGGTCCCACCAGCTCAGGGGAAGAAGATTCGTGGTAGATCTTCTCTGTCGTTGGAGTCTGATGATTCGGACCTGTAGCAGGGCTTCACCGGGCGGTTCAGTTGTTGTAGAGGTCCTCTTCTGTCACCTACTCATTTGTTCCAGTGGCGACTCTGCCTTTCCAATCCCAGAGACCTGCTTTTTATGCAGTTTTCCCCCATTCACACAGCCTGGCTCTCAATCACATAGCAGGGTGGCTGTCCTGGCGGGACAGTCACCTAGCCAATCAAATAGGAGTGTGACTTGGGTTATCAAGGGAACCCATGGCAGGGGTCCTAAAACCCCTCCCTCACATCCTGCCTACCCAGACTTTCAGGCGCTTAAGGAGGGCTTCTGCGGAGAAGCCAGCGAAAAGACGGTGAACAGAAGAACCAAACCTAGTTTGGCACGTGGAGTAAAACATGAGAAAGACATTTTCAAAAAGAAATGGCGAATAAACCCAGTCGGAACCGTATAAAAACGTATATGGTCCAGGGGGGTTTAGTTTGAGGCTACTAAAATAGCCTAAAACAATACCAAGGTTATTTAAGATAACTGCGGTAGGTAAAATAGGGTAGTTGCCATTGCCACCAGACAAGTCTTGATGAAAAGGGAGCAAAACAATGCTCGAAGAGAAACAGACAAAAAGGGATAAGTATTAACCCTTTATAGTACTATGTAAAATTGTTTGCTCTGGGTCTGTGGTTTTTTTAAAAAGACTAATAAAGTCAATGGCAACTTTACATGTTCTGGGAGACAGTAGTCAGTCCCAGAACATGGAGTCTGAGTTGGGAAGTCTAAAAGACAATCCTGTGTCACTGCACTGAAGGTGCTGTGTAACACACAGTAAAAAGATGATGCCTGTGGAGTAGGTGAGGCTCCACAGTCTGAACACAAGAATGTTTAAAAACACACACAGCAAAACACATGTAAGAGTGGGAAAAAAGGCTTACACTCTTACCAGGTGAAAAAAATAAATCCTAGAAATCCAGCAAAGCTGCTGAGGGACTCAGTATGTAAGGGAAATTAGCCATTCTGGAGAATTCTCCCTAACAGAACACCCTTTGTACTCCTTCACTGCTAGCTTGGCACTGGCTGCATCAAGGCTATAAAAGTCTCTGTGCTTTGGATTAGTGCTTGATTTCTGGCAATTTCCTGCCCTTTCGTTATTGGCCAGTAAAGTCTACCACCTTCTGGCCAGATGTCCTTTTTCATGTCCTTAAAACTCCCTAGTGTCTCTTGTGTATTTTGTGTACTGTAAAAGAGGATTGATTGCTTTTTATAGCTGTGGGGCTCTCAGTTAGAATGTCCAAGAAGCTTTCTTTACATTATAAACATGGTCCTGTTACTCTGAACTATGCAGGGAGGCCACTCACCAGCCATCCTCATACACTCAGGCTAAGGCTCCCAACTGAAAGAACATTCACACACCAAGCGTTCATCAACATTATCCTGTCAGTCGTGGACATGCACGAACGTTCTGTGAGCATTCATAGATGGCCATCAGAATACGACAACAATCACTCAAGTCACGACGATGTTCAATCGCACTAAATCTTATTTGCTTTATGGTCCATAGCTCTTCAAGCTCGAGTGCTTTCAGAAGGGCACCACAATCTAGGAGTCAGGCAGTTCCAACATGGTGTTTGCCTGACCCAATAATCATTCCCCAGCTGCTCTCTGCATGTGTTTCGTCCTTTCAGCATCTTCTAGGGCTCATGGATCACAGACAAGCCTGTCCATGAATCCATGCTGGTTCCTTCCTCTGTGTAATAGTACGGGCAGCCCCATGGTTTCTCTTGCATACTGTGAGCTCCAGTATCTTTCTCGGAGGGAGGTTCGGTATTGGTCCACATTCCCTTCCCGTGGATTGCCACTGTCGTACCTCATCCTTTTTTGAGGCTGCATTGCTCTGGTTTTGGGGTGAGAGAAGCTCTGTAAAATCTCCCACACATCGCCTGCAGGGTCTGCATCACAGAGTGAGTGGCACTGTCTGACATTAGAGTCTCTGGAAATCTCCCCCCTTGTTGAACAAAGTGTATTCTATTGTAAAGGCTCGTTTTGCTGCTTTTCAATGGACACGCTAAACCCAGATTCAAACCGCTGTCTGAATGCAAGCATACATATTCAGTCCTAATCAATCTTCACCTGTTGTGCTGTGCAATGCATTGCAAACCCCTCGTCACCGCCACCATAATACCTCTTAGCAGGGACTGAAAGACATGCGGGCTAAGGTGCTGCCTTGTAAAACTGGTTCCTACAACCCTAAAGCGAATCTCATAATGAGATACGGATTTTTCATTATTGAGGTATTTCTCCATTCTCAGGTGTGAATCACATTCTAGTACTGGACCTGCCTAAAACCATATATGAAACGGCGAAACGACTGCGCCAAAGCACAGACAATGCTTCATTTGCACGTTATAGACACATAGGCCCTCATTTCGAGTCTGCCGGTAACCCACCGGTGCTACCAGCGGCCTTATCCGTGAAATGGCTATTACCGTAACCATTTAGACTTTGCTCCCTCTTGTAATCTCCTAGGCCTCTGACCTCGTCACATTCGATCTGAAGTCTAGGTTTTGCAAGGCTCTCGATAATTTCCCTATCGGGCTTACCTGCAACAACAAAAAAAGCGTGGTTCCGTTTTAGGTCTCTGTGTTTTTTAGATCGGTGTCCATGTTTTATTAAATCTGTACGAGTAAGTGAGTCAATTGCACTGCTTCACATATCATGTGTTGTGGGAGCCACATACAACAGCGGGCACACCTGGTTTCTTCCTATCACTTAGCTAGATTCGCTCCCGCAGGCATGGTATCACCTTAAGTCAATTTGAACATAGTACTTATCTTGTAGTGCACCAGGTGCTTGACTTTTCTTGATTACTTTTGATTTGCTGGGGGTACATAAGTGTAATGCTTGAGCAAAAGGTTCTGATTATGGCAAGGATGTATACAGATATGCAGGCATTTTCAGACATAACGTTTTACAGCTAATGTTATTTCTCATTTTTCAATGTATGTGCGTCATTTCTTATCTAAATGACAGAGTATATGGTGATAAAAATGAAAGCTGTCATTCACGTGTGTAATGGTACAGCATCATACAGCCAAACTGCCTGTGAAATCACAACAGATGACAGCACATTTCGAACACTATCTGTTCCAGACACATGTCAAACGACTGCCCTCTGCTCAGTACCACAATCCGACACCAGTCCAGATAGATTGCAGTGGAAGGAACGTCTTCCCATTCTCAAAGGAGAGGGGTCTCATTTCAATCTAATGCAACAGAACCACCGGGATGAGCGAGAGAGACGATGCAACTGGCCAGCAAAGCTTAGTCAGAGATGTTCTCAGGGTTCCTCGACACAACACATCCTTTGAAAGTTGGAAGAATTGGCCCCTCGACAGAAATCTGGAATAGACCTCTCAGATCTGTTAGAACTGCTGCCGAGTGCAAGGATTGCACTCCCCTTTCAGTAAACAGCAAGCATCAGCACGCATGGAGAAGAAGGGGATGGGAGGGGATGAAGGAGAAAGGTGACCTTCGGGAATGTGGTGGGAGCCATCAGGCAGAAAGCTATATTTGGATGCTTGGGATGAGGCGCGAGAGAGAAATGGAAGAGTAATGAATAAGGTAGGAGCGATCAGCACTATGTCATATTATTTGCTTCTAAATGTTTTCATTACTTTAGATAAAGGGTGCAAGAGTCATTAGAATGGTGGAAGGGTTCAGCAAAAAGATCAGTTCTGGATTTTACCCAACAGCCCCGAATTCGGGGAGTCAGAATGGATTAGCTGGGGTGGCGTCATGGGACAGGACCAGAAGAAGTTAGACTGTGGGCCTGATTCATGGAATTATATGCACATGAAATCGAATGCGCAGTAATTTTCCAGGACTTGCATGGATTTCGCACTGGCTCGGCATGTCTGTGCGAGCCATCAAGGGTCTTGCGCGAATCTCCACGCCGAGCATGGGTGTGTCTTGCGCAGAGAGCTGTGAAGGGGGCAGAACACCAAAAATGGAGAAGAACATGTGACAAAGTTGGCGTTCCGAGGGACGGCCTGCAGGCAGTCCCTCGCATGCCCACAATTGGGCGGCATGAGACGTATTCATGGATTCGATTGGGCAACCTCTTGGCCGGTAAATGGCCATGCAAGCCCTTCATGCGATTCGCCACCCAAAGGCAGGTATAAGTACACTTGCGTGTAGGATTGGCAGCGCGGAGGTGGGGTTGCATGTCAGATTTCGGGGTGTGTGTACTCAACCAGGATTCCGATGTAAACAGTGTAGCAGGGTGCGGAAATGGTTTACAGGCGTTAGCACGCAGATTTTCTGAGTTTAGACCTAGTTCTGATTTTTCATACGCTGGTTGTCGGGTGCCAGGAACAGTTACGGGGGACCCTGCATAGGGTCCCTGAGATGCAGGTCTGCTTGCGGGGGACCCCACATACTGTTTGAAGTGTGCTTGTATTTGCGCCCGAGGGAACACGCAAAGGTAGCTGATCAGGCTGTTATGCTTTGCTTGTGGGCTTGTCGGTAGTGTTTCCAGCTGCGACTTGCAAATACAGTTCCTTTGCATGAACAATTCCATGAATATGCGGGGCGTGCATTTTTTATTCTGCATGCAGGCTTGCACAGTGTCCTTCTTAGCACACAGCCCTTGTGGGATTTCTGCACACTTTTCCATGAATTTGGCCCTGTGTGTATAGTTTTCTCTCAGTTCTGTTCCAGAAAGGGAGCAGTGAGAACCACATGATCCACAAGAAGGTTGCAAAGTGAGGACACACCAGTAGCCCCTGGGCAGCATTGGAATGGTTTGGATGGAAGAGGGCCATCTGTCCTTGGGCCCTCCAAAAACAACTAGAGTGCTGTGTTGGCTTTTCTCTCAGAGCACCTTGTACCAGGAAGAATGCCCTAGCAGCCCTCATGTAGCGGTGGAGAGGATAAAAAAAAAGAGGGTCACGTGATCAGGATACCTAAAAACTACTACTCTTCTGCTTGTGCTATTTTCACATTCATTCCTGTACCAGGAAGATGGCTCCACCATATGTAGCCCCTAAGACGATTTTGAAAGTAGAGCACCTCGGTATCTCCTACGGTGAAACAGATTGCCTGGGGCAGCAGGGCCAGCTGAAGATAGGTGGGACCTCTTGTATGCAGCTAGGAAAACCCAACTGATATAGCTGAGTGGTGAATACATTGTAATGGAGATGTGCATGAATGCCCGAATGCAAAATCAAATAGGTTTAGGTTTTATTATTGTATTTGCATATCATAAGCACCACCTTGAACTTCATTAATCTCGAGTCAAAGAAATGAAAGTAAGGTAGAACATGCCTGTGGTATTTACCACATTTTAATAAGGCTTGTTTTTGGATGGCAAGTAAACATTTAAAGTGACACTGTTGCTTCCTTAGGTAATATGTGCATACCATCAGCCCCACCTTGCTACCTCATTATCTTGCAAATAATTAATGAAGGTGGTCAGTAGCTGCACATTTCCATGTGACAGATGTATTGACCTTTGCACAGCCGAATAAAAAAAGGTAGCCTGAAGGGAGATACAACTCTAAATGAACATGTATAAAAGTTATTAAGCATATCAGAGTCACATAGGCCAACAACGAAAGGTGGTCCATAACAATTGAAAAGTTTGAAACACCCTGACACCAGGCCTGTGTGATGTGGCCCTAAGACAAGTGCCATTTTCCCCATTGAAGCAGGGTGTATAGCATTGAGTAGCCTAGTGAATTTGCCTGTTCATCGGCTCACTCTTCCTCGACTCTACCACCAATTCTTGAGTATGTGCTTTAGCATAGACATCACAGTGAACTATTATGTTAGTAACTTCATATGCACTTAGAGTACAATGTAGTTCCTTGGTACGGTTAAATATAACTACTACTCACATTTCTTCCAGACCATGATTACTGGCAGACTACTGGGTTCCTAATGTGGCTTAAATGAATGCATTTGTGTTGGTCCCTTGCGGCCCACGTTAAGGAAAGGACGCATCACCAGAGAGGAAACTATACGTCGTCTTTATTGGTATTCCAAATCAAAGTGAAACGGAAACTCTTTCCCTTCCCTTCACGCTACTCCCCACTCCCACGTCATGCCTCCTGTGTCCCCCGTCTCTGCCTTAAAGAGACAGGGCTAGGTAACAACACCCCCAGACAAATGTCCATGCATCCGCCTAGCATTCCTCCACTAGGCGAAGCGGTCTCCTGACAGTTCGTTGCAGCCGTGCACTTGCATCGCTGCCTAAGGGCGAACCGTGAGTATCCTCTGGCTCTGTGGTGCGGTGATGTGTTTCTCTGGGAGGAGTCCACAGATCGTCTCTTGACTCACGAGGCTCCGGATCGGGGTCGGGAGGCAGAGGACTTGCGTCATCTCTGTTAATGACATATTTGAATAGTGAGCTATTCCTTGTCACCTCCTTCTCAGCATTCACAGCCGTTATCATGGTTCCCTTGGCAGCATAGACATGAAGCGGCTTCGGATAGAACCGAGAATCTGTCTTTTTTGATGCAGTGTGCTGCAGCAGTACTTCGTCACCTACATGAAACTCTTTGGGTCTAGTTCCTCTTCTTTCATCTATCTCCACTCTGGCTCTTTATTTCTGCTTGTCTCTTCTTATGACTTCTTGACCTGCTTCCGGCTGACTTGTAGGGTGACTCACAATGTGGGTGCTCACATGATATTTCATCATCAACTCAGCTGGGGTCTTGTAGGTTGCCTCAGGAGGCGTGTTGCGGTAGACTTGAAGAAGTCAACATAGCGATTGGTGGGGGTTGGCACCCTCAATGCGGGTCCTTTGTAGGGTTTTCTTGATCTACACCATAAACCGCTCGGCCATTCCATTGGCTTGTGGCCAGCGAGGGGTGATCTTATGGTGGACAAAGCCCATGTGTTTTCGCAAAGGTCGCAAACTCATGTCCACTGAATGGGAGCCTGTTGCCGGACTTGATGGTGCCAGGGATCCCCCACTCGATCACTACCTCATCAAAGATCCTTGCCACTTGGGCAAATGCTGTGGATGTTGTCCTCTTCACAATCAGGAATCTCAAGTGTTTGTCTATGAACAGTAGTATAGAGGTCCACTGCCCCTTTTTCCCAGGGGTGGTCAGGGATCTGTGTTGGCTGTATTGGGACTGGGGCCTCTGCCCTGGCTGTGCATTGGCATGCCATACAGTTTCTTACCCATCGATCGACCATTGCGTCCAGGAACGGAAACCACACATGACAGCGGAGCTGCCTTTTTGTGCTGTCTGCACCTCGGTGCCCCTCGTGTGCCATCTTAATAACTTCTGCTCGGAGGGATGCTGCGATGACAAGTCTGCACCCTCTCAGGAGTATCGTTTGGTCTTTTACAGCCAATTCCGTATGTACCTTGGCCAATCTTTCCATTTCGTCCCTGCATACCCCCGGATGGTGAAGTACGGCGCAGCAATAATCCCTCCATTTGTTGTCCCCGTCAGGCTGATCGCCAGCGCCATGGAGGGGTCTGCTACGGAGGCTGATGCAACAGCCTCAACCGAGATCGCTGGTGGGAGTGCGTTCGAGGTCACGTATTTGATGTATTCTGCATCTCCGGGCCGGGGCATTGGCTTGCCTACAGGGTGTCTTGATAGATAATCTGCTGGGTTGTTCTCACCCCTGGGTCTGTGGATGATCTCAAAGTCATGTTCTTGGAGTCTGATGCCCCACCGTTCAATCCTGGGAGGCATTTTGGTTCGGGGGTTACTGAATAAAGAAAGTAGAGCCTGTAGGTCCGTGATGAGGGTAAACCTTTTGCATATCACGAAGTTGTGGAAGTGCTCGCATGCCCATACTGCCACCAGGCTTTCCTTCTTGGCTTGGGATTAGGCAGATTCAGGCAGGGCCAATGCTCTGCTAGCGTAAGCTACAATGTGCCTGGGGTAAGAGTCAAATCCATTCGTTGAGCCAGTTTGGCTCAGAGCCCCACTGGGCTTGCATCCATGATGATTTTGGTGTGCCATTCTGGGTCAAAGTATGCAAGTCTCTGGGCTTCTGCTAGGGCCTGTTTGATGGTATGAAAAGCATCCTGACATCCGGCTGACCACTCGAACGGGGCATCTTTCTGTAATAGGCGACGTATTGTCTCGGTGATGGAATGTAGCGAGCGCAGTAGCCTGCCATCCCCAGAAACTATCGCACGTCAGACACCTGGCTTGGTTCCGGCAGGTTGAAGATGGTGGAGACCTTGTCGGGATCCAACGTCATTCCGTCTGCAGAGAAAATGTGGCTGGAAAACTTCAATTTGGTTTCGCTAAATCAGCACTTATTAATGTTCAACATCAGGCCGGCTCCTTGGACAGCTGCACAGGTTGCCAGCAATGCAGAGTCATGCTCTTCTCGGTACCTCCTAAAGACCTCCCCGGTATTATGATCTGTCTGATGGCCTCTTGGAAGATCTCAGCCGCCTACGAGATGCCAAAATTGAGGTGTTTATAGCGGAATAGGCCATCATGAGTTGCAAACGTGGTGATGCCCCTTGATTCAGGATGAAGTACCATCTGATGATAGCCCTGGTTGAGGTCTAGTATAGAGAAGAGAACCGCCTTGTTTAACTGGACGATCATATCTTCTATGCACGGTCCAGGGTGATGTTCCCTCCAGATGGTGGTGTTAGTCACTCTCATGTCCACACAGAGTCTCAGGCGTCCCCCTTGCTTTGGCACAATGACTAGTGGAGAGACCCATAGCGTTGGACCTGTGGCCGGTTCTATGATGCCGTTCTCTAGTAGCTGGTTGAGTTTGTTCGATACAGCAGCTTGTAGGTGGAATCCTACTCTCCTTGGGTGTTGTGGGATGGTCCAAACTGATGTGTCTATGTGCAGTTTGACGGGGGGACCTTTCATCTTTCCTAGTCCCTTGCAGAGAAGCAGGAATGCCATCAGGATTGTGTGCTTCATGATGGGGCTTTCGAAGGGGTGTCCCTTCCATATCGTGCAGACCTGTTCTTGTGTGTCGCTGATGGGAGTAGTCGACTGGATTGTTTCGCCCTCGTGGACATGTATATCGATGAATCCCAGGCAGGACGCTGTGTGGTAACTCAGTAGATACCTCCCTTTGGTTGTTCTTTGTATTACATGTATGACCGTGGTAGTGGATAGTCCACTATGTACGAGCCGCTGCTTGAAGTGCCCAATGTAGTGAAGGGGAATGTCCGCGGCCCACTGGAAGATTTCGAACGCTGTTCAGGTCAGTGTTGGCTTGTCGGGCATCTGTAAAAGTTCTTTCTCCCCCATGATGTTTACTGTGTCCCCTGAATTGACCAAAAAGCAGAATTACCTTCCACAAATATCCACGGGTATCCTGGACACCTCCCTTGCTTCTCTGTCATCCAGGATGAGGTTTACATATTTGTCCTGGGCGTACTGGTTGTAGTGGTTTACCATACTCTGGTCCGTGGGTCACTGACACATATTGGGTTGAGTGTGGTTGCGGTGCTCCGAAGTATTCGTCTCTAAGACGTTGGTTCTGTTCGTATTGTTCAAACTCTTGGGGATCCTCTTCAGGATAGTGTTCCTCCACCACTCTGACGTATCGTCTCGGCCCTTGCTGGTACAGGTTCATCTGGTATGTTGGGCTCCAATTGTATGTCCTGTACTGTGATGGTGGTGGCATGCGCGGTGTGGCGAAAGGTCTTCCTTTTCTGCAGACTGACAAAGTGGCATTCACAGCCGCAGTTACCGCATCTCTGTGAGAGTCTGGGGCACAACCCTGAATGGGGGAAGGCCATCCCGCACCGATAACACTGTCTGTGATTTCTGGGGGGCGTCTGATATCCTCCTGCAGTGCTTCTGTCTCCTGGTCTTTGGTTGATTGGTTGAACAGCTGCAATGAGTTAGCCTTGGTCTTGCTTGGTTGTGGCACACCCTGACATTTGGGTTGTCTGTGCGTCCACCCACTTCATTGATGGAGAGTGGTTTTTTGAGCAGTTGCTTCTTGAGGGTTTGGGACAGGCACCTTTTGATTACTCTCAGGCGTATTGCCTACTTTAGCTAGAAAGCGTGGAACTGGCAGTGCACCCCCTTGATCCTCAGGCGAGGGATGAACTCATCCACTGTCTCTTCTGCTCTTTGGGTACACTGGTTGAACATGTACCTTTCGTAGCCTATATTGGTCTCAATGACAAGACTTTTGTTGAGGGCTGTTACCAGTGCTGCAAAATCTGGCTGTTCCTCGGGGGAATGGTTTTAATAAATGTCTTAACCTCGCTGCCAGGGATATTGAGTAGCACGTTATGCAACTTTGGTGAGTTCTTCTCTCCTGCCGCCTTGATGCAATTATTAAAATCTTCTAACCATTCCACCCACCGCTAGTGCTTATCCACCTGTGGGGTCATAGAGAATGGGGGCGGCATATGCCAGGCGGTGGCCATGGATATTGTATGTGTTTCCTGCATGGCAGGTAGGTTGCTGCTCAGGGTCAGGCTGTGTGCTCATTTTGGCAGTTGGAGCAGTTGTAGTAAATGTGCTGTGGCTGTGGGTTCTTTTATGAGCAGTGGGGGCAGTCAGTGCCCTAGGTGTTGTCGGAGTGGGTGGCAGGAGCTTGTGGCACGTGTGTTCTGGGGGCCTTTGAGGGCAGGGTCGCAACATGCTGGTCACACAAAGTCTGAGGCGCGTGTGTGCCGTGTCCAGCAGTTCTTTCGCAGATTGAGAGTGAGTTGTAGAGGCTCACAGCAGTGGAGGAGGTCGAGGAGGCCCACGTGCAGTGGGTGGCCTACGCGAGCCACCAGCCGCATGTTTTAGGGAAGCTGATTAATGCTTGGCAGGCTTGCGGGATATGAGAAAGGAGAAGGGGCCACTCACCTGCTGCCTTCGTAGTCACCACTGTGCTCCTGCACGTGGTGGGGTCCTGCCGCATGGCAAAGGGGCGGAGCTCAACACCCAGTCCCCTGAGGGTGGAGTATGTGTGCTACACACACAGTGGAGGCCCGGGACCGGGCACTGCAGTGTAGGCGGGATCACCGCGCTTGGAGGGATGACAGCTCTGGATGCGGCCTGGATGCAGCCGTTGGAGCAAGACACAGGGCAACAGTATTGCTTGCTTGTTTAACGGGATCGCCGTGCTCGAAAGGATGACAGCGTCGGATGCAGCCTGGATGCAGCCGCTGGAGCGAGGCACAGGGCAGCAGGATTGCTCACTTGTTAGAAGGAGGAGGAGGAATCTGGTGCACGAGGAAGCTTGCCTCATCACCAGTTGTTCGGCCCTTGCAGCCCACATTAAGGAAAGGACGCAACACCAGAGAGAAAACTATACGTCGTCTTTATTGGCATTCCTTATCAAAGTGAAACTGAAGCTCTTTCCCTTCTCATCACGCTCCTCCCACCCCTACGTCATGCCTCCTGTGTCCCCCATCTCTGCCTTAAAGAGACAGGGCTAGGTAACAATGTGTGTTTCTATTGCTCTTCTTTACAGAGCTAGTCATATCTATAAACATTTGATTAAACCATTGCTTTAACATTGCATCTCACATAACCAACACATAAGGCCTTATATTGGTTTGTTAACTATTTTGCAATATTTGTGAAGAATTTATAAAACCTTTTTAGATGTTAATACAACCTGATGTTGGGATGTGATGATTAATAATCTCAATGATTTTATGATCCTAGTCACATCCCAATTATTGTATCCTTTATTAAATAGTTTGGGCTACTCTAATCATGGCGCCTAAAGGCAGTCCTAATTTAATAACACATTGGGGAATTGTTATAAGCACCTTGCGGCCCGATTAATGGAAATGCGCCCAGAAATCCTACAAGGGACACGCGCTGTTAAGGACACTGCGCAGAATACAAAATGCGCGCCCAGCGTATTCATGGAATTCACTGCCCAAGGTAACCGTATGCGCAAGTTGCGCCCCGGAACACCCTCGACACGTCCTCATGCAAAGCAAAAACAGCTACATTTGCATGCTTCCCATGTGCGATTACAAGCACCCTTCAAATAGAGCGTGGGGTCCCCCGCAAGCAGACCTGCATCTTGGGGACCGTGTATGCCTGCCTTCGAGTGGTGGATAGTATGAAGGACTTGCGTGGCCAATTCCCTGCCGAGAGGTTACACACTCAAATCCATGAATATGTCTCAAGCTGCACAATTGGGGGCGTGCTATGAATTGCCGGTGTGTAACGCCCACTATTTCGCATGTTCTTCCCCATTTTCTGTGTTCCGTCCTCTACTGTGCCCTCTGCGCAGGCCATGCCCACGGTCTTCGTGGGGTCTCGCCCAAGGCACTTGATGGCCAATAGCGACGTGCCTAGCCTGTGTGAACTCCATGCAAGTCCTAGAAAAGTACAGCACATTCGATTCCATGAATCGATGAACGCAGATTTGCATGCATTTTGGCACACAAGTACCCTATTTTCCATGCAAATAATTCCATGAATCGGTTTTATAACTTAAATGACTTTCCTATCCTTTCTCCTACCACAGCTGCCCACAGAACAATCATTGTCAATAAATAGATAAGTAGCACACCAATATCAGGGTAAAATCCCAGAATGGACCTAACACCATCCCCTTAATTCAATAATTGCATTTAGGTGAAAAACCCCTCTAAATCCTCACAACCAGAATTACATCTAATGTAAGAGAAATCTTGTCCAATCTCAGACTGCTCATCCCATTAACAGACACATAACTCTGCCCTAACATGTTACTTGCAAGTACTGACATCCTGTTCCTCATAAATGACATCCTTTGCTAGATCTGCATCACATCTCAAGATGTACTGAATTACAAGCAGACATTCTTAAAATGAAATGAACAAAGTGGACCTTTGCACCGTCACCAATATCTGTCTGCCATCTGTATTAATACCGTGGGCCAGTTCAACATTTTCAAACTACATCAACTGATGAGGAGACACAAACAGTAGGGAAAATAAAGGCCTCTCTGGCACAAGCCTCCCTTGCCTGACAACTTTCATTAAGGAAAACCAGGAGACGCTTCAAGCAACAATCACCAAATGTTAAAAAATCTCTTTACTTAAGTGCATATTATTTAAAAACTCAAAATATTGCTCCAAGTAGAGCACCATTGCTGACACATTACAACATCGATGCACTTGAACTATCCAACGATTTTCCGTCTCCAGACTCCTCTTCATGTGGGATGGATCACCTTAGAGCATCAACATTGCTCAGTAACTGAATGCATATTTCTCCACCACCAGTCAGGTTGCTGGCATCCATGAGCACATAAAATGCTGTAATGCACATCAGAGAGGAAAACCATAAAGCACCAGACCCAATAAACCTTGCATACAGATTGCATTGTGCATGCCAGCAGCCTATGATGCAGTTGATCACAGCATGCTCATGGACCGACCCAACCACACAGCAAAAAGAGGAGGAAAGACTGTTAACCAAGTAGCACCTTTCTTCAAGTAAAATCTTTGACAGCCCCAACCATCTCTGACCTGAAGAGTACTCTAAGGCCCTGCCATCTCCCAAATGCAAATACCTAATTGTTCAATTGGTACACATGCCCTTTAGCTGATGATATCCTGTTTCCCACATTGTACCAAATCCTGATCAAACTATCAAACCACAAAACTGATATTATTCCCAAATTAAAACAGATCCTTCTCTCTGGCAAATTGATCCCTTATATTACACCTTTCAAGTGGCAGGACTGCCTAGCCTCGTCTCCCAAACGAGTGAATAGCACAACAAAAAACTGGCATGGATGTGATTTAGTAACCAAATGTATCCCACAGATAAATATGGTTACAATTTTTGCTCGAAATGTACTTGTACATTCAAGATACAACAGAGGTAATCAACCTTATTGAAAAGTATCATTTCGACAAGAGGAATCAACTTTTAGTCAGCTTAGATATAGTGTCATTGTACACAATTGAAGAAGTACTCCTGATTAAGAGAAGCAAATTAACTACTCATAACAGTTTCATATTATGGTGCTCCGAAATGGCCTTGATGGAAAACTATTTTAGCTTTAACAATCAAATTTTCCATCAAGTACATCAAGTACATGGTACAGCAATGGGGTCCTCAGTGGCCCCCTCAGCAAATCTATTCATAGAATCCTTTGAGATTGGGGTAATCTACAAAGAATCCAATCCTTTCTTACCCTATCTCCATGTTTGGAGAAGGTTCACAGACGACATTCTAGTGATGTGGTATGGTGATGTATTGAAATTTGATGAATTTACCAAGTGGCTAAACAAACAGAACCATTTTTTGAAATTCACTGCTGTGAGCAGCCTGGTGGAAATTAATTTTTTAGATATCACCATCTGGGCCGACACAACAGAAAAGGTACTTAAGGTAAAACCATACCACAAGCCAACTGATCGGAACTCCTTATTACAATTTGACAGTTGTCATCCAAGGCACACAATTGAAAACCTTCCCGTAGGGCAGTTTCTGAGGCTCCAACGCACCAGTTCAGATAAACAGATTTCTGAACAAGAAGCACTTGCCCTCAGTTCTAAGCTCAGTGTGAGGGGGTACCCAAATCACATTGTGAGAAAAGCTTGAAAAAGAGCAAGGAATAGAGAAGCTCTGTTAAAATATAGAGAAAAATCACAGACTGAAGACCGGATTGTTTTTGTCAGCACTTTTAATTCTCTATCCAACAAAGTAAATACCATTGTGAAAACAAATTGGCATATCCTAAATGGAGGAGAATGCCCAGTTGCAAAACCTTTATGTGCTTTTAAAAGAGGAGCAAACATTAAGGGGCCGATTCATGGAACAAACGTGCGGCGAAAATCTCACTGCAACATCCCGAAAGGCGTGCGCGACGCGCACAGTGAAAGCACACAACCTCGGCGCATACACCAGAAAGTGGGCGGGACACGGGGCGTAACACGCGGAATGGGGAACAACGCGCGAAAATAAGGGCGTAACTGGGGATGTACTGCAGGGAAGCAGACGGAACGCCCACACACACCCAAACCACATGTATTCATGGAATCGAATAGGGCAAAGCCACGCACAGCGAAAGACACGCACAAGCCCAAACACGTCCGCCACACGAAGGCAGGCGGTAGCGTCCGTGCGCATTACAAAAGTGGCAACATACAGCAATAGTGCCTGTGCGAGCAGGGTACGCGTATCTCAGGGGTGCGCGGGAAGTTCCACACGCGATTCCATCAGGGTACGTGTATTTCGGGGTGCGCGTGAAGTTCCACACGCGATTCCATCAGGGTACGTGTATTTTGGGGTGCGCGTGAAGTTCCACACGCGATATCAGCAGGGTACGTGTATTTCAGGGTGCAGGGGAAGTTACACATGCGATTCCAGCAGGGTACGTGTATTTCAGGGGTGCGTGGGAATTTCCACACGCGATTGGGCCCGTGCGAGCAGGGTACGCGTATCTCAGGGGTGCGTGGGAAGTTCCACACGTGATTCCATCAGGGTACGTGTATTTCGGGGTACGCGTGAAGTTCCACACACTATTCCATCAGGGTACGTGTATTTCGGGGTGCGCGTGAAGTTCCACACGCGATATCAGCAGGGTACGTGTATTCCATGGGTGCGCGGGAAGTTCCACACGCGATTCCATCAGGGTACGTGTATTTCGGGGTGCGGGGGAAGTTCCACACGCGATTAGCCTGGGTACGTGTGTTTCGGGGTGCCGGGAACTTTCACACGCGATTGGTGGAAATCCACGTGTGTTCTGTCATCACGTGCAATGAGGGAAACACCTGCGCGCGTCACGTCACAAACGTGCTCACGCGCTGAGGGCCTTTGGTCCAATGAAATCGCATATGCGTGCTGCCATGCATACCCGCATGGCCCTTTCCTCATATTACACGCGGATGTGCAGTTTTTCACGCGCGCTGAAATGCGCATGCACGTCTGTACGCGTCACGTCACAGGGGCGCTTGCGCTTGAGGGGCCTTCTGTCCAATGAAAATGCGTATGCGTGCAGACGCGCTTACGCGCTAAGGGCCTTTCCTCGAATTACACGCTGACGTGCAGATTTTTCACGTGCCAAATCACTCTGTATCAAGCTGGCCACGCGTATGCACACGGAAGACCACGCTCCTGCCCAGAAGGCCGAACTACTGCCCCCCAGAGCTCCGAGCACGCTCCCACCTGCCATCTGCTGCTGCCTGACTGCCTGCTGCCCACGTGCACTGCCATTTGCTGCCTGCACATCAGCCTGGGGTGCTGTTGCTGTGACCACCCCTGCTGGAACCGAAGACTCCCGACTGGGATTCCATCGCTCCACAGCCCAGCCCCAGGACCCAGTTGCCCACCCACTCCTGCCTCTGGGGTTGTCATGTCGGGGCAAACACCATCTGTGACCACTGACAACCCCCGGCCAGAGAGGCAGAGGGGCACCAGCTTCAGTGCCACCGAAGTTGGTGTCCTGGTAGAGTAAGTCCTGGGGCAGTATGATGCCCTCTTTGGAAGTTCCCGCGCCGACAAGGAAGGACGGACTCGGATCTGGACTGAAATCGTGACTGCCATCAACGCGGAGGGGGTGGCAGTCCGCGACTTACAACATGTCAGGAAGCGCTGGGAGGACTTCAGGTCCAGGACCCTGAACAAGGACCGGCGTCTCTTGAAGGCAGCGGATGCCAAGGGGCGCCGGGGCCACTTGTCGGAAGAACAGATGAGGGTCCTGGAACGCATATCCCCAGCGCTCCACGTCCAGGTCCTAGAGAAGCAGACCCGTCTGGAGTCGAGCGGTGAGTGTACATGCATCCTGATTGTGAGCAGTGCGTGTGGTGATTATTCGGTAGTGTGCAGGTTGCACATCTGTTTGTATGGGGTCGAGTATGGGTGGGGGTGTACAGGGCCGTGGGGCTGACATATGCGAGGGCTGTAATGTGTGAGACATGGATGGTGCTTGTGTGTGTAGGCTTGCATGCCAAATGCATTTGTGTGGGCACACATGTTTGGATGAATGTGTATGTAAGTAGACATGTCCGTGATGTCACGCATGTATGTTGTTTTCGGCTGCATGTATCAGCACTGTGTACATGTGCATGTGTGTGTATTTGACAAGGGTGCAACAGTGATGCAACATGGATGCATGTGACAGCGGTATGTGGAAGCCTGATTGGCAGATGTGACATGGATGCCCGTCTGAACAGTGCGACACTTGGCAGAGGTGTACACATGCATGCAAGTGTGGTGGTGTGTGTACATGTGTGGTGCACTTCCTGTGTTGCATTTGATGTCTGGCTCACCTTTGGCTGCTCATGCTGTTGTATGTGTATGGATGGTGGTGGCAGTTGCGATATGGCTGTGGTATGGCTCATGTGTGCGAGTTGTAATGACATGTGTGTTGGGGATTGTGATGACATGTCTGAGGTTTGCCAATGCCACTCATGTGCAACTGTCATGTGTGTATGTGTCCATTGTACAGTGCCCTGATGCCTGTGTTTTGTTTCTCCCTGTCTGCAGCGTCAACTGATGAAGAGGGCGGAGAAGGTGCTGTGGAGCACAGCGGCGGGGATCCCACCGCCAGCCGGAGACGCAAGGCCCGGCTCCCCTCCCGTGTTGTCATCTCGTCGGGGAGTGAGGAGTCCGGTGCCGCGTCCCAGGCCGCAGCTGCCGGGGGGAGGTCCAAGAGGCGGAGGTTGGAGTTGGACTCCTCGGCAGCAGAAGGGGCAGCTGGGACCCCACAGGGCCCAACAGGGGAAGATGGCACGGAGTCATCCGGGTTGGTGGGGGGTTTGGTGGAGGAGGAGGCCGTGCAAGCACCAGAGACGGGGTCTGGAGGTGGGGATCCCACTGGTGCTAGTGGTGCAGCGCAGGAGCAGGGACAGGAGGCAACACAGGCCGCCGCGGAGGTGCCTGTGTGCAATCCTGTCCCCGATCCTGTCCCTGCATCATCTTGCACCAGCAGGGATGCCTACGTCCAGACCCGTTTTCAGGCAGGGGATGAGCTGACGTCAACTGGCCTTCCTCTGCCTGCGGACGTGGCTATCCAGGTCCGGGTTGAGCCTGTCCTGGCTGGTGTGGCGTTGCGTCAACGGGCCATGCGAGGTGACCTGCAGTCTTTTCATGGAGAGACTGCACGTCATCTCGAATGGCTCGTTGACCACGTCAGCCTGCTGGGACAGGTCACCCAGGCCGGATTCCTCCGTCTGATGGGGCTTGCTCCGACCCCCTCCTCAACTGGACCCCCTCCGCGCCAGTCGTCCTCTGTGCCATCTTCCCACCCATCAGTCACCTGGGTGCCCTGTGGAGCTGCCTCTGACGGTGCAGCCAGGCTGGTGGAGGAGGCATCCCTGCCACAGTCGGGAGTCGGACGTCCAGCAGGGGTGGCCACATCTACGACTGCACCCCAGCCGGCGGAGGATGTGCAGGCAGCAGGAGGCAGTGCACGGGCAGAGGCAGAGCAGCAGCAGCAACATGGTGGGAGCCATGAAGGCTCGGGGCCTTTGACATCGGAGGGGCAGGCATCGGCCGGAGGGCAGGAGGACCCAGGACAGAGAGTGTCTTCCGTGTGGCAGCGGTTGGGCCACGCCATAGATGCGGAGCGGCGGCGGGCGGAAGAGGCGCGGCTCACAATGGTCAGGGCGGAGAACTCCATGCGGAGGGCCCTGAGGCGGGCCGAGTGCCTCGAGGTAATCCGCAGGGGGTTGGAGGAGGACACAGCGTCGTCCCTGCGGACCCTCGGGGCCATGGAACAGGACCGCCTCCGGGACATCGAACAGGAGTTCGATGATGCCCTGGCCCGGAACACCACGGAGTGAGCCGCTGGACTTGCCCGCCGCCTTTGTATATAGTTCTTTAGTTTTAGGTTTCCTTTGTTTGTTCTTATGATTTGGAGTCGACGGACACTGCTCCACATTTTGTATATAGTTGCATTTTAGTTAGGGTTTTTTGTAGGTTTCCTTTGTTCAGTTGGGCTCATGGACCCTTGGAAGTTTTGTACATAGTTCTTCATTGGATTGATTTTATTTTTCATTTGACTTTGGACAACATTTGTTTGTATTAGGATTTGGTGTTTTTATTTTTTTAAACGGACATGCAGCTTATCTTTTTTTCATTGCCATTGTAGTTTGTTTCATTTCTTTTGCATTCTTTTTTTTTAATACAATTTTGTTTTCATACTTCACTGTGTGGTATCATCTCATTGGTTTCATGCATGTCATGTTGGGTGTTTTCCCATTCAATTGCAACCATTGTGTGTGACGGACATGGGTTCATTTGCTTTATGAACATTGGGGGTGTAACATGTAATTTCAATTTCCATGTGGGTGAATGGGTTACTTGGTAGGGCTTTTTGGCTGTGGAGGCTGACCATAACGCACATGATTGGGGATTGTGAGGACCTGGTGGAGGCTGCCCATGGTGGCTGGGGGGTGGGGGTGCTGGGAGACATGGGTGGGGGCCTGGTGGAGGCTGCCCCTGGTGGCTGGGGGGTGGGGGTGGTGGGAGACATGGGTGGGGGCCTGGTGGAGGCTGCCCCTGCACTGCTGGGGGGTGGGGGTGGTGGGAGACATGGGTGGGGGCCTGGTGGTTGGTGCCCCTGGTGGCTGGGGGTTCAGGGGGACATGCGTTGGTGGGCAGTAGTGCAAGTTGACATGTGGGTTGGCTGGGGGGCATGGCCATGGTGGATGGGGTGCCTGCAGGACATGTGCAGAGTAGGCCCCTGTGGTGTGAGCCACCTGCAGGTGCTGTGGAGGGTGTAGAGGCAACACCTGGGAGGGCCCACACGTGCAATTCACGTGTGGTGCTCCCCGCGCACCCCTGTAATACACGTACCCTGATGGAATCACGTGTCGAACTTCCCCCGCACCCCGAAATACACGTACCCTGATGGAATCGCATGTGGAACTTCCCGTGCACCTCTGGAATACACGTACCCTGCTGAAATCGCGTGTGGAACTTCCCCTGCACCCTGAAATACACATACCCTGATGGAATCGCGTGTGGAACTTCCCGCGCACCCCTGGAATACACGTACCCTGCTGAAATCGCGTGTGCAACTTCCCCTGCACCCTGAAATACACGTACCCTGATGGAATCGCGTGTGTAACTTCCCGCGCACCCCTGAGATACGCGTACCCTGCTCGCACAGGCCCAATCGTGCGTGGAAATTCCCGCGCACCCCTAAAATACACGTACCCTGCTGGAATCGCGTGTGTAACTTCCCCTGCACCCTGAAATACACGTACCCTGCTGATATCGCGTGTGGAACTTCACGCGCACCCCGAAATACACGTACCCTGATGGAATCGCGTGTGGAACTTCCCGCGCACCCCTGAGATACGCGTACCCTGCTCGCACGGGCCCAATCGCGTGTGGAAATTCCCGCGCACCCCTGAAATACACGTACCATGATGAAATCGCGTGTGTAACTCCACCTGCACCCTGAAATACACGTACCCTGATGGAATCGCGTGTGGTACTTCCCGCGCACCCCTGGAATACACGTACCCTGCTGATATCGCGTGTGGAACTTCACGCGCACCCCGAAATACACGTACCCTGATGGAATCGCGTGTGGAACTTCACGCGCACCCCGAAATGCACGTACCCTGAAGGAATCGCGTGTGGAACTTCCCGCGCACCCCTGAGATACGCGTACCCTGCTCCCACGGGCCCAATCGCGTGTGGAAATTCCCGCGCACCCCTGAGATACGCGTACCCTGCTCGCACGGGCCAAATCACGTGTGGAAATTCCCGCGCACCCCTGAAATACACATACCATGATGGAATCGCTTGTGGAACTTCCCGCGCACCCCTGAAATACGCGTACTCTGCTTGCACAGGGCCAATAGCGTGAGGTACTTCCCGCGCACCCCAGTGATACACGTAGCCCGCTTGCTGTGCTGGTACAGGGTTAGCGCAGCCCTTTGCGCTGGATTGATGGCTTTTCCCTGCGCGAGAGGTGTTCTTGGGGGCGTAACTGGCGCTGCTGCAGGGTCGCTGCGCCACTGTGCGCCACGGCTGGTTTTGGTGGCTGGAATCCATGAATACGCTGTGCGCGGAAATGGATTCTTGCGCACGCGGCTGGCGCAGGGATTCGCACGCGCACACTGTGCGCCAGCCGCGTGCGCCACTTGTGCGATGAATTCTATGAATTACCCCCTAAATATCTGTAAATATCTGGTCACTAAAAATGATGTGTCACAAAAAAGAGCACAAAAGACACTGACAGAATCATGGGGACTCTGCAGGTCTGTGGGACACACACTGTGCAGCACACACTGTGCAGCACGTGCAGTTGCTGCTGTACTACTAAGAGGACCAAAGAAGTAGACCTAGGTCTGAGGAAACCTTGGAAAAAATTGCAGTTTACAAATTGTAATTCAAAAATGGTTATTTATGCCATTTGGTGTCCATGCCAAAAATGTATATAGGAATGACCGAAAGGCAAGTTAAGCAAAGAATTATAGTAAATAGGAGTTGCATTAGAAATGCAGTAGTAACTGCGCTTGTGGTCAGCCATTTTCTGGCAATGGAACACACTCCAGAATCTTTCACATGGACTTTTTTTATCACAGGTCTGTCCATCAGATGACACTGCAGCAAATCAGAAGAGATTATATAACAAAGAGAAAAGATTAATTTTCTTATGCAATGCTGTTGAAAATTGATTAAATGAGTTGACT
The DNA here is from genome assembly GCF_040938575.1 of Ambystoma mexicanum. Lineage (NCBI taxonomy): Eukaryota > Metazoa > Chordata > Amphibia > Caudata > Ambystomatidae > Ambystoma > Ambystoma mexicanum. Next base: position 616,834,989 of record NC_090932.1, on the reverse strand, counting down.
GATTGGTCCTCAATACAGGCGTGAGGTGTTTCTGAGTAATCGAACCAACGTGAATCTTTGAAATAGATGAGAACTGTTAGGTGCATTTTTTATCAGTAGTAAGAAGAGGGTGTCCCAGATGGCAGGAAATTAAGATCGTCCAACGTTTGATTTTTGCTTGGAAAATAGATTCAACAAAAAGTTTTTTTCAGCTAATGGGACATGCCAGTTTAGGTCTTTCACCTACACTATGTAAATAGTGCCCCTCATAGGTAACTGGTAAGTAAAATGGTGGATGTATGTCCGCTTTGTGATAATAGGTGTATCCAGATTTGACGATGTCTATATTCAGTCACACTTACACAGGGTCAGAAAAACTAGAACTGCATGAATAAGTAATAAGATGTTATAGGCTACATCGAGAATTCCCATCAACTTAATACGGCAGGTCTTCTGACATGGAAGCTACGTTCTAGACATAGTGCACTAGTATAAGCGGTCTAGTTATTTTCTGAACTCGCCGTTCTTCCGTTGTTCCAGATATAACGCTTGTTCGCCGTATACGCATGCGCGTACTATTTTGTTGACACCAGCAGTCGAATGATTCGGTGATACGGTTCTACATGTTGCAGTTGCTGCGGCCAGATAAAATAACACTCTTTTTCTGCGATATTCTCTTATCCCCCCCTTTTCTTTAATATGGCAGTTAGAACCTCGGGCCAGTTTAGTATATTAGGTTCATTCATGCATATCGGTTGAAAGTGAAAGGAGACCCGAGTAAATTCTAATATAATCGGAGGCATTGCCAATGGCCTTTGAATCCGAATCATGTAGTATATATTTTGTTGGCCTTTGCAGCACACCAACGTCTCAGTAAGACATCGCCAGTAGATACGTGAACTAACAGCACAAAAATCACAGACCATAAAGTGTTTTGGAAAAACTGGACAATGATGGTCTGTTCAGAATGGTGAATGGTATTCACATTACGTAGTAGCACTCATGGTTTAGACTTTATCACGAGTGGCGTGCCCGCTCTCGAGTAACTAATTAAGTAGCTGGAACAAGTTGTGATTTGAGAACATAAGACGGTTTTTGACTGTTCATACATTGAACGAAGCTGTCATTGAAGACTGTACACTTTACGGCACTTTTATCTTGCAGCAGGGTGCAAGGTATCTGACTTGTGACAGTTAATTGGATCTTTCTAGGTTAAATCAACAGCAATTAAATCAGTGTTTCATGGCATCTTTTAACTAGTGTTGAAATGTTTATAAAGTGAACTTGAGTAGAACAAACATGTTTGAATAGGGCTTGAGCTTGACATTGAGGATGAATTGTTCTTCTTTACTTTCTAGGTCCGGCTTCTGTTTTCAAGAAGTTCTACTACCCATACTCTCCAGTGATTAACTATTGTAGTGTGGTAAACCTCACCATTGTTAAGTGGTTATGGTGAGGAGGCTGCTTAATTGGTAAACACAGCGACACAACCCATATTAGTGTTGTACTATTTCCCTAGGTAACTGTTAAATTTATAACAGAAAGAAACACCATGAGGATTTTTCAAGAGTGCCAACCCAACGCTGGAGAAACAGATGTTAAGAAACTTACACCTAGGACACATTAAATGTATAATAATTTGGTCCCCTGACGAATTTACCTACATTTTGTGACAATCATTTGGGAATGAAACATGTCAGGATAAATTGCTGAGATTGTTCGCACAGTTACATCAGAGCATTTGGAGCAAAGTGACTAAGTTGTAATAAAGAACCCTACAATGAGATGAAGGGTTCGATAGTAGAAACACACATGTTAAACTGTGTAAAGTGCTAGTAACATTTATTGTCTCTTTTTAGTCTATGTTTCCTTTTGTGTTTAATTTTGGTTTTTGATTGATTTGTTCTTTTTCACATTTTATTTTTAGGACAAGAGGTTTTTACTCTGGGAATTGGTTATGTGTATTCACTGTTTATTTGTTTTTCAATTGGTTATTCATTCTTTTTTCTTCAAGCTATTTTTAGTATCATTTAGAATATGAATTGTTTGTTATATGTGGATTAAGTTTTTAGAAGACATTTTGTAATAAAAGATCATTTATTTATGCTATTAAATTGTGAAGTTTTAATGTTAATACTCACTTGACAAGATTATAGCTTGCTTACAGTTGGGTTCGGAATCTTGTTCATAATCCTTCTTGGGAGCCCTGTGTGGGTTTCGACCTATTAGGGAGTAGTCAAGAGGCGACAGGAATTCTTTGTAGACATTATTTTTTTTTGGAGGGGCTCAGTCCTGTCCTCTTTTTTGACAAAAAGATCACAGTCCTCTTTAAGTATTTAGGTACAATTAATATTGCTCCACCTGCATAGAAAGAGTTTCCTCTTGCATGGCATGTGCAAAATAATTGGTCTAATACAGACTTTGATTACACATTATGTTTTGTTAATGTGCTCTTGTGTTGCACCAAATCACCTCAATAGTAGTTTCAGAGTGCCATTGCTTGTCCGTCGGTTAGCATATTGCGCTGCTCCAACTGAACCAAACCTTAATCTGAAGAAGGAAAAGTGATTAGGGGAAGATAAGAGAATGGGGGAGAGAGAAAAAAATAATGCAATGAGTAAAGGCAACGAGGAAGGTAGTGGGGGAAAACGTTCTGTGATAGGATGGGCGCATATGGGTCATGCTATTTGGAGAATATTATAAACTGGAGAAAGAATGGTGTGGTAGTACACAGTGTAATGTTTGAATGCCTGAGCAGCAGGGGTCATGTTCTAAAAAAAGTGGGGGTACTCATTAACATACCAATTGAATGTGGCATCACCAGAAATTAGCATATCCGTCTCCCCGCATGTCTCCTCGACTTGAGCCTGATGAGCAGCAAGAAAGTGTAGAGTGTTCACGGGCAACACTAGGAGATTTGGTGGCTTAAATGACCACAAGTAAGCTCTAGAAACACAATTCTGGAACTGAACGCCTAAAATGCCAAGAGGGGGCTATTTACGAGTTGACGTGTAGAAACTGGAATGTTGCTGGTAAGGATTGAGTAATTCAGTTTTAGAATGGGATTGACTCGCTAGAGAATGTTCCTTTCCAATTCCAGAGTCTGTAGAAGGTGCTGAATTGTGCAATGCGCGTGCAGCAATTATACCCATAACTGAACAGCCTGGCAAATAGTCTAATCCCCCAAAGCAACTGAAGGTGGCTGAGATGGAATATCAATGGCTTAAAATATTCCTTGCCGTGGTCACTCTATTTAATGTGTTTGCTGGTAACTGGCTAAAAATCGTTCTGTTTCAAATGAATCTTTATGCATATTCTGGGCACTTCAAGAGCATGGGCCTGATTCACAGAAGGTTTTTCAATGGGACTGTGCCATTATAAAGCGCTTCTGTGAAACAGGGCCCATATTTTGAATGACAAAATGGCACAGACTTAAGATCTGTGGCTGCAACACAACAGCAGGCTTTCAATCATACTGCAGAAAAGAAATGGTTGGTATTTTGAGGGCAAATCATACAGAATGTTTAAAAAGGAGCTCACAGTTACAAAGAGCACGGGCAGGAATGCTATTGCAATGGCACTTCTGTAATGGTTCTTGTCTAAATGGGGGCAGCAAAGTCAGAATAACAGTCCTCAGGGCAGGAAAGGCAAGATGTATTATTTCACAAAGGAATGGAATTTAAGTTTAAAGGAAACCTTTGGGTCCATTAAGGGGTTGCAGTACACGTTGCTGGGCATCACATGCCCACGCGCTCAACCTCATGTTACACACACAACATGTACATTGCCAAAGACAGTGGGAACTTTGAGAGTCTAAGTTTTTAAAATTGCAGTTGGAGATAAAATTACAGGTTTTGAACCTACGGGTAGTGTTGGTTGAAATTGTGGAATTCCGTTGCGCCAGCCGAGGTAGCAAAATCTGTAGGATTTTTGTCTGTTTTGCAGCATGTCTTCAGTTCTGTCACCCCTGCATATAGAAAAGAGTGGTAAAAAGCTTTTCATACTGTGTCGTGAACCGAAAGCAAGCCAAGCAAAGTTATTTGTGCAGCTGTGCAAACCTAGCATGAATCGAAAGGAGTGGCACAAAGTTTCTCGTGCTGCTGCACAAAACTAGCATAGTGAAACAGACCTGCACAAAGCTTCTCATGCCGCTGCCCGAAACTAGTACGGATCGAACAAAGAACCACACAAAGTTTCCCATGTCACGAACCTAGAACAGATTGCAAAAAGACCTGCACAAAGTTTCTCATGATGCTGCATGAACCTATTGCAAATCAAAAAAGAATGCAGTTTCGTGTGTTGCTGTACGAAATTAACACAGATCTGAAAAAAAAGACCTGTGTAAAGTTTCTCGTTGCGCTACATGAAATGCCACAAACTGCGCAAAACTACATAAAAACCGGGAAAAATGTCTGTTTTGGCAGAACTGTAATGCTGATTTTGTGGAGCAGGCGGAGCAGATTCCAATGCGGATTCTGCACTTTTTTGCTTCACGTGCGAACATTTCACTCACCCCGACCTATGCGATGCCCGTTTGGAAGAGTGCCTATTGTAACACAATTACATCTGTTTGCCCTTAGCAAGTATTTCAAATGTACAGGAAAACATCTGGCAGAATGCTTCTTATGTCTTTGATGTGTAAACAAATCTTTAATGCATATGCTGGGCAATTAGACAGGCTATTATTGTATAGGTTGAATTGACACAAACTTGCGATTTGTGTGCTACAATGCCACTGTACGTCTTCAACTATATTGCAAACAAAAAGTAGGTGGTGATCTGAAGCAAAACTATATAAAATGTTTAAAAAGGAAATAATAGTTACAATAAAACACAGGCACGAATGTCTGTGCAACTGCACTTTATGTGCTGACTCCTGTTTGACTGAGGGGCTGCAAAGTGAGCAGACCAGTGCTGGGGGAAGCAAGGGGGTGATGACCTATCCCTCCAAAAGAATGCAATTTAGGTTTAAAGAACATCTTGGCGTATATCAAGGGGTTGATGTACAATGTGCTGTTCATTAAATTCTCATGATTTGCATCGCACAATACACACTCACACACACACTGAGACAAATTGGATTCTGCTCTGCCGGAGAACAGGATGAGTAGGGACACTAATGCCCACTCTGCCCTCACACTTCTTCACACCAAGAGCCAACTCAATCAGGCACATTTAAGAGATATACTCCCTTTGGCTTTTCTGGTAACGTGGGCCTAGGGAAGGCTATGCTTTAAAGAGTGGTGATCCAGTGGTGACCCAACCAACACAACAACACATTCCAAAATAAATGAAATGTCAAATCACGGTGTAAATTAATATACATACTTTAATCAAACACACCATCTGCAAGAAACGAACTAGAAAACACTGTACAAACCACACCCCTGTGTAAAGAACAGAGAAGATGCAATAGATAGAAGTATGACAAATTCTGAATATGAATACAGTGTGCAAATAATTAACCTAAAAAGGATACATATTTGGGTTAAGAAAAGGTCTTTATGGCACAAGTGGACCAAGGGAGTCGTTAACAGCATCAAACCCAGCTTTGAGCAATGATGCAAGCAGATCAAGCTCAGTTTGGGTATGTTGACAGTGTGGGTCCAAGCAGCAAGCGTGCGTCAAGCAGGTTTAAATGTGGTAGCTCTCTGCAACATGAAGGAGGCTTTTGGAGATGCAGGTTGGGGCACTCACAAGCATCTCTTCCAAGTCGGGCCTGGTCGAGTTGGAATGTAACCACCAAGAAGGGTCTATGTGTTCAAATCAGCGGGCAGCAGTGGTCTAAATAGTGGTCTAAATAGTGATGCTGTTGCGCTGAGGTGCGGTTCAGCGAAGCAGCAGTTTTGTTGGGTGAGCCTGATCATGTTGTGGCGTAACCCCTGGTTTGAGTCGTCAAGTGACACTCAAGTGGTTTCAATCAGGTCCTGGTGCAATTTTTCAAAGGTTCAGAGAAGTGTCAGAAAGTAGCACCGGCAGGAGCCCTCAGCTTCGATGGCATTGAGCTTGGCTTCAATGGCATTGAGTTTGGCTTTGCTATCTGTCTCACTGGTTTTGAGATGGTGGAACAGGAAGCCTTAACAAATCTTGTCCTCCAGTTGCTTTGAGACCCAATTCAGGGCTCAAGAACAGGGTGAGCCCTTTAATGGTCTGCTCTCCGAGCCTTGGGATTTTCTGGAGCAGAAAGGAAGATCCTGATTCACAGCAATTGTCACCCCCAATGTGTCCTGGCAGAGGGTAGGCAGTAGAGCTGTCCTCTACCTTGGACTGCTCCTTCTTCATCTCAGTGGCTGAGGACTTTGGAAAGTGGAACTCTTCAAAAAGAGCCTGTGATTAGGCTGTTTACCAGTACATGTTCACACAAGTGACTGGGATGGAAGTGGGAGTTCTGATTGCCCATTGTGTGGTAGGGGAGCAGAATCCATTACTCACTTTTTGTTAATCTGTGAAAACCTGAAGGAGCTCTGATAAAGGTACCTTAAAAATGTGTTCCAGCTATTTCACATCTCAACAACTGGGGACGCGGTGCAGTTCTGTAAAATGACGTCAGATCTGAAGGTGGTGTACTTTATTTCCAAGTAGGGCATGGTTAAAGAGAAGCAAAGCCCTGTATCTTTGTGCTCTAAGGATATAGCGCAAGACACATCATTGTATTTGTGGGCATTGGAAATGTATATGAAATATGTTTTACTAAACGACCCCAGGTTACCTTAACAGTGATATATTCTAACTATCTGTAATGTGGTTTTGAAATTGGTAATTGTAACAAGTGAGGTTTTTCCTTTCGTAATGAATTATGCAAATGTCTGTGTCATGCTTTCTGTGATTTTATCTCCAATCTTGAATTGTATTTAATATTTGTATTCTGTTTATGTACCTACAAGGCTTATGCAGAATAAAGGTTATTAACAACAAAAAGAGGCCCCACTCCTTTCCTTGCAAATGCAGCACCCTGATGTGAGGCTATTCCCTTTGAATGGGTGTGCTCCTTTGATGCCTGGCTAGGGACAGCTGCCTGTGGAACGGCTGTGTCTGGAGGAGGGCATTACTTACCCTCACAAAGAGACCAGACAAGAGGCATGGTCATTCAGGTTCCTGTCCTGTCATTTGGCAGGCTTAACCTGTCTGGCCAGAGTACTCATCACCTTGCGCAGCTGACCTGGCTCACAGGAGCTGACACACGTATGATATCAAATTAAATGTAGCTGAAATGATCATAAGTAGTACCAGGCACCATGCCTTAACTCAGGTGTAGCTTATCTTGAGAATGTACCTTGCCACCAGCATGGGATACTTATGATCATCACAGTTTTGGTACAGGGGTGCACATCTTAAATTCAGTCCCTGCTCTGCAGAGACTTGGCTGTCATGTTTTTTTTTTAATGTTTGGTGCTGTATTGATTTGAAATACGTTTTTAAAAAAAGCTAAATTCTCCCAGGTGCGAACAAGGCATGGTCACACTTTTGCCTCTTAAATCATCTTTATATGATGCTCATGGATGTACAGCTCTTTCCTTGCCTTCTAGAATTGGGACATTTGGCCAAATGGTTAAGCATGGAATATTTTTGTAGCGTTCTGTGGCTCTCAGTAAAGATGTCTGATGTAGCAGAGAGCTTTGGGGTTTGACAACAGCTGAAAACATGCATTTAATGTCATGTTACCATTCAATCGGTGTCAGACCTCCATCGTTTTATATGATAGACATGGGGAGACACAGTGTGCTTGTTTTAGTTTCTCTTTTGGTAATGGTAAAGTAGTCCTGGCAGCAATGCAGGCACAGATGTGTTGATCCTTGCATGCCATTAAATTGCTTTCAATCCAACTAGCCTACTCCTTTCAGTGACAAACTGTATAATGGCTGTGCAAGGCACTAATTCTTTTGCTCTAAAAATGATTTCCCTTTTCTATGTAACTCGCTTTACTGCTTCACTACTGCCTGAAGGAGGGCATTTGAGTGAAACTTCCTTGTGCATTGCCAGTGTCTTAAACTATTACATAACAGGTATATTAGTGAACAATCAACAACAAAAATCAACAATATTTTAGCACTGCAAAATAAAGGACATATATGTAAATAACTCACACTTCTTGCTGTCACCTATTTAGTGCAGTAGCTTCTGTTGTGCTATACATCAAGCAAATACCTCCATTATGTTGGAGACATTTTTCTCATACTCTCATTTATTATATATATTTTTTTATTGTGAAACAGAACAGGCCTAAAAGATACAATTTAGACTGTATATCATAAAAAGAGGCTGTACGAAATAGCATACCCATCACAATCCGTTCTGTTGAATGTCTGTATGCCTTCCCAAATATATCACAAAAACACTGTACATCATGTTGACCTGATCCTTAAAAGGCTATATAAGCAATGCACTCCCTGACCACATCCTCTGTTTCCTGTCTCCCGAGGGCAAGCAAACACACAATATCGGATCATTATGACATACATGTTGATGAAGAGTGTGCAAACTTTCACCACGCACTGTTCTTTCTACTTTATTAGGTTCAAAAGAAGAAAATCGTATACGGATACATATATCACTTATATAATATATTTATAACTATATATATATTTATATAGTAATACAAAAAAATAGTATATATATATAGATATATATATAGATATATATATATATATAGTATTTTTTGTGTGTAATGAAATTAGATTTTTACAAGATCTGTAAAACGCAAAAGCAAGTTTCCAAAATTTCAAATTTTCACAATTTCAAAGTTTCACAGTTTTCGTCGAGTTTGTGTGAGACAGACAAGAAATTCCCAAGAGAGTCAGTCAGTTGATGGGGCACCTTCTGCCCTTTTTCTGCGGTCTTTGATCTTTTCCATGGCATTTTCCATGATCTTTACCATGGCTATGGTCCATTTCGTTTTTTCCCCAGAGATCAGGCAGGTCCACCAGACCTCTACCTCGAAGAGTTTCGAATCTTCGAAGAGCGGTGTCAGATAGACTGTTCTCACCTGTTTCATTTCGGACAAGTCAGCAGCAAATGTCTTTGCGTTTCTGGTTGGTTCTGGCCTACGCATAGTCTACAGATGTTCGAACAGGAGGTTGATCTGATAGCCAAAATTTCGTTCGTTGGCAGCAAGTTTAAGCAGGCTCTCATAAAAGTCTTTCTCAAAGATGTATCTGGGAATTTGGCACAATATTCCAAAGGGACTTTCAATAAGTGTTTTAGCAGTTTCTTTGATGTTGCACCTTCGTTGGTTTTGATCCAATCCAGATTTTCCAATTTTACTTTCACTCTTTGTGGATTGCGGATCAAATCTTCCTCTGTGCAGGCTACATCATTCAGCTTACTTTTTAGAGCTGCCACCCATAAGTTTAGCACGGCCAATGAGTGCTTTTGATTTCCTCCGCAATCATCTGGTATACTGGAAGACTGTTGGGCAACAGGGTTTTCCTAAAGAGCTGAATGCTACTTAGTTCGACTGTTGATGCTAGAGACAGTAGACGCAGTTCACGTCTGATTGCTGTGATCGAGGTCAAGTTCGATAAACCAAGGACCGCTTTTGTCATGATTCACCGTTTGCGCCCCTTCTGGACTACATGGTCCATTAAACACTGCAACATCCTTTCGAGCATACTCCCAACATGGCTGACGCCATTACGAAGTTACCTGTCTAGTGTTTCAACTGACCTGCCACTTCCTAGAAAACAGACGTGCCCCCGCGGCTCTGTGCTCACAACGCTACCTTTCTGAAGTTCCGACAAGTGTGTGTCTAACTTTCCTCTACTCCTGTGCTATCCCCCTTGTTTAGCCGTTCCAATTCCTTCCTGGTAATATTTGGTTCTGCCCGCGCTATCCGCTTGTGGAATTGTTCCTTCCACCTTCTCCTTGGGGGCCTTAGCCCGGATCTGCTCTGCACTCGTACTCTGCCTTTTGCACGGTACACGTTTCCCAGTTCCTTCCTTTTTTCCATAACCTTCCCGCACTCAGTCTATACTTACCTGATCCTCCCGGGAGTTCTGAACGCCAGCATCTCTACAAGACTGGTACCCTGCACACTGGCGACAGAGGACACTCGCCCGTGTCTGTACAAATCCCAGGCCATCAGAAAGAAGGAAAAACCTCCGAAGAACAAGACTTCAAAGGATAAACAGGTGATATTTGAGGTGAACTGTGACAGCTTTCCACAGGTGGCCTTCCAATTTTGGCCATAGTGAGACAGGTATGTGTAAGGTCGCCTACATCCCATATACTAGGGAGGGAACCACTTTTGCCTTGTAGAATTGGATTGCTGGCAATAGTGAGAACTTTCCATATTTTTTATCAATCGTTCTGGTTTGTGCCATTAAGTTTCTGATTTTATGCCACAGTGCCTGCTGCATTTTAACTTCCTTTGTGGAACTGTCAAGGAAGACTCCTAAGTATTTGAAATCGGAAACTATCTCGATTTTGATGTTATCTAGGGAGTAATACGGGATCTTGTTTTTCTTCTTCGGATATCTTTCCAGAATAAGAATTTTTGTCGTTGACTTGTTTATTTCGAGGTTGTTGTCTTCTATATATTGTAGAGGATGCGGGAGACAGCATGTTTGCCTATTTTTGGTGGAAATTATCAGATCTTATTTTCTGTCTCTTTATAATTACCCAAAAAGGCGATAAACAGGGCGGGAGCTAAGGGAGCAGCCCTGTTTAACTCCACATTCTGATGGAATTTCTTAGGACAAGAGGCCTTGCTGGGTCAAATGCATTCGTAATTTGGTGTTCGTGTGTAAAGCCTTTACGGGTTCCAAGATCGACGGAGGACAGTTTCAGGCTTGCAACTTGGACCAGAGTTTTTGTCTGTCTACTTTGTCAAAAGCCTGAGTCAAATCAACAAAGGCTAAAAACACTCTAGGGGCGCCAGTTCTGATGTTACTTTTAATGATGTTTAGTAGCAAGATGTTGACCGATGTCCCCACACTTTTCTGGAAGCCCGTTTGACATGGGTCGTTACTGGGCGAAGCTCTTGCCTATTTCTGGAATTTAGCAAGCAGTAGAGTCGCAAAGAACTTTCCAATAATGTCTAAAGCGATAACTCGCCAGATCTTCTCTATTACCCTTTTTAACGATTGGGGCAACCACTGCTTGGGACCAAGAGCTTGGAATTTCTTTCACACACTGGCCAAAAATGTTACCAATGAAGATTGACTATTCTTATGGATGTTGTTTTAAGTCAATATTGGTCAAGCCATCGGGATCTGGCGCTCTTGATGAGTTCAATTTCAAAATTGATCTTTTAATGTCGTCCTCGTCAGTTAAATCGGTCCACGGGGCCTCAGAAGGTCTCTCCGAGACCTGGCACCGAATTGAGGAAAGTTCAAACATGTTTGTAAAATAGCTCACCCAGATTGCTTTGGGCACTGAGTTTGATAATTGGCCATTAATTTGGAAGTCTGTTTTTGTTATTAGGGCCCAGAAGTCCAGTGATTTCTTACTAGTTAAGGTCTTTAGCATCTCTTCAGCGTCGTTCTGGTAAAGTGTTGTCCTATGGTTTTTCGGCCATGATTTGTACTTTTTTACCTCTAGATAGAGAGCTGTATTATTTTCCTCTGTGTCATACATTTTGACCAGTCTTTTCATTTTCCTAAGAATCCTCCGTTTGTCGACCAAGGTCATATTATATTCATGATTGTGTTTTCTTTTTTTCAACCAGTCCTCCCGACTTTGTAAGTCAGTAGCAGGGGAATGCAGTTTATTCTGGATGTCACTTCTGAGATAGTATTCCCATCCATTAAGGTTTTGTATTTTTGTATTTTTCCGTTAGATCTGTTATGTCTAATGCCGTCAAACAAAGGCGTGTTTGCTGTTTATTCACTTCCAGCCTCTTTTTATATGTTCTTTTATTTTGAAGATAGCTGGAGATCCAAGTAAGGGACAACAAGTTGTGGTCCCTTTCTTTAAATCTTATTACTTTGAATGTTGAGATGAGAGGGAGCAGGGCGTGGGCAACGAATAAGTAATCCAAGGTTGCCTTTGAGTTGGCACTTTCCCAAGTAGGAAGAAGGGACTGGTCGTCTTGCAGCCATGCAAAATTATGGAAGTTCCGTGATGTCATTAACTTCAACCAGACGTCACCCCGCTTTTTGGCTAAAGAGATGGTCATCTGTTTCTTCGCGTTTTCACTTGAGTTGGTACATTTGGCGTTTAAGTCACCACAAATGATTATCTGGGATGTCTCGTACTCCACATAGATTTTATCAATGGTGTCTGCCATAGAAGCACCAAAGTTTTCAGGTGAGGTACTTTGCGGATTCCAATAGATAACTGCCAGCTGAGTTGAGGTCCACAAATTTGAACCTAATTCAAGGTGTTGCCAAGATGAAAGAACCGCCAATAGGCCACAAAACTCCACCAGTTTGTTTATGATGGCAATCCCAGAGCCAATCCAGACTGCCATAAGAAGACCAGAAGACAGACGGCCTAAAGCACCTTGGGCGGCAGGAGAGATCTCAATGGAGAAACCTTCAAGAGTTGGCTTCTCCACCAACCATGTCTCTTGGAGGCACAGAATGTAAAAAGCTCCAAGATCTTGGCTCTCAGGTTTTGTCAGGTGCAAGTGACCTCTCGTGTTCCACGACCCCATACTCAGAGTTTTGGGTGGTGAGATGAAGTGTTCTTGTTGTTGGTGGTCGTAGAAAAATCTTTCTGTAGTTTGTCGTTGCAATCTCTTGCCCTTGCTAATCATCGATTGCCACCACTTCCAAGGACCCCTCTGTGGCCTATCATCGTTCAATTCATTCAGTGGATCACTTTGCAATATGTCCTGAGTGCCTGATGCATTCCGGCTATTTTTGTTGGCCCCAGCGTAACTTGAAGCTGGCCTGTTTTCTTGGGTGCCTACAATTTTCTGATGTTCATTGTCCCTTTCAGATTTCTGTCCTTCCCTTCCTCTCTTTACATTCCGATAGTGCCCGTAAACACGAATCGTTTCCGATCTCTCGGATTGCAATCTATGTATGCAATTTCGTGTATCTTGCGGAGGTCTCAGCTTAGCATCCCATCTCTTGAATTTGTAAAGTTCTTCTGTTCTTAATGTGTATCACTGCTTTTTTGGGGCCGTTTCATTCCCTGTTTTGTGTCCTCTATTCTGTATAATTGACACTGGTAATTCCGCAACGCAAGGCGAAGGCCAGTACATTGAAGTTCGATGTAAATTTCCTGAGTCAGGTCTTGCACTGAAGAGGCCTTTATGTGTAGGTACGCTTTTGCTTTCTGGTCTCTGTGGTAGGGCTCGATCAATGTAAAATCTTCTGTATGTAATGATCGAAGGTTGTGCACTTTTCTGAGCAGTTTTAGTACTGTTTTCCTATTTAGGACCATGTACACATCTTTACTTGCTGGTTGCTCCAGTTTAAAGATTTGTGTAGCCCCCTTTTGTTTGCAAGCATGTGGTTGAAGGCTGTCGGCCTGTACGTCGTGTCCTTGTTGTTTAGCCCCATGGGGCGCTTCTGCTGACATGCTTGGCCTTGGTTGAACTTTGCGCCTTTTGTTTGTTTGACGTTAAGACGACGGGTCGCTTTCCTTGTCTATTGAAACCCTTACTTGCGAATCTATAGGTTTCTTTTCTGAGGAGGATTGCCTGTCTAGAGAGATTGAGGTTTTACATTTTGAGTCTGGGGTTGATCCTGAAATCTCGATACTTTCTAGTATTCGGTCAGCTGGCGGGGCCACTTCTGACTGAACCAAAGGCCTCTCTGCGGGGTCCTGATGTTGGGTGATGTCCATCAATGAATTTTCCACCATAAAATCTTCAACTGTTATTGGAGATTTAGGGTTGTCCACCACCACACAGGACGACTGGCAGATGTCTCGATGAGTAGTATGGTTATTCAGGGCCTTGGGTCTCAAAGCTTTGTCAAACAAAGGGGCAATCAGCTGCCCTACTTTCAATAGAAAAGGGGGATTGTTTGCCACTAATTGTAATGTCACTTTATGCTTGTTATTTGCCACCACCTCACAAATTGAATTTTTTTTGTGAGGTGTGCACTTTTGGATGCAGAATCATGGCTTGCGCCCCTACGATGTTTGAATTTGACAAATGGGGCACTGACCCCGGATGGGAGTAATCCGAGGATGTTTGTGTTTCTCTCTCTATTTTCTTTGAGTCCAATGAATTTTCACCTTTATGAGGATTTAGTTGTTCTTTCAGTGCCGCAAATCTTGATTCCCGTAGCATTTGTTGTTCTGCGTTTTTTTGCTCCAAAGTTGTTATGTAACCTTCTACCTAGATTAGCCCAGAGTGCATCATAGCGATGATCATGGTGTTGTCTTTCATAGAGTCATTTAATGCCTCATATAGCTTTCCAAATGGGGCCAGGGCTATTGTCACTGCTGACATAATCATCAGAAGGTCAGGTTTTTTTGAAGGCGAATCCTTTTGGGCTGTCGTAGGTATTTCGTTCAACCTTCTGTTTCTCGACGATGTGCCTCTCAGTGCCATACAGGGCTGAGTTGGTAGTGGCTGGCGCGTTGGAGTTTCGTCCCGATAACTAGCTTCTCCGCCGAACGTTAATGGGAGGGAATTTCCGAGCAAGCATGGGATGGCCAGGCCAGTCACATGGGTTTCGTCATTGCTACCATTTGTCACCTGACGTGCTTCCTCTCTATGTTCCTGGACGTTGGTATCAGAGGGATGCAGGTTAAAAATGACAGGATGGACGTCAGTTGGTAGAACCGCCCCAGTTGGAAATAGGTCCTGCCTTTTTGCAGGATTATTTGTAAGGGAGGGAGCAGTCCTCTGCAATTCTTAGGAAAGCCTGCGCTTGGAATTTGTAAAGGTGTAGTCTCTTTCAGTAATTGTACATTCCTTTTTGTGGTACTTAGCCCTGCTGAAACTTTCATGATTTGGTAGTCAGATTGGATACTTTTCGGTGGTGAATTTCGGGAGGATGCTGGTGAAGTCCAATCGGCTCTCTTTACCCCCACTTCTTTTGTTTTCCATGATTTATTTAGTGGGGGAGTTTCTTGAATAGCCTCCACTATTTCAGCGTCAGATAATTCCAAGGGTTCATCTAATTTTCTCTTGTACTGCTCCTTGAAAAAGGCTTTTAATCAATGGCTTAGGGAGCAATTACCCTGCTTCGTTTTTTATGTTATGCTTAGCCTGTCTTTTAGTTGGGGCTTTCAATGTATTAGAATCATTTACCGGAGTGTCTCCCTTTTCTTTTTATGTCACAGGATGACTTTTCTCTTGCCATCTTTTTGTATATGCAATTTTGTTTCGTAAGAGTACCTCAGTTTTCCTACTTTTAAGAGATGACATATCTAAAAATTTCTCAGGAGTGATTAGTTTCGGCGTGTCTTTGTTTAAGGCATTCCTTGGTAAACAGTCGCTATATGAGTCCAGATCCAAGACTGCTTGATCTAATTCGACAGTTGAATTGCCTAGTTTGGGTGCTTCACCAAGTTCCTTTTGGTAGCAATGTTCATTTTCTGCTAGTTACTGTGATGGCTTGGCATGAACCAGGGACTTTATGTTCGGCACAGCTCGAAACGGACCCAAAGTGCTCCCTACGGCACTACCGGGAGTAGGTGCCATATTCCGTTCTTGATATTCCTGTGCATCAAGTGCGAGATCTTTCTGTCCAGTAACATGCGCTTTCGTCAAGCTGCTCAGAGCGCTGCGACCCACGTCCACTCCCACTGAAGCCAGAGGTGCTGGCAGAGACCATCCTTCGATCGTCTCAATCAAAATGCCACTCGCCAGTGCGGCGGTTTGGCTACTGCGGGGGGGATGATGGGTCTGCGTCCAGAATCACCAGGGTGAGCTTTTCGGGTGGCACTGTTGCCATGAACAGAGCCCCAAAGAGGGACCTAGGGGTGGTCATGTTTGTGCTATATTCAGAAGGTCCCCATTCAGCGTTAAGCCGATCCGCTTTCACTAAGGCAGGTACATTTAAAACCTTCTTTTTCATGGTTAGATCCAAATCCTGGAAAACGTCTCCTGACTCTCGATCAGCTTCAGAGTTGCACTCCGTTAAGTCACTCGTTGGTAGCCGTAAGTATGCAGCTGTAAACAGGGGAAAGTTTCCCGCATTACCCATGTTACGACCAGGAGCAGCTTGAGTCTTACCTCTCTGTATGGGCGATTTCTTCTCTAATAGTGAGGTGTGGCTTCTCAGATGGCACCGGTCCTTTTCTGGGTTCAAGGAATCGTTGGTTCTGTTGATCATGTCTGTCTCTGTCTCAATAACAGCGGCCACTGCGGTCAATCCCTTCGCCTCCCTCAGGTGGCAGAGACTGACACACAGCTCTGTGGTCCAGATGGGAGTTTAGTGGGTCCTCCCACAGTAAAATCAGTGATGAAAGAATCAGGGGCGGAGATGCATCAAAGCAGCAAACAGCCAAACAGCCAGGTAGGAGAAAGTTCGCCCTTGACTTGACTTCCTGAAAGGGGCAGGGCTTCGGGTCGCCGCGGAGGAAGAACTCAGCTTACACTGAAGATGCAGCCAAACAGCCAGGTAGCAGAAAGTTAGCCCTTGACTTGCTCGGTATATATGCCCCTGTGATAAAATAACATAATCAAATACACAGCCGGCAGTGCCGGTTGTGGCACAGCAGAGAATTGTTAGAAACAAAAACGTTAAATAAAATATCCCACCATTCACAAATGAATGTATATCACAATATACGGTTGGTTTAATGAACAGGTTAGTTCAACAGGTGCCACCTTAAGGAGTTTCAAAATCAGAAACAAAATATAAACTCACAAACATTAGTTCTCGAATACAATGTGAATATATTTTAGCCACACATTAAACATGCACGTTCCACTCTAGAGCCCACTATTAAAGGCTACCGTCAGGAAATATAGTAATGGAGATAAAGGGCAACCCTGCAGGTCCCCTCTCATAAAAAGGCATGGAAAAAGGTAGGACGCATAAAAATGGACACATTTAGGGGGTAATTCATAGAATTCAGCACACAAGTGGCCCACGCGGCTGGCGCACAGTGTGCGCGTGCGAATCCCTGCGCCAGCCGCGTGCGCCAAAATACATTTCTGCGCACAGCGTATTCATGGATTCCAGCCACCAAAACCAGCCGTGGCGCACAGTGGCTTAGCGACCCCGCAGCAGTGCCAGTTACGCCCCCAAGAACGCCCCTTGCGCAGGGAAAAGGCATCAAAATCCCCAATCCAGCGCAAAGGGCTGCGCTAACCCTGTACTAGCACGGCAAGCGGGGTACGTGTATCACTGGGGTGCGCGGGAAGTACCTCACGTTATTCCATCAGGGTACGTGTACATCAGGGGTGCGCGGGAAGTTCCACACGCGATTCCATCAGGGTACGTGTACATCAGGGGTGCGCGGGAAGTTCCACAAGTGAATTCAGCAGGGTACGTGTATATCAGGGGTGCGCTGGAAGTTCCACACGCGAATGTCCTGGGTACGTGTATTTCGGGGTGCACAGAAACTTACACACTTGAATTCAGCAGGGTACCTGTATTACTGGGGTGCGTGGGAAGCTTCACATGCGATTGGCCCTGTGCGAGCGTGGTACGTGTATTTCAGGGGTGCGCGGGAAGTTTCACACGCGATTCCATCAGGGTACGTGTATATCTGTGGTGCGCTGGAAGTTCCACACACAAATGTCCTGGGTACGTGTATCTTGGGGTGCGCGGGAAGTTTCACACGCGATATCAGCAGGGTACGTGTATTTCAGGGGTGCGCTGGAAGTTCCACACGCGAATGTCCTGGGTACGTGTATCTTGGGGTTCGCGGGAAGTTTGACACGCAAATGTCCTGGGTACGTGTATCTTGGGGTGCGCGGGAAGTTTCACACGCGATATCAACAGGGTACGTGTATTACTGGGGTGCGCTGGAAGTTCCACACGCGAATGTCCTAGGTACGTGTATCTTGGGGTGCGCGGGAAGTTTCACACACGATATCAGCAGGGTAGTGTATTTCAGGGGTTCCGTGGAGTACTACACGTGAATTGGCCGTGTGGGTCCTCCCAGGTGTTCGCTCCACAACCTCCACGGCCCCTGCAGGCAGCCCACACCACGGGGGACTAGCCTGCACCACCCACTCATGTCCCCCTGCACACCCACACCCCAGCACTGTGGGGCACCCTCCACCAGGCCCCCAACTCATGTCCCCCTGCACCCCCACCCCCCAGCACTGTGGGGCACCCTCCACCAGGCCCCCAACTCATGTTCCCCTGCACCCCCACCCCCCAGCACTGTGGGGCACCTGCCACCAGGCCCCCAACTCATGTTCCCCTGCACCCCCACCCCCCAGCACTGTGGGGCACCCTCCACCAGGCCCCAACTCATGTTCCCCTGCACCCACACCCCCCACCACTGTGGGGCACCCTCCACCAGGCCCCAACTCATGTTCCCCTGCCCCCCCCCACCTCCCAGCACTGTGGGGCACCTGCCAGAAGGCCTCCACTCATGTCCAACTCATGTTCCCCTGCACCCCCATCCCCCAGCACTGTGGGGCACCCTCCACCAGGCCCCCACTCATGTCGAACTCATGTCCCCCTGCACCCCCACCCCCCAGCAGTGTGGGGCACCCTCCACCAGGCCCCCAACTCATGTTCCCCTGCATCCCCACCCCCGAGCACTGTGGGGCACCTGCCACAAGGCCCCCAACTCATGTTCCCCTGCACCCCCACCCCCCAGCACTGTGGGGCACCCTCCACCAGGCCCCCAACTCATGTCCCCCTGCACCCCCACCCCCCAGCACTGTGGGGCACCTGCCACCAGGCCCCCACTCATGTCCAACTCATGTTCCCCTGCACCCCCACCCCCCAGCACTGTGGGGCACCCTCCACCAGGTCCCCACTCATGTCCAACTCATGTTCCCCTGCACCCCACCCCCCAGCACTGTGGGGCACCTGCACCAGGCCCCCAACTCATGTTCCCCTGCACCCCCACCCCCCAGCACTGTGGGGCACCCTCCACCAGGCCCCAACTCATGTTCCCCTGCACCCCGACCCCCCAGCACTGTGGGGCACCCTCCACCAGGCCCCAACTCATGTTCCCCTGCACCCGCACCCCTCAGCGCTGAGGGGCACCTTCCAGCAGGCCCCCACTCATGTCCAACTCATGTTCCCCTGCACCCCCACTCCCCAGCACTGTGGGGCACCTGCCAGCAGGCCCCCAACTCATGTTCCCCAGCCAACATGTCATCACAATCTAGATCCCTGGTCCCTATGGTCAGCTTCCAAATGCCAAACACCCACCCGAGTATTGCATCCACCCACTTAGAAATGGCAATAACATGATAGAACCCTAATTGCAAGTTTGGAAATGAACACATGTCCCTCACATACACCCAATGGGTGTCAGTGAATCTCAAAACCCATATCATGATATGCATGAAACCAATGAGATGATAATACACATTGAAGTTTGAACAAAAAATATGTATTAAAGGAAACATAAATTGAATCAAAAATAAACAAACAGAAATGGGAATTAAAACAAAAAAAAAACAGCATGTCCGTGAAATAATGCAAAACCAAAAATCATAATCCAAAGGAATGGTGTCCAAAGTCACAGTCCACAAAAGAAAATCTAATGGAAAATTATAATTGAAAGCCATTGCTCCATGGGTAAATTGTAAAAAAAAATAATCCAACAGTCAACTATATACAGATGAACAAGCCAGGGTCCATGATCCCAACAGAAGAAATGAAACCTATCTAATAACACTACCTAATAAAAAATAACTATATACAAAAATGTGGCCCATTGTCCAAAAGGTCCAAAAAAATGCAAAACCAAAGGAAACCTAACACTAACTACAGAACTATTTACAAGGGCAGGGGGCTAGTCCGACGGCTCACTTTTGGATGTCCCGGGCCAGGGCATCATCGAACTCCTGCTCAATGTCCCGGAGGCGGTCCTCCTCCATGGCCCCGAGGGTCAGCAGAGCCGTCGACATGTCCACCTCCAACCCCCTGCGGATTGCCTCGAGGCACTCAGCCCGCCTCAGGGCCCTCCGCATGGAGTTCTCCGCCCTGACCATCGTGAGCCGTGCCTCTTCCGCCCGCTCCGCATCTATGGCGTGGCCCAACCGCTGCCACACGGAAGACATTTTCTGTCCTGGGTCCTCCTGCCCTCCGGCCAATGCCTGCCCTTCCGATGTCGAAGGCCCCGAGCCATCATGGCTCCCAACACGTTGCTGCTGCTGCTGTGCCTCTGCCCGTGCACTGCCTCCTGCTGCCTGCACATCCTCCGCTGGCTGGGGTGCAGTCGTTGATGTGGCCACCCCTGCTGGACCTCCGACTCCCAACTGTGGCAGGGATGCCTCCTCCACCATACTGGCCGCACCGTCAGAGGCAGCTCCACAGGGCACCCAGGTAACTGATGGGTGGGAAGATGGCACGGAGGATGACTGGCGCATAGGGGGTTCAGTTGAGGAGGGGGTCGCAGCAAGCCCCATCAAACGGAGGAATCCGGCCTGGGTGACCTGTCCCAGTAGGCCGACGCGGTCAAGGAGCCATTCGAGATGACGTGCAGTCTCCACATGAAAAGACTGCAGGTCACCTCGCATGGCCCGTTGACGCAACGCCACACCAGTCAGGACAGGCTCAACCCAGACCCGGATAGCCACGTCCGCAGGCAGAGGAAGGCCAGTTGTCGTGAGCTCATCCCCTGCCTGAAAACGAGTCTGGACGTAGGCATCCCTGCTGGTGCAAGATGATGCAGGGACAGGATCAGGGACAGGATTGCACACAGGCACCTCTGCGGCGGCCTGTGCTGCCTCCTGTCCCTGGTCCTGCACTGCACCACTAGCACCAGTGGAATCCCCACCTCCAGACCCCGTCTCTGTTGCTTGCACGGCCTCCTCCTCCACCAAACCCCCCACCAACCTGGATGACTCCGTGCCATCTTCCCCCATTGTGCCCTGTGGGGTCCCAGCTGCCCCTTCTGCTGCTGAGGAGACCAACTCCAACCTCCACCTCTTGGACCTCCCCCCGGCAGCTGCGGCCTGGGACGCGGCACCGGACTCCTCACTCCCCGACGAGATCACAACCTGGGAGGGGAGCCGGGCCTTGCATCTCCGGCTGGCGGTGGGATCCCACCGCTGTGCTCCACAGCACCTTCTCCGCCCTCTTCATCAGTTGACGCTAGAGACAGGTAGAAATAAAACACAGGCATCAGGGCACTGTACAATGGACACATACACACACGACAGTTGTACATGAGTGGCATTGGCAAACCTCAGACATGCCATCACAATCCCCAACACATATGTAATTTCAACTTGCACACATGAGCCATACCACAGCCATATCGCAACTGCCAGCACCATCCATACACATGCAACAGCATGAGCAGGCAATGGTGAGCCAGACATCACATGCAACACAGGGAGTGCACTACACATGTACACACACCACCACACTTGCATGCATGTGTACACCTCTGCCAAGTGTCGCAGTGTTCAGATGGGCATCCATGTCACATCTGCCAATCAGGCTTCCACATCCCGCTGTCACTGCATCCATGTTGCATCACTGTTGCACCCTCGTCAAATACACACACATGCACATGTACACAGTGCTGATACATGCAGCTGAAAACAACATACATCCGTGACATCACGAACATGTCTACTTACATACACATTCGCCAAACATGTGTGCCCACACAACTGCATTTGGCATGCAAGCCTGCACACACAAGCACGATCCATGTCTCACACATTAGAGCCCTCGCATGTGTTAGCCTCACGGCCTTGTACACCCCCACCCATACTCGACCCCATACAAACAGATGTGCAACCTGCACACTACTGAAACATCACCACACGCACAGCTCACAATCAGGATGCATGTACACTTACCGCTCGACTCCAGACGGGTCTGCCTCTCAAGCACCTGGACGTGGAGCGCTGGGGATATGCATTCCAGGACCCTCATCTGATCTTCCGACAAGTGGCCCCAGCGCCCCTTAGCATCCGCTGCCTTCAAGAGGTGCCGGGCCTTGTTCAGGGTCCTGGACCTGAAGTCCTCCCAGCGCTTCTTGACATGTTGGAAGTCGCGGACTGCCACCCCCTCCGCGTTGATGGCAGTCACGATGTCCGTCCAGATCCGAGTCCGTCCTTCCTTGTCGGTGCAGGAACTTCCGAAGAGGGCATCATACTGCCCCAGGACTTGCTCCGCCAGGACACCAACTTCCCTGGCACTGAAGCTGGTGCCCCTCTGCCTCTCTGGCCGGGGGTTGTCAGTGGTGCCAGATGTTGCAGTGCCCGACATTTCAACCCCAGAGGCAGGAGTGGGTGGGCAACTGGGTCCTGGGGCTGGGCTGTGGAGTGATGGAATCCCAGTCGGGAGTTCCAGCAGGGGTGGTCACAGCAACAGTACCCCTGGCTGATGTGCAGGCAGCAAATGGAAGGGCACGTGGGCAGCAGGCAGTCAGGCAGCAGCAGATGGCAGGTGGGAGCGTGCTCGGGGCTCTGGGGGGCAGTAATTCGGCCTTCTGGGCAGGAGCGTGGTCTTCCGTGTGCTTACACGTGGCCAGCTTTATACGGAGTGATTTGGCACGTGAAAATTCTGCACATCAGCGTGTAATTCGAGGAAAGGCCCTTAGCGCGTAAGCGCGTCTGCACGCATATGCAATTTCATTGGACAGAAGGCCCCTCAAGCGCAAGCGCCCCTGTGACGTGACGCGCGCAGGCGTGCATGGGCATTTCAGCGCGCGTGAAAAACTGCACGTCCGCGTGTAATCCGAGGAAAGGGCCCATGTGCGTAAGTGACGTGACGCGCGCGGGCGTTTCCCTCAGCACAGGTTAAAGGTGAGCAGGCCCAGCAGTTCGCTGTACGTGCCTTTCGTGGAGACCGACGTGTGTTGCTGCTTCCTGTTGTTTCGCGCGCCATCACAACTTCACAGCTATCAAGGACGTATCTCTTCTTTTGGCGGGGTTATTGGCTACGCGTGTTTTTCTGCATCGCGCTAGTCAGACGGTGAGTCGCACACGCTCTTTTTCCCACTGCGGGTGCCCCTGTGTATCGCACCCATTTTCGATGTCATAGTAGCCTGCGTGTCCCACGCGTACGCGTTATTCGTGTTACTGGGTACCACCGCGTACTGCGGGAGGTTGAATCCACGCACGTAAGCTGCAGGGTTGCGTGCACGGTTTTACTGCAGTTTTGGGGTGCCTGAGCGTTGCGTGACCCGTCACTACATCACCGGGGTCACATAGAGCCTTGCAGGTGCAGGGGGGCTGTTAACATCTTGCTTCCCACCCCCTTCACCCCAATTGCCCAGGTCAATTGTGGTGTACAGCTCCCATTGGCACCACTCCATCTGTGCCGGCACTACTACATCTGTGCCATGGTTGGGAGGCCACCAAAGGTGAGGGGCGCCTCAGCTGGGCGTACTCCTCGTGGCGGGCGTGGTCGGGGACGTGGCCGTGGTGACCAGGGAGTAGGGGGACTCCAGGGTGTCCAGGGCGGCCACAGAGGGGGAAGAGGCAGGGGTGCGCCACTTGAGCACAATGTTGTGCCATGTGTCAGTGCAGTCATGCCACCACCCCCTGTGGTTCCGGGGATGCAGCTTCTGCATCTGGCACTGGTGCCTGTGTGACCCGGCAGTCCATTCCATCGACTGCCACGGGCCCAAGGGTAGTGGTAGCTGCAGGTGCAGCTGTGGACAACGCCACCCAGGCTCCGAGTCTGCCAGCGCAGGCTGCGTTGGCACTTGAGGAGCCCTTGGTAGATCTCCAACAGGCCAGGAGGGAAACCATAGGGGCAGGCCGGGCTGCTCAGACCAAGACAAGTGTCCCTGGGGCAGTCATGTCATCTGCTGCCCCGAACAGCCGGGTGTTGGCAAGTGCAGGGGCAGATGCACCCAACAACACCCCGGTTGTGAGTCTGCCAACCAGTACCGTTGCGGTCAATGACCCTGCCATAGCTGATGTTGCTGCGCAGGGTCCATTAGAGGGCACCCAGCTGCCACTGACACAAGTCAGGCCTTTGGTCGTCCCTCCACCTGCCTTGGCTCAATCCACTGAACCCACTGGCCATACTGGTCAGGGCGGCATTAGCCAGCCAGGGTCTGCGCCACAGTCCAAGAGGAGGAAGGTTGCACCTGCAGCACAGGCTGGGACCCCACACAAAGCCACGACCTCCTGCACGTCGAGGAAGAATCCTTTCTGCAAGCAGGAACTGGACTTCCTCGTGGACTACGTGCGGGGCCACAGCCGTGACATGCTAGTGGGGGCCAATAGTCAGACTATGGCTGCCCAATGTGACACCCACTGGAAGCATGTTGCGGAACATGTCAGTTCATTCGGCCATGAGGTGCGCTCGGCGCAAGAGTGCAAAAAGCGTTGAAATGACATCAAACGCAGCACTAAGGCTAAGCGTGCCTCTAATTACAACTTGACTCTGGTGACTGGCGGTGGGCCTGCACCAGAGGAGGAAGAGCTCACTCAGCATGAGGCACTCGTTGCGGAGTTCATACCACCTGAATTGGTCGAAGGAGTGGGAGAGATGCTGGACTTTGATGCCCAGTCCAGTGAGTGTTGATGCGTGTTTGTTGAGGACATGTGTGTTTCCCTTGTGGGATGTGTTGTGCATGATTGCCACTACATGTGACGTGTACATGGTTCTGATGTGTAAGTAATGCAATGCCTCCGTGATGCATGTCTCCTCTGCCTGCATGCGGGGACTCTATGTAGGCATGCTCCCTTGCCCCTCCTCCGCCACTTTGCACCCCAGTTCCACCTTTGCACTGGTCTGCTTCAATCTTGCCAATGTGTACTTTCTTGTTCATGCGTCCTGTGTAGATGCTAACTTCCAGCGCAGAATCTGCCAGACATATGCTGTGTGGTACAGCCTTAGTACTTGTTGCAGGTTATCTCACTTGTACTGTGCATAGGTCAGATGTCCCGCAGGGACATGAGTGCCCATTCATGCTCCATGTGCATTGCACGCATGCCCCTATGTGTCCTTGACTGGATGATCACTGTAATACAAGTCCTTGGTTACATACATTGCATGGCATCTCATCAGCCTTCCCATGTCAACTGTGGCTCAGTACTGCGTTGCACACATGTTTAGGGTCTGACAATCTGTGTGTCTCACAGGCCTCAGCCTGTTCAATGGCCAATGACTCTGTCCAACTGTTGTTGTGTCTTCTTCACACATGGGCGGCATCTAGAGTTTTCATCATGTGTCCTGCTTACTGTCCCATCATCATTTGCAGTGTTGTCATTTGAATCACATTAAGCTGTTGATGCCAGTCAACACTACCTGTCAATACACAGGTGTATGGTCAGCCTTTTGATACCAGGCTAGGCATCCCTGCTTTGGTACTGGGGTGGAGGGGTGCTTGGCTTCTAGATATGGTACACATTGAATG
The DNA here is from genome assembly GCF_040938575.1 of Ambystoma mexicanum. NCBI lineage: Eukaryota > Metazoa > Chordata > Amphibia > Caudata > Ambystomatidae > Ambystoma > Ambystoma mexicanum. The sequence continues at coordinate 616,809,678 of NC_090932.1, read as the reverse complement.
CACAATGCACGTGATGCCTGAATTTCACATTGCACTGCCTTCACATTTCCTGGCACACACGATGGAGTCCTTGTACATGTAGGTAGTGAGTTGCGTACATATTTTCTGCACTGCATAGACCCACTTCCATGGAAACGGCCACCTTTCAACAGGTCTGATAACAGAAGCAATTCAAAGTTGACCCAGCATGCATGCCAGGTTATATGTTGTGTGTCACATGTCTGCCTGATGCGTTTGCTGTCGGTGTGTATGTGTGTTGTGTGCTTCCGACATGTGTAGTGACCTTTTTTCTCTCTATTTTTCAGGTGATGACGCAATGGAGGCGGAGGATGGTGTTGTCATGCCAGACACAGGGTTGTTACCACTAAATCAACCCGGCACTAGTGGGGGTCGTGGGGTGGTAGGTCACGAAAACCCCCAAGTGCTACAGTCCATCTTGTCTCTGGCTGCCTATGAGTCCAGCCTTGATGACGACTCTGACGTCCATGTTGAGTTGGATGAGCATCAAGTTCATGTGTCAGGGGTGAGTGATTCTGATGTGGACACTCCTCTGTCTGCGACACCTGCACTGAGGGATCAGACAGTCTTGGTTCCTCCGCCCGTAGTGGATCGGGACGCAGGGTCACCCTCCACACCAGTCACTGATGTGCTTGGGACATCACGTCGACGGGGGCATGTAGTCGTGCAGTCGCGGGTGGTGCCAACACAGCGAGGACCCCCAGTCCTTGGGTCCCGCAGGGGTGAAGCCCGGCAACGCGGTCGCCGCACGCAACCGCAGTATACTGAGTGGGAGCAAGTCATGACTGCCAATTCAGAACGGCAGGGGGCAGCAATGGAGAACATCGCTGAGAGCATGGAGCGTGTGGCCCGATCTGTGCTCCCCCTGTTAGGCAGGTGCTTCTCCAGTAGCAGGTGGCACGGTCCACGGCCCGCTCGCTCAGGCTGGGCATGGCGGCCTCAGACAGGGCACACCAGGCTGAAATGTCGTCTCTGCGTCAAGCAATTGCTGCTCACGCAGAGGTGCACATGGATGCCCTGAGGGAGGAGTATGCTTCCCTCAAATCCACTCCGGGTGTCCATATGATGTCCCAGAGGCAGCGGGCAGAGGAGAGGTTTGCACAGCTAGAGCGTACCATCTCGGCTGAGCTACAGGCTTGCCAGGAGGTGCAGCGGTTGTCCAGCCAGGCCTTGCAGGAGGAACTCCGTGTTACACGTGCTACCTTGCAGGAGGAAGCACGTGTATCACGTGAGGTTGTGCATGCAGACCTACGTCACATCGCCACACAGAACCATGATCACCCGTCCGGCATACTTGCTGCCGACGAGGGGCAAGCTGCAGCTAGGCATGGCCAGGCTACTGTGTCACGTCCTCCTTTCCAGGATGACCCAGACTCGGACGACCATCTATCTCCCACATAGGTCGGGCTGTGCAGGCGTTGAGCCCATGGAGGTTTTTTGTTTTGGCTCAGCATCATCGCATGTGGATGTTGAGCAGCACCCTGTACCTCCCCCCTCCTGGGTGCCTCCCCTCCCCCCCGGGTCGTATGTGGCCATTTTTGATTTTTCTTTTAGTTTAGTTAGTTAAGTTTCTGTTTGATAGTTGGTTTAATTAGGTAATGTAGGTTTTCCCTAGTTAGTGTAATTAGTTAATATAGTTTAAAATTGCTTGTCTATTGTGCTTTCATGTGACGGTGCGGTGCTTTGTGGCTTTTGAAGGCATCCACTGTCTGTTCCAGCTGGGCCCTTCAGGCTTGTCTTGTGTATGTGTTTGCTGCTTGGGGTCCTTGACTCACATATGCCACTCCTGCCTCCCTTATCCTTGGGCTCGCAAGGATGGTTCGGTGTCACAACCTATTACACAAGGGCTTTGGACTGTCATATCTGTGGCATGTCTGGTGCTGTGTGACTTGTGTTTACACCCCTAGTGGGGATGATTTCGGTGTTATTGTCCACTGTTCAGCTTTTGCTAGATGGGGTGTTTCATGATTAATGTGTACATTCATTGCTATGCATTGTGTAGTATGTTTCTTATCTTAACTGTACACGTGCTTGTTTCAATTCATGCCGTAGATAGTGTGTTCCACACTTTGGATGTGAAAGACGGACTGATGGTGTGATTTCTGATGTAACTCTCTGACATGGTCAAGTATGCCTGAAGAGACACACACAGATGACTCTAAAGCATTAATCATGTGTTTCATGCCCTTTCTGCAGGGGGATGAGCCTCCAGAGCACCTTTGCCAGCAGACATGGCCCATTGGACATCGGAATTCTGGACACGTTTGTTGGTGCCCACATGCACATGTGTGCACAAGCAGAGGCACAGGGATTGCAGACCTACATCCTAGAACTGCTGACGTGTTCCAAGGAACTCCAGGCAAGGTGAGCAGAACAGGGGGGCCACAACACAGCAAAGCTTGCACCAGGCGAGTTGCACATGCAGGCTTAGTCACAGCACTGAGGGTGAGCTTGGACGAATATTGGTGTTGAAGCACACAATGCAGCTCAGATGTGTTGGTGGACTGTTGGCTGTTGATTGTAAGGTTGTCTGGGACACCTGTAGGGGCAGTGGCACATGCCCTCCGGTACACCAAGGTCCATTGAGGCACTTGTATCAACCATGTAGCCTTCCGAGACATGGAAAGGGGCAGCTCACAGGGACATACAGCAAGGGACATACTCGGGTGCAGTGCATTTCATTTCCATGTACATTTTGATAAATGCACTGCCAACTTTGTTTCGGTCATGGTGGTACACAACTTGCTCTGAAGTCATGCCTTGCTATATGGGTCTGTCTGCTTACCCAGGGAACATTGCATGTTGTGTGAATTGTGACACATTGGTGTTCCATTTGCCACGCACCCATCGGCGGCTGACTTACTGCATTGACTGTGTATGACCCATTACAGGGGTAATGTTATATATGGGTACGAAGCATCTACACCAGATTGTCTGTTTGTAGAGTAGTTTGTTGCTATGCGGCATGTTTGGTGGTGTGTTTTTGTGTAATGGGCACATACATGTTGTTGACTGTGGCTCTCTTTGCAGCATTGCAGTGCTCCTGTAACCGGACCTGAGAGTGCGCAGGCAGGAGGCCAGCACTCAAAATCAGATCTAAGTGTCTTGTTTTTTTTTCTTTCAAACTGCTCTGCATAGGCTTGCTGGGGGGTGCACTAATGCATGGATGAATGTGTATTTCAATTTGGTATGTTTTTTCCCCCTAATCACCCGGAATCCTATGCAATTTTGAACCCTGTACCCTCTACCCGGTGTTCCTGCTTCCCGTACCTATCCAAGCAACGTTCCCTAACCCTCTTTCCACGCTGGGGTTGTGGATGCCTGTGTAAGCCCCAAACTTGCAGGCGCCAAAAACCTAGAGGGGGTGGTTGGTTCGTGCCACTCCTAAGCCTGGACTACAGAAGGCCATGACAATGATGTCCAAGTTTGTTTGGATTGTGTATGTGTTCATGCAGGTAGTACATTTTCGTGCATTCCCTACTTTCATGTGTCATTCCTCCTCCCCTCTCCTGCCACTCATTCCAGTTATCCAGTGTGCCAACACCTGTCCCGACTGCATATCCCTGACCCTCCTTCCCCACCAGGATCTCAGAGGTCTGTGTGAGTTTGACCTTGCAGGCACCCGGGTCACGGTGGGGGTGGTTGTTTCGTGACACTCCCGCGCCTGTACACAGGACCTGTGACAGTACACATCCGTTCATGGTGCATCATTCTATGTTATGTACCACACATGGTTCACATCCTGTTGTGACATTGTTTTACTGTGCTACCTTGGTTGTTACATCATTGTGGTAGTACTTGGCCTTTGTGAGGTACTGCTACGTCAAGTCATCTACTGGAGGGTGTTCTGGTTCGTTTTTCTGGCTTGGATTTTGAGATTTTGGAAATGAGTGTGGACTCTGAGGGTGCAGGCACCTTTTTACACACAAGGTGGGAGATGGTGACCAAGGGGAAAGGTGATCCTGTGGCCAGGTGGAATTCAGGGTTGAAGGCTCCATGACCCAGGTGCAGTTGTTCAGTGGGTCATGGTCATTTGTGAGGGAGGGGGGGGTTGTTGTTGATAGTTGCCTTGCCCTGCAGTGTGATGGGAACCCTGACATTGTAATGGTGGTATCCTATGTACATGTTGTGTTCTGCTGATCAATGCCTGTTCATGTGTTGTGTTTACCTTTCAGGTGCGAGGGGATAGTTGTGGTTTGACATGCTGGTGTGTACACATGGTGAATGTTCACATGTGATGCGTAGAGGACACTGATGGTCACTTGATTGCACATGCATATGTTGAGTGCATGTCCTTACTGACCCACACACTTGCACTCTGATGCACTACATGTACAACCACCCTTGCATATCCACGTGTACACTGTTTGCCTTCTGGTGCCCACTGTGTCCCTGCAGCACATGTTCTGTGACCAATTATGGATTCTGTACATGCCTAATTTGCTTTTTGATGTGGTCTGTCGCTTAGATGTGATGCTTAGGGTGTGCATCACACACAATGGCTGTTCACTGTGCTGTGTGCTGAGCAGTGTGTTGCAGGAGTTAGACACAGCACACAGAAGCTGCAGTGTTGATTTTGCAATGCACAATGTGCATGTAGACAGGCATTCATTGTTATGTTACGTCTTTAACACTTGTAATGCATTTGGAAATGAATGTCAGGCATCATTGTCTGATGCCACTGTACATTTTGGACATGGCAATGTGTACCTTATTGGTACTGTGTTGGTGTATGGGTATTGCTTGCCATGTCATGTTGTGCTTTGGGAGGGTTTGAGTGACATAACAGTGATGGCCATGCCGGTTTTGCAGGTGTGTGTGATTCACACCTTGCATGTCAGGGTCATCCGCTTCTCAATGGCTGTTCACTGTGCTGTGTGCTGAGCAGTGTGTTGCAGGAGTTGGACACAGCACACAGAAGCTGCATTGTTGATTTTGCAATGCACAATGTGCATGTAGACAGGCATTCATTGTTATGTTACGTCTTTAACACTTGTAATGCATTTGGAAATGAATGTCAGGCATCATTGTCTGATGCCACTGTACATTTTGGACATGGCAATGTGTACCTTATTGGTACTGTGTTGGTGTATGGGTATTGCTTGCCATGTCATGTTGTGCTTTGGGAGGGTTTGAGTGACATAACAGTGATGGCCATGCCTGTTTTGCAGGTGTGTGTGATTCACACCTTGCATGTCAGGGTCATCCGCTTCTCAAAGCAACTAGCTGGGGGTAGATCTCTCTCCGCAGCAGGGGCCTCCCTCTGGAACAGCCTTCCTGCCTCACTGGAACTTGAGGAGAACCATCTCTGGTTCGGGAAGCACCTCAAGACCTTCCTCTTTGCTTCTGCTTTCTCTCTGCCTCTCCCTTGCAAAATTCTTCACTGGAACTGCACTGGATCTGCAACTGGGCCACTCTCACTGACCTCGGTCCCTGGCCCAGCCACTCTCCACTTGCACTGCCTCCCTGGCAACCCCTGCACTGCGGGACTGTCTCTCTATCCCTACAGCCCCCCCTTCCCAGCACTTGTCTGCACTTAACTTTGCAGTTGCCACCAGCTGGCCTATGTATTTGTTTTTTAGCCTACTTACCCTGTACTGCACTCCCCCCCTCCCCTTGCACTTTTCCCTTCCCCCTACCCCTGCACTTGCACAATCTAAATGACACCTGGCCTAGTTGTATCGTTGTCTGTCTTCCCTTGTTCCCCCCTCCCTGCCTCATCGCACCTTAAAATACTTGTGTATAGGCCATATCATGTCATGTCATATGTGTCCCACACAGGATAGCTTGTGTTTAGGTAGCTAGGGATGCAGACAATGTGGCACTTTCATGGCAACTATCTCAGGGTGGTAGGGTTGTGACAGTTGACTGTCTCTTTGTCATCATCGATTGTCACCTGGTATGTGCCAGGCCTGTGTGCACTCCGCAAGCTGGGTCCGGGCTTCCTCGCCACGTGCCCTGTCTCCTCCCATGGGCAGCGCCTGTGCCTGTAGTTGGGGATGTGGGGGCAACACCATGTCCACCGGTACGCCTTGCCGTGTTGCAACATTGTGCAGGACACATGCTGCCACAATGATCCTGCACACTACTGGTGGTGCATAGAGTAGCTGCCCGCCAGAGCGGTCAAGGGAGCGGAAAAGTGACTTGAGCACCCAGAATGTGCGCTCCACTATGGCCCTGGTTGCAATATGGGCGGCGTTGTATCTTACCTGGGGTGGTGTGGTGGGGATCCGGATTGGCGTCATCATGTGGTTGCTCAGAGGGTAGGCACTGTCCCCTGGGGAGGTGTAAATGGTTGTGATTATTGGGGTTTGTTTATTTGTGTGTGTGACATGCATGCATGTGCAAGGGCATTTGTACTCACCTAGGAGCCAGGTGTCGCCATGCTGCCCAGCTTCCAGGGCCCGGCTCAGGGCGGACATTCTGTATATGAAACTGTCATGGGTGGAGCCAGGGTAGTTTGCATAGACAGAGGTGATGATTCCCTTTGCATCGCATACCACCTGTACATTGATGGAATGCCAGTGCTTGCGGTTTCTGTAGATGTGCTCAGTGGCCCTAGGTGGACGTAGGGCCACATGGGTGCAATCTATGGCACCGAGCACTTTGGGGAAGTGTGCCACCCTGAAAAAATCCAGGACAACGGCCTGCCTTTCTGCGGGTGTTCTGGGCATGTATATGTGACTGCGGACTGAGGGGCGCGCTGTCATGATTGCCAGTACCTGGTGTAGGCAGCGTGACTGCATGGCCTGTGAGACCCCCCCACTATGGCAGTAGTCCGCTGAAATAACGCAGTGGCCAAAAAATGCAGGACATTGAGCACCTTCTCCAAGGGGCTCAATGCTTGGGAGCAAAGGGTGGGGGATGTAAGGTCATCTTCCCACTCCCTGACCAGGTCTAGGATGATATGGGGTGGAAACCTATACCTGCCGTAGACCTGGTCATCAGGCATCCCAAAAAGGCTTGTCCGTGGTGCGAAAATGCGTGCCCTGGCTATTCTCCTCCTCCTGCAGTGTCCCACGATCAGTGCTGCGACAAATGGGGCATTCATCGTAGCTGTATATACGTGTATGTTGTTTGCGCACACTTTTATACGGTGCGCGGGGACGCTTCTGCCTGCCTTCGTGTGGCGGACGCGTTGACGCCTGTGTGTGTCTTTTGCCGTGCGCGGGTTTCCCGTATTCGAATCCATGAATACGGGTTGTTGGCATGCGTGTGGGCGTTCCGTGTAGTTCCCTGCAGTACTTCCCCAGTCACGCCTTCTTTTTCACGCGTTATTCCCCATTCCGTGTGTTACGCCCACTGTTCCGCCCACTTTGGTTGTGTGCGCCGCGCTATGTGTGCTTTTGCTGTGAGCGTAGAGCACGCCGTGTGTGCCTGCGTGCGGCATGGCAGGATTGGGCGCACGGACAGCGGGAAACACGCGCAGCGACTTCATTGAATCGCACACATACGTGTGCGGTGCGTTTTTCACGCTTGCGCTACCTTGCGCCTGCTTGCGCTGGGATTTTCGGCGCACGTTTGCTCCATGAATCAACCCCTTTGTGACTGATAGAGTAGGCCAATCAAAGATGCAAATACAGCGCCTATCCTCGCAGCTGTCAAAATGCATTCATGAACTCTCAGGAAACATGCTCAAAGTGTTTTTACTGTTCAAGGCAATCACGACGCTTCCTTCCTTTATTGATCTAAACATACTTGGTACATTGCATATGAATCAAGTGTTAAACAATGAAAATCTCTCTTTAAATAACAAGTACAAGCACTAAATGAAAAAGAACCCGATTCTATCTGGTGGACACAATGTTGGCATGCATTTTACATTCAGAATTGATGTTTTTCGTTGATGTTGGATACCTCCAGCCTTTGTAAACAGATTAGAAACTTCCATGCAAAACCCATATCTTAAAAAACCTTTGAAAACATTAGTGTCAGCATCTGACATACTGTTTTTGTGGGTCATCTATCTTCTAATGTGGCGTTGTAGTGATGTTTTAAATTCACTCCAAATCATGATGTGGGTGGGACGTGCTGTAAACCTCATTTTGTGTGAAGAAATCTTCGACAAACCCCTACACTGACTGATGCCTTTTTTAAGTGATTGAGTAAACATCGTTTGAGCCTCTCTCTGTTATTGATCAGAGGGACAACTTCTTAATCTAATGTTGGTACACAGGAATCTAATTAGATCTTAAATTGGCTGATCAAAGAAAGGATTACAAAAGGAACTTGAGCATTGGATGAGAAAAATGTAGTTGAGTCTGCAGAAAGAACTGCGAGCATGCAACATAAAAATAAAGTCATTCTAATCTAATTTATAAATACTTTTTGTATCACGAAACCTAACCTCTGACATCAACTCTGTGATAGCTTTCTCAGTTTGGTTTGATACACATTTACGGTAGGACCTGAAATACATACATGGTAATTTTTTTGGTCGCAATCCGCACCATGGACTAAGTGTAATTCTTTCAAAGGGCTTTAAAAGTTCAGAATTAACAGAGGAAACCCATCGACTACAGTGTCAATCATAACATACCTACCAATATTATCCAACAGCTGACATTTAAGACCTAAGCTAAGTGACTTTCTAGCTAACATTGGGACTAGAGTCCTCCAATCGGTGAAAGGCATCACAAACCCATAACATTTGAAGATTGGCCACTTGCTTTGCTAGCAAATGTGTATCTTGAAAAATGCCCACTCCAGTTTTTAGTTGTGCAAAGGGTCAATACTCTCAGCCACTTTGTCAGGCTACCAAAACCATTAAGATTACAAGTAATACATTAAGACCCATTTGGACTGACTCTATGCAGTTATTGTATGCCTGGGGCAAGATTTACCCACTTTACCCATATGGAAACCAGTATACATCATCTATCTTAATGACGTTCATAAGTACTATTAAGGGAGCAGAAAAAGTCATATAGGGAAAAGGACCTACATACATTCTGACAAAGACCGAGATACCAGCTACAATTAGTTTGTTGTTAACTAATGGAAGCATCAAGAGTTAAAGTGTAGACTATAGGCACCCCACACATGCTCTTCCCTGAGGAGATCCAAAGTGCAGAAGAAAATATTTTTGCTGTAAACAAGTATTAATTGGATAACATATACAATAAGACCAAATGAAAAACTTTTCATTGTAAATGCCATATCATATCAAATAACATTGTATGTTTGGTGCTACTTTGCAGCTGATTATTGTTTTACTGAAAACAATTTGCTGTCACATAAAAAAAAATAGCTCGACATTACAATAGATGCACGAAAACAATATTATCAGAACTCCCTTCAATAAATAATATGATCAGTTGTATGAATTATATTAACAAATCAGGTTTTGCATCCTGTATATTAACCTTATCTAAATGTATCCTCAATTACAGCTCTACCTGGGTATTCACTGATACTGATGCAGCTAAAGTGAAGGAGCCATGCTGTGCCCCTCAAAATTGAGGGAAAACAACCTGCTGCCTCATGCTGTTATACATTATCCCCCACCATTGTCACAGGTTATTCAAGCTTAGTCCACTTTGCCCTACCTGCCACCAACTGTTCAGGGTTCCCAATTTTGTGTTTATCTAAATTTAGCAAACCCGGTTGCTTTGGGACAGTATTTCAAGTGTATTTTTTAATAAATATATATATTTGTTCGCTTCCAAACAACTTTTTTCGGCTACCTGCATAGAGAACGTTTTCCAGTGCCGGCATATGGCACACTGTCTTACGGAATACGATCAGGAACAGAGCAACAGACATTGGAACTCATTCAGGGTCCTTCATTCTTTGACCCAACAGGTTCCAACCAACCAACAACGTCATTCAATATGGGTGACAACCATCTCAAACTCAAAAAGAAGTGTTTTAGAACCAAACTTCACAGCCATTTCATAAGGGAATATTTGAAGGCTAGCATAATACCGGCCGGGCTCATAGTGCGAAATGAGCAATGCCCATTTTTGATTGACAAAGAGTACACTACCAATTTTAGTCATGTAGCTACTAAATGCAGTACGGACCTGATGGTCCTCACTATTACGACAGCCCAAATAATTAGTGCGGAAATAAAAAAAGCACTCGACATAGTGGAAGAGAAATTCAATACCAGTACTTTGATAACTAATGCCCAAAATCAACTGTGGGAAATTACAAAACAGTTTGAAGTTTTCAAGACTAACACCTTCAGCAGGAAGACAAATAAACTACAGAAAGATATCAAGGAATTCAAAACCGAGATAATCTATCCATACACAACAGATGACTACATCCAAACATTGAACAAACCTGCATCTCAAACACCACAGAGAACAGGCAATAGTAGAAGGTGGGTCACTTTTTCTGGCTCCAGTAGCAACTTGTCCTCCGATGATAATTCAGGCTACTTGTGACCGTTTTCACATAACTACCCCCTTCCTTCACCACCCCCTTTTCAGGCCGAGGCGCCCAAGGAGAAGGAGGTTGGGGCCCACCACCATAGGCATGCAGTACCAGACAAACCGGAGACGCCCACAATACCACAGGAGAGCAAACATAACACCATTTTTTGCTTTTCTTTATACATGGTTTATTGTAGCAGGAAAAATGTAATTAAGCTGTCCATTTTAGTCAAACAGAGCCATTGGAATTTTCTTAAAATTTTTTGTAGGCAATTCAATTTTTAAGTTAGGGATTGAAATCAATACTTGAGAAGCAGGAGCTAAAAGCAACTCTTAGACATCATCTAGTAAGCAGGGGGACCTCTTGAAAAAGGGGTGCTAGAACATAGCGTGATACAAACCAAACAGGAAAGAGAGAGAGAGAGAGAGAGAGAGAGAGAGAGATTGTGTGTGTGTGTGTGTGTGTGTTCATTCACCGATGGATCCCTGCCCCCTGACATCTACAAATCAATCCTCACACAAGGAATGCCATCAGAATATTACAGATACCTCCTAAATCTCTCACTAGCAACAGAAACTGTACCAAGAGCCTTCAAATCAGCAAAAAACACAAGTGGTGACGTAGAAGAGCCCTCCAACTACAGGCTGATTTTAAAAATGTCCTACCCAGCAAAACTCCTTGAAACCTACGTATACAAAGGAACCCAAGAACACGTAGAAAAACACCACTTGCTAGACCAAGCACTAGTCAGTTTCAGACCAGCAAGAGGAACAGAAACAGCACTACTATCCATCTGGGACGACCTAAAAACTAACGCGGACTCCAACACAACCTCAGCCCTGATTTTGCTCGACCTCTCCGCAGCCTTCGACACAGTTAGCCATGACACCTTAACCAAAAGACTAGAAGACTTTGGCATAACGGACATGGCACTACTCTGGATTAAATCATTCCTAGCAGACAGAACAGAAACCGTATGGATAAAACCCTTCAAACCCACCCCACAAGTTAATGACTGTGGAGTACCACAAGGGTCCTCACTATCAACACTGGACTTCAACATCTATCAGACTCCAGTAATCAGAATCTTCAAAAAATACAACATTACATGCAACAACTACACAGATGACAATCAAATCATCTACAAAATTGAAGACACTCAAACTGATCACTCAACCCTAATCGAGTGTCTGAAAGAAGTCTTTAACTGGATGAATGACAACAACTTGAAAATCAACCCAGAAAAGACAGAAATCATGATTATATCCATAAACCAAGAGAACAACACCTACATTCCTTGGCCAACGGAAATGGGAACTGCACCGACACCATCTAAGGTGGTAAAAAATCTGGGAGTGCTGATGGTCAACACCCTAACTTTAGAACCACAAATAAATGCATTCATCAAGAAATACTTCATCCTACTCCACACGGCAAGAAGAATCCTACCTTTCCTCTCCTTCACCCACAAAATTCTCACAATCATCGCCCTCATCATGTCAAGAATCGACTTTGCAAATAGCCTCTATGTCGGGATACCAGAATACCAACTGAAGAAACTACAACGGATCCAAAATACAGCAGCCAGACTGCTCCTCAAACTATCCAGAAGAGACCACATCACTCCAGCCCTAAAAACAATGCACTGGCTCCCAGTTAAACATTACATCACCTTCAAAACAATGTGCAAAAACCACAGGGCAATAAGCGGACAAGGAGCTGAATTCCTATAAAATAAAATAACAATCTACAAGCCAACGAGACTCCTCAGATCAAGCAAGGAAATCAGCCTGGAACAAAAACCACACCTTAAGAAAAAACTTGGGGGCTCTTCTTTCTCCCACCTAGCTGCAAAAACCTGGAACAACATCTCAAAAGAAATAAGAAACACCTAAGACAACCTACAATTCAGAAAACTACTAAAAACATGGCTCTTCAACACCACAGATTCAAAGTGAAAAACCGAAACAACGAAACGGGAAACACAAAAAGGATGACTAAATTTAGGATGACACTGACAACACCCAGAACCTACCAGAGACACTCTTACAACAAGAGAGACGATGCTAAGTCGAATAGGACACAAGCGACACCCATGAGGACAGAAATCAGCATCCCTAGCCAACTCCAGCCAACAACCTCACCCGCCCCATAATTGCTACCAGGTATCATACTTGTATAGAGTTGTATGAATGTTAGCACTTGCCACACTTGAACTAAGTTGTGGGCATTGGCATGGACCTTGACTATCTGGGCCAGATTTGAACAGACAGGTGTCATGTAGGTGGCCGAGGCCAAACTTCGGTAAGGTTATAAATTTGAGTGGATGTCATGTGTGAAAGGGACTGGGAGTATCGGACAGGCCAGATCAGGACAGAGACACAGAGATGCTCCAGCACCCCACCTGGACAGCATATACAGAAATTCAGCGCCTCACTTCCAGACAGCAATGCCAATTAACCAATCCACCAGCAAATTCACCCCTCTGCATACACCTCTCAAACTCAAACCAAACACAACCACGAGCCTATAACACAACACTCCGCACAAACTTCACTACACTGCAACAACACAAACCACACATAGACTTGCACAACACCACACAACGATTACCGACCGTAAAACACCCCAAGCCCAGCCAACTGACCCAACAAACTGAAGCCGCCAACAACACATCACTGCTCTCTTGCACTTTTCCAGTTTATTCCCACTAACTCACCCCTCTTCCCATTTTTTTCAGAGCCGCCAGAGCGCCAGGGGACCACTCCGGTGGTGATAGTGCGCAGTACAAATATCCAACATTAACATTAACATAACAATCCATCAATAGATGAATCCACCAATTTACCAATATCTAATTTTGCAGAAGTAGAACTGACACCTGCCCAGATCACGATACTCTCAAAAGGACTCTCCTTTGTGCCATTGACCCACAGAGACTGGTATAAAACTGTAATGGAGATACAACGTTTTCTACCCTCAGTGAGACGCCAAACTTTCTAGATATCCAAGTCACCAGTGACATTTTAACATCTGAGAAATGTATTTTGCAGGACCCTGGTAAACTCAAGAAACAAAAAATCAGACTCAACCACACTATATCAAAAGCGGAAAGAGAAGCACTGGCCGCACTATCAATCATCCAGAGTTTATTCATCAAACCAGCAGACAAAGGGGGCTGAATCATCCTTATGTCCGAAACTCAATACAAATGGTGATGTTTCTGTTAAATGACAGAGAAAGCTATAGCTTACTAAAGAAAGATCCCACAAAAGAGATTCGACAAGAAATTGCAGAAGCAGTCTCATATGCCCTACAGCGAGGTTGGATCTCAGAAAAAGAAACAGACTTTCTCAACAGTTCCCATGGACATACCCCTTGCATTTATGCATTACCCAAAATGCACAAGGATTCCCAAAATCCTCCAGGAAGGCCCATAGTGTCAGGCTTCAGATGAATATTAGAAACCATTTGTACATTCGTAGACACCTTCCAGAAACCTTTGAGTATTATGACGGATACTTATCTTAGGGACACTACTCACACCATCCAAACTTTTGAACATCTCGACTTCAATCCAAACACCTAGTTTTTGGTCACCATGGACATAAAATCCTTGTATGCATGTATCCCCAAGATTCAGCAATTGAATGTATCTGTGAACACCTAACCAACAACAACCTACAAACTCGAGTTCCCAATAACTTTATAACTGTACTTATGTCCATATCTCTGTGCAAGACCTTTTTTGTTTTGATAATCAGTTCGATCTCCAGATTAAAGGAACAGTCATGGGGACACCATTCACACCCAGTTTAGCCATCATATTTATGGCCACATATGAGAAAAATGACATCCTAACTGAACAGAACCCCTGTGGCCACACTTGAAATGCTGGCGTAGATACATTGATGATATTCTTTGCATTTGAGAGGGCAGCGAAGAGGAGCTAAAACAATTTTTCACTTGGATCAACACAAGTGATAACAATATACAGTTTACCATGGAATACAATAATCAGACAATCCATTTCCTAGATTTAATTATCAAACACCAGCAAGGAAAACTGGAATGAAGCCTATACTGGAAATGAACAGACAGAAGCCGCTTCTTCATTTCATCAGCAAATCACCCAATCCACATAAAAGAGAATCTATCACATGGACAGTTTTTGATGATACGTAGGAATTGTACATCTCTAGAGGATTTCTACAGCTATGCAACACACCAGGACATGAGACTGAGACACCAGAGTTACCCGGAAAAGCTACTCACAAATTCCTTCAAACTAGCTATTTTCACCGACAGAGAGGTACTAATAAAGCCACAGGACACAACACCGGAAGACAAATATGAACAACTTGCATGTGTTATAACCCATGGCCCACAGACATTCCAAATTAGGAAGATTATACAGAAATACTAGCCAATGGCACGTCTAAATCTACCAGAAGAATTACCTCCCCGGTTTGCATTCAAACGCGCCAGAAATATATGCAAACATATAGTCCACTCTCAATACATGAAGGTGACACCAAGAACTGGCCTTTGGAATCTACGCACCATCAAAGGCCACTATCCATGTGGCAATTGCCTGGCCTGACAATTCGCTACAAATTGGGAGCAGAACATGGATTCTACAACACATGACCAATTGCAAATCAAACCAAGTAGTTTATTGAATACAATGCCCATGTGGTTTGAAATATGTTGGTCAAACCATGAGAACTGTAAATACACAGATTTCTGAACACGGATCCAAGATCCGGTGTAAAAATCTAACTGCCCCCTTTGTGGAACACTACATAGAGGCTCGGCATACACCGGGCAACCTACTTTGGTGGGTCTTATAAAAGTGAAAGTGGGACCCAATGTATCAAGACGTCTTTTGGACCTTGAATGTCACTGGATCCATAGATTAGATACTTTTAATCATGGACTCAATGAACAATTCTTGCTCCTGGCTGTATAAATATCTTTCTCCCAGCAAGGACCCTTATAGGAACCAACCTGTCTTCATGCTAAGGCACACCTGATCCACCACATATTTTTCAGCACGCCTATTTGCCCGTGGAATTGTTCACCTTCTCTTTCCGCCCTATCGCTGTGATGCACAACATTCTTGCAGACACAACCATATTAGGGGCGTAGTTCGCATCCTATACCCTGTACATGTAAATGCGTCCCATTCCCAAGGATGCAGACACAACAGGAGCCCATGGGTGACCAGTCTGCCTTTCGGATGGTGTGGCGTCCATGACACACACACATCCAGAGTACACTCTGCCTACTGTGATCAGTCAGATCACACATGACTTGCAACTACCATCAGGCTGGTCCCCCGTGAATGTGATGTCCTTCTTTTTTGAGATACACTTGCTGGCCCAAGTTTCCAGACACTCTTCTTTCACTTACCCGCACAGCGCAGACCCCGAGTTAAACAATCGCTTTCATACTTTTACTTTGCTATCCCGTTTCCCGGGCATTAGTCACGCCTCTCAGTCTACAACCACGGCCCGCGTCTGTGTCTCCATAACAACGATGCCACCCATTGAAAGGATGAGCTCTGGCACCATGCCAAGCCCAATCACAGAGCAGCATACACGGCACCCATAGCAACCACATAAATACTTTCCTCACGATTGGTTACATTTAGACACACGCAACGTCGCTTCATCTGCATCTGCCTTTTTTCATCCTCTGGACCTGACTGATTTAACTCGCTGCCGGTACACCTTCTAATAGAGCCACATTTATTTGCAGACTAGTCTAAGCGGCCACTTTAAATTTGCACTCGATAGTTGCTGACCAGTGCCTTACTACCTTTGCCTTTTATTGTACAGATGCAGCAGGAATGGATTCTCCGCACCACAGTGCCTCTTGCATGACTTATTAGATGACAACCCACTTCGCAGATCAGTTTGCACACATATCTGCCAGATAAGATACATCACTCCCCACTTTTTATAGGAAGATTCTTTTCTATTTTAGCCAATTTATGAGCAGCATAGGGGTGTTTCGCCTCACGCTGACATATATTTACAGGGTAATGTTTGCCTTCCTTTTCAGAGCCAAATTTTTTCACCCTTCCACCATTGTGCCACATGGGGCTGCTAATTTACTTCCCAAACCCCCCCCCAGCAAACCCTGGCTATCGGCCACCACTCACCACCAGATGTTCCAATAATAAACCGCATGCAGTGGTTCCAGCTCGCCATATCAGGAGATATGGAGCTTCATTTCCTAGGGTAAGTTAATCTCTTGGTGATCTACCAGAGCAGAAACTCCCCTTTTCTGATGATTGATACTTAGCAGTAGACCAACAAGTGCTGAGTCATGCAAATACACCTATATATGTATCTTCAGGGTCCCACAACTCACGGCCTGAGGAAGGTGGCAATGGACTGGTGAACGCCGCCGAAACGTGACCATTGCTGGGTTCTCTACCTTTGGTCACAACATCTTCATCCCAACACATTTTGGTTCCATTACTATCTTATGTCACGTTGGCAGACCCAATGATTATCCACCCTTGAAAGTCCTGCTACAACAAAAGGGACATGTTGACTCAACCCCCAAGGAGATATGAACATTCACCTCCAACCATTAAACCAGTGTTGAACTTCATAAGAATTGTCCCTCTATGTTCTCTACTTGAAGAAATTATCTTTTCTTAAACGTGTTACGTTCCTAAATATTCATTAATTTACATCATAATTTATTAAGTGCCTTTAAATATTTCATGATCAATGTATGTGTGATCAATAGGAACTGTTTTCTGTTAACGACATCCAGCTTGTCCTTTGGTTTTTTATTATTTCTTCATGGGTCTCACCCCTTCGCTCCACTTTTCCCACAATTTATTTTTTTCCTTTGGTCTCTTTCTTATTTTCTGTATGAAAGAAGGTTTAATGTATCAACCATCTTTTTTTAATTAACCACAATAACATTTCTTAATATTCCATATATAGTGTATTTGAGTGCTCATGTGACACAGCGTTGGTCTAAATGTTTGGGAACTTAAATGTCCTAATATCTGATACAGCTTGGTCAAATTAATGATCAATTGTGTATTACCCTTGTTGGCAGAGGTTCTTTTGTTTATTCTTAGTCCACTTTGTATTCATGTTTTTGTCTTGAAAGGTATAGGAAAATGTAAGGCTGGACAAATTATAGAAGTCTGATTTTCTCCTTTTTTTAAATCGCTGATTTAGAATACCTTTAAAGAGTTAAAAATGAAATGTCCAGAGAAGGAACCATGGGGTTGTTAATAAAGATTGAGGTAAATAGGTGTGAAGGCTACATTGATTATAAAACACTCCAGAACAGAATAGGTACCACTGAAATTGTGCTTTCACCAAACACTACTTTACTCTTTTAGGATGCTATCGCCACCTTTACTCAGATGATCTGAATATATTTTATAAACTACTGTACTGAATACCATTTTATGGGGTGAAGGTAATACGGCAAAGATAGGCCCAACACTTCACTTCAAGGATGTGGATTAAAGAGGTTTTGATTCCCAAATTTCAAACTATATAACAAAGCATTTATTTAAGTAAAACTCTGTAAAACTATCCAAAGTAAATTTCTTCCCTCTGTTGACAGTAAACATAATGGTGCTGTAACACCTGTCATGATTATGTACACAATTACAATATGTTAAGAATGATCCTTCGAGGAGGGCAACACCAACTTTACTCATCCCACTGCCTTAGAGAGAGAGGTAGCTCAACAATTTACAAATAAGAATTACAAAAAAATCTCTTCTGGCAAAATCACATAGTGCCTGGAAGACAGACAATACAAGAAATATGTAATGTTAATTGTTTAATCAATTGTTAATTAAAATTAACTACCAAAGTCAAATTCGGCTATGCAAACAGCAGTTCTGAAAGAAAAGAAAGCGCATTATGCCGCAAGAATCTGATTGGCAAGCCCACAAAAAATAAATGTACAAAATATCAAAGCAATAAAAAATCCAACCTCTTGAAACAACAATACTGTACCCTCACAACTACTATGTAAC
Organism: Ambystoma mexicanum; assembly: GCF_040938575.1. Classification (NCBI taxonomy): domain Eukaryota; kingdom Metazoa; phylum Chordata; class Amphibia; order Caudata; family Ambystomatidae; genus Ambystoma; species Ambystoma mexicanum. Next base: position 616,791,245 of record NC_090932.1, on the reverse strand, counting down.
AACATTGCAGACCACCTTAGAGCAAAAATACACTCAATCTAACTGGCCATCAAAGCATCCAGAACAACCACAAATTACACCCTCCCAGAAACCAGGACCCAATAACCACTGCAACTTTTAACCAATTCATACCAATAAGTGAGGAAATTTTGAGCAACCTACAAAAAAAACACAGCACGACCCAGCAACCGATGCTCACCGGATATCTACAATCAGCAACTCACCCATAAAACATCAGCCCTCTACACAAAACTACTAATTAACCTATCCCTGAACACAGGAATAGAATCAAAATCATACAAATCGACCTATATCAAACCACTCATAAAAAAATGAGACAGGAAAAACAGATGACCCTTCACTACAGACCAATACCAAACCTACCCTATGCGGCAAAGATCTTGTAGAATCACATCTACAAAGAACTGCTGAACCATGTAGAAACAAACTGAATACTTGAACAATCCAAAGTTTGTTTCAGACCCATTAGAGGAACCGAATCAGCACTCTTTTCCATATCGGACAACCTAAAGACAAATGAGGACAACAACACCTATCTGCCCTCATACTACTAGACATATCAGCTGCTTTCAATACAATTAAACTCTCAACACCAATCAAAAGACCGAAAGAATCTGGCATTGAAAACTCTGCACTACAATGGCTGCAATCTTTCCTCGACAACAGAACTGATAGAACCTACCTACCACAGTTCACTTCAAACGCAAAAAGCATTACCTGTGACATACAACAAGAATTAAGCATCTCCCCACTTCTCTTCAACATTTACATGTGTCTCCCATTGAACCTCATACAAACACATGGACTGATATCCTAAAACTACACAGATGACATCCATCTTATTTTCAAGATGATGACAAACAATGACCCTGTCAAAAATTCCTCAATAAATACATCACCGACATTAACACCTGGATGGCAAATAACAATCTTCAACTATACGTAACCAAAACAGAATTAAGTATAACCCCACAAGATAACAACCTAACACACACATCTCTTACCTGGCCCCCAAGTATGGGACCCAAACCTCAATCCTCACCAGTAAACACCTGGGACTACTCATGGACAACAGTCTCATCCTGGAACCACAGGTCAATGCAATGGTAAGAGAAAACATTTTCTACCACCTTCGTCTAACCAGCAGGATCCTCCCTTACCTCAAGTTTCCATGCCAAACCCTGTTTTTCATTTCCTTACTATTATAAAGAGTAGACTACACAAGTAGCCTCCATCTTGGAATGCCCAAACGCCATATCAAAAAACTACAATGCATCCAAAACACATCGGAAAGACTACTACTGAGACCAAATTGAAGAGACCACATCACCCCAGCCCTGAGAAGTCTACATTGGCTACCAGTAAAGAAATACATTTATTTCAAAGCCCTATGCATTTCCCATAGATCACCACACAGGCAAGGAGCAGAATTACTCTAAGCAAAAATCACTCAATGAACCTTAACATCTAGCACCAAACATCAAATAGAAACAAGACAATATGAGAAATCCAAACTCTGAGGAACTGCCTTCTCCATTCTCATAGCAACACTTTGCAACTCAATTCTGAAGGAAATGAGGAAAGCGGAAGGCTACCTAACTTTCCAGAAAGAACCTGGCAATTCAACGCACTGGGATGCATATGGGATGCATATGGATTAACACCTACTACACAACAATCATGCTTATGCTGAGGCTACTTCAATCCATATAACACCTAAACCACAACTGGAATCTGCATGCCTGTGCAAAGGTAAACACCCTAAAGTAAGAAAACAATGGCACCACCACACAATATCCTGAGACCACCCAATAACCTATTAACCATTTCCTTTTCTCTTTACCACCCCCACACACCCATCAGACACACCCAGGTGACAAACTGGCATCCCCGTTAAAACATTCAAAACCAAATATCACCCTCTAATCAACTCTAATGAACTCTCAAACCCAAAGAGTCTCCAACACACAACAATAGAACCACTGGACACCGCCCATCCGGAACGAACATCCACCTGAAAATAGCAAAGCACTTCCAGAAAGCCACAAGAGCACCTGGAGACCATGGAAATGGGAGTGGCGCATGGTATAAATCAACCTAATGTAACATAATATCCTTTGATTAATTGATATACACATTTCACCTGTCCAACAGTGAATTTTAAATGTATCAGCTCATTAATAGTGTAGTACAGAGACAAGATAATAATGCATCTTCAAGTATTAATAATGTTGGCACATTCCATGACCCCTTCACAGATTGCTCTTACTGGACAGGCACCAACAGCCATAGCCCATCAATCTGTAGAGTCACAGCAAGTTGAGTTTCAGACTGTCACCATCTTACCTAGTCTGTACCACATACAGCAACACAGGTCATAGGCATCTGGATGCAGGAATCTTGAACTTATGTTGAAGGTCTGAACGAACAGATTAATTGCGACTTTTTATACTAACAAGCCCTTATTTGTTGCGCCATTTGCAGATATTTCACCCTGTTTATGTCCACTCTGTACCCCTCTCTCATTGGGTTCCCATTCAATTGCCTCCTTTTCAACATGGCAGCTTCAGAAACACATTCTGGTCACATACTAGAATCATTTTTTTATTTCATGTATTTGTTTAGCACAAACATGCTAGTCCCCTCTCTTTTGTCAACTCTGAGGTGGACGATCCACTTCATGCACTTGCGCGTTCTCAATGTCACTGGGCCTAGTAAGATCGCTGTTTTGTTCTCCTCTGCCTTGTCGCACTCTGAAACACTTGTGTACGAGCGCGATACAAATAAAATATCAATCAATCAATCAATCAATCAATCAAACACACAGCAGGCACTGCACAGGACAGCTTACCATTTCGACACACATCGCGGCTCAAGGATATACGTCCTTGCATGGTGGTTTACACTGACCGCTAACATCAGTTGCGCCGGTCTGTGTTTTAGGCCTACAGTCACGTAAGTACATCCACAACCTTCCATGACTATTTCCATAGCCACACCGCTGGCTATGTGCTTCCTATAAAGACACTTACGTGGTTTTTGTATCTGTTTTTGTACGTGTTTTTTCATAACACAGAGATATGAATAAACCTCGTCCATGCGATTGCCTAATCCTCCATCACTGTTTCGAACTACACCAGACCTTTTCTACCGAAAAGGGTAAACGCGCAGAGACAGTACAGGCAGTTTCCTTACATCTTTTCCTTGCTCACACACAATTCAGCAAATGTCTCTGTGTATTCTCTTCCTATTTTCCCTCCTTTTTTCTTCTTTTATCCTCAGTTACCTCCCTTCCTGACACTTCACCTCTCTACCTTTTCCACTCTTGTTCTTTTCTCCTTCCTGACAGTGTTATTCCTTTCTGTTCCATACCAGTGGGATGACAAACCACAAATAGCAATCACAGGTTCATTCAGATGAAGTACTCATCTGGGACCCTTTGAATTTGGAAGAGCACAGTAAGTTCCCTAATAACATTCTGTGTTCACTCTGTCTTCCCAAACTGCGAAGCAATCCCCATAGGATTATATTTCCCTGAACAATTGTTTATTTTCAGAACCATGAACTTTTTCATGACTTTCCAGAAGGATTCTGCACAGTTATAACTTTTTCTGTCCTGAAGAAGGTTGGGCCTGCCACACATCAAATACGCCCACTTAGTCGAAAGTCAAAACCCTTATATATATGGGTCGACAGGCAGTTTCCCTGTATGTGTTTTGTCTATATTTATTATCTGTTTTCCTAAGCTCGTCTGGATGTTTCACATCTATTCAGAATAATTGTTGTGTTTCACATTTTTTGTTATTAATGTGTTGACACATCAGTGAAAGCTGTTTACACTCATTTGCCGCCTTTATTTTGTCATACTGTCCATGTTTTACTTTGTCCTCTTCTTTATGCCAACATTTGGCTTTGTTGGTTTGTTGTGAATTCTAACTGCTTTTCTTGAATTAAATTTGCATCTCTTTTTTACTATTGGCCTTCAACCATCTACTTTTTGATAAGCCGATAACCTTGTCTTACCCTTCAGTCTTGCGGCTTCCTTTGGAGTGGGTCTTACTCTTTGAACATGTATCTGATGATTGTTGCGTCATCGTGCCATTGGGCTGTCTGGTGTTGTTTGTACTGACTTCTTCATTTTCAACCTTTGGGTTATTCTTCACACCCCTGTCATTGACCTCATAGGTTTCGAGCTTCCACACCCCACCTTTCAGGTATGCTTCTCTCCTCAGGGAATTTCTTTTATTTGACGTGTTTTTTTTCACTAATTTAATCTTATTTTTTCATGCAACTTCTGGGACTTGGAACTTAGTGTGACTCCACACTACCATTCTGTATCTGCTTTAGGCAGAGAATAAGTGGCACTCCAGAACAGCTGTGGGAGATCAGTGGGTGCTTGCCTTGCAGAAAACTCTGCTTCCTTGACAAATATCTTCCACTCGACTCACCGTCTGTGTCATCATGTAAAGAATTTTGCCTGCTTGAGGATTGTTGGATGCATTTATGGATGGATACGATCTCAGCAACCAAATGGAAATGTATTCGTAGAGATGTTAAACTAACTGATTTGGATTTCTATCTCAGGTATCTGATGTACTGACACAGTTTATAAAATAGTGCGTTGAAACACACTGTTTATAGGCACATTAGAAAAACCCAATAAATAAATGTGCTTGGTCACCCTCTGAAATATTTAATCTTGGTACTGCTGGGGGTATAAGGTGGTTCTTTGGGGGCATATGGTCTGGATGTACTTAATGGTGAATACATTTTGACATGAACTTAATCAGATAAGAAAAACTCAACTTAGTCATTGATGCAGCTGTTAATAAAGGAGATTCACCTTTTGGACCTGAATGATAAATCACTGTCTAATAGCCACTAAATATATACAGCTTGTCTTGTGCTAAGAAGGGAGTCCTAAAGGTTAAACAAAAACATTATTTGTTGGCAAAATTTGTAGTGTTAACATTTTGTCAATGAAAGAGATAACAAATATACTAGTGTGTGTGTGGTTGCTTCTTTATTGAAAAGTATGCATGCACGGTGGATTTTTTTTTTTACTCTTGGTTGTTTTTTGTGGCGGGGACTGTTTTGTTTTGTACTCCTTCCCTCCTCTTTGTTTTTCCAAATCTGGAAAGTAAGATAACTTTCATTTATGTTCTAGCACTTAATCTGGCAGTTTGGGGACTATGTGAGAGTTGTTTTGGACTATCAGGACAATTGTTGGCGCCCGCCTACTGCTTTTTTGAGCTTGTAAATATATCAGGCTTGCTCGTAAATACCTTTGTATTTTGAACTAGTATGTGAACACTTTCGTAGGCGATTGTACATTGTGGCCATCATTCTTGCTTTGTTTGACCTTATTGCTCTTACTTTTAGCACAGATACAGAACTCGAAAATGGTTACAGATGCTTTTCATATAGCATGTTTAACCTTGTTTCATTAGAATTCAAGAACTATTTAATGGGTTTTTACAAGGAAATAAGCTCTATAACACTGTAAATTTACTCACACAGAACATGTCACTGTATGTGATAATCGCCATTTACTATTCTGATCTCCAAAACTCTTCACATTTCAGCATCATGATTTTGACCTTCACTGACGTCCACAGGCTGTATAATTTACTCAGTCCATGTGATTTTCTGTTGTAATGGTGGCGAACATAGTTGATGACTTAAAATGTGACTTTATTTGGGAAATGTGGCTATTTTTTAACATGAGAAAATCAAAAGCTTTGGATTCCACTGGAACATTTGAAAGTAGATACGTTCTTTAATTTGTCTAGTGCTACATAGTTTTGCTCGTCTGTGAATGCTACAGAACATGGTACTCAATATGTGGTCTCTTCACATTGAACCTCTTAATATGATTAAGATGAATAATATTCACAATGTAACAAACTTTCAGTGGATAATCACTTCATCTTCTCAGCATACTCCTAAAACTCTATAGAACCCATGAATTTGAAGTGGAATTTTTGATAACATTTAAGACAAATTAGTTGTTTTCTGTTAAACTTACAAATGATTATTACTGTCTGGAAAGATAACTTAAATGTATAATTTACGTTTTGTAGCATCCTCACATTCCTATACGTGATAACACTGGCGACTAGCTTTAAGTATTTCATTAAATTCAGCGAAATAATGACATTTGGAGTAGTCAATGGAGGTTGAGGTGCTTATTAAGTAATGCTGATTAAGATGAAGAAGATCAGCATAGGAAAATCCTAGACTTGGTAACATTCCTTCTCTGACAAGGAAGACAAGCTGCTCCCAACATTCCAACACTGAAGATGATATGCCATGACCCAGTGATTAAATGTCTGATGGATTCCCGGAACTAGTGGGAACAATTCTTCCCTGCTGTAGTGCACTGACTTGCAATCACAAGGGTTGCAAGTGGCTGCAAGCCAGAATGCCTTGTTGAGAAGCTGTGAAAATCCTAGAAACAGAGACACTTGGCTCAAAAGCTCAGAGAAGTGGAGAGTTGTTGTTTAAATCATTGCACTTTATTATGCAGGCAATGACATTGACATCTGGGGTTTTGATTCCAATGTAGTTAGCACCAAGAGCTATCAGGTTCCAAAAGCCACATAACATTCACAGTTGCATACTTGTGTCTCCAAAATAAGCAACAGGTATGGTTCACTAAGTTAATCCATCAATGATGCATCCTTTGCAGTGTCAAGTCCAGCCATGAGTCCTGACACTCAGAGCTTCTTCAAGACTTCAAAGGCTTTTCACTCTGCATGCTTGATTTGATGTCAAGGATCATTAATTGACCAGTGCTTGTGACAATCACTAGTTGAAGATTCCGGACTTCCTGTTACATCACGTTTCAGCCAGCAGGCACTGTGGTCTAGATGGAGGAGGATTTCCTCAATGTTTGTGTGTTCCTCCAACATTGCTGCCAAAGTGCCATGCAACGTTCTAGTTTCTCCAGAAGGGGCATGTCGAGTGAGAGTAGTTGCAGCCATGGCATCGGTATGCAGTCTACGAGAGGTATATGAGCATAGGAGACAGGAGCCATGGCCCATTGCTACTTTTTGGCAGATCGCTTGTGAGTTCAAATCCCTAGTCTCTGTATCCCGCTTCTATCACTGTTGTATTGTTTCTCACTGTTTTTCTATAAACCTTTCTGTGTTATCCCAGAGTTCAGTCCTCGTAACTCTTACATCACAAGAACCGCCTAGTTCCTGTCCCTCCAGCCCGTAATCCAGAGTACTCAGTAAATATTGGCCTGTCCTTCTAAAACCAATACTGCTTGCTCTAGGCGCTGTATGCTTACCGACGTCTTTCTTGCTTATCTCCTATTGCAGCACTCCGGTCGGCAGACATACTTATTAGAAACACGTAGAGAGCCAAGAGAGGGGCTTCTTGACCATAAACCACCATAGAAGAGCTCCATTTACTACTATATACAGACTGCAAGACTATAGGTTTTCTTTTCCTCAAGATGTTTTCCCCAGAGTTCCTGTCACCTGGGTTTTAACCTTGCAGGGAATGGCACGTGTTCCAAGGAGAGTCTTTCTGGCTTCACTGGCGCCACATCTTAAAAAGTAAGTCCATTGTGATTGCATTATAGTGAGTCTGATACTTTGGTAACATTGTATATAAGACTCCCATAAGGTTTCACTTTTTGGAACTGACAAGTGTATCCAAATGTATGTATTATTTGTACTCACATCTTGTGTCATCCTCACCAAGATACCTCATCCTAGTCCATGCATTTTGGAATACACAGTTTGTACACCTGGCGATGTGGCCTGTCTAATCAGATATTCTGGAACCCTCATCAGGCATTACTTGAAATGCTGCAGACAAAGATCTAAAATAATTCACTGAGAAATTATCTATCTGTTTGTTTAGCATTCATGAATCCTTCTCTCTTCAGCAATTTCAGATGTGCATTCTCTCTTCTGCAAATGATTTGGGCTAAGGGCTACCGATCCCTACTCAGCTTTTGACTTTGACCTGCCTGCGTGCCTGATTTGAGACAAGATTTCCATGACAGAAGGCACATTTTCCAACTTGACAATAGCCCAAATACAGGTCAGCACAGTGAACCCCCACCCACCCTACCACTTCCCTCTAGTGCTACTGCAAACACCCACTTTGAATATTTCAGGGAAAATGTTCAAATCATATAGACCTGCTTTGATCCCATTGGTTTCCATGCTAAAGTGTGCTGCTTTTGCTTCTGTTATGACAGTTATCCCCGGTGAGTTGTCTGTTTTTTTTTTTATTCTAATGATGTATAGCATGAATACATTGACCTCTTATGCTCAAAAGAAGGGGATCATTTTACAGAGATTTTTCAATAAACATTTAAACTCAAACTGGTGCCTCGCTATTATTAAATCAGTATCTCACTCTGCCTTTAGTGCTGAAAACATATCTGTACAGGTAATCTCGAATCACAATATTAGAAAAATGTGTTTAATTACGTTTAACTACTGCAGGCATGGTAACGGAACCGGTGTCACTCCGCTCAATGCTAGTCGAGTGCGTTCGAGTCATTACATTTTTTTGTAAGGTTTGTCTTTATGTAAATTGTATACTTTAGAACGGCTGGCTGCTTTGACTGGCATTTTTAATAGTGTTCTTTGTGCTCTGGGGCCAGGTAGTAATTTGTGTGGAAGTGATGTAGTGAACGAAGAAAGAACAAGTTCTCAATGTTGCTGAAATAGGTGCAAATGCAAAAGCTTTTACCCTGTTTCATCCACCAGTCGCCGCTCACAAGGACATGTCGAGACTGAGATAGACAAGGGTTACGTTCACAACGCGTTAAACTCATGTTTTGTCCTCCGGGCCCCTGTACCCCAGATGACCACAGACAACCATTTTCTTCCACTTGTTGTCCGTGCAGCGCTTTGCGCTGTTTAGTGGTTTTTAAAAAGACCGCTACAAACGCTGTGTGGCGCGTTCCACCTCCAACAAATTCAATGGTGGAAAGACTGCTATGCTGCCTTCTACCCCACAGATAGCCACTTTCTTCCACTTGCTGTCCAAGCCGCATGAGTTCATGTTATTTTGGATTGTGTTTATATATGTGAATAGTTTTTATTATGTTGACATATTTAGTAGTAAGTGAAATTTGAAACAGCACCTTGGTCAAAGGCAATGAAGTGTTAATCAGGCAGGTGGGGGCCACATTAAGGCATTCCTGCAACCTTGCTGATAGCAGAGGTCTTCAGGTCCAAACGAAATGTGTTTTTGTATATGGTGGAGAGCTCTGGGTACACTAGAGTCTTAGCAGTCTGTGAATAAGGAAGAACCATTTTACATGTTTTTAGTTGGTAAACTGGTTTACAAAGAGACCCTTTATACAGGAAATTCAATACATAAAATATATACAATATGTTAAAAGAGTAAAAAAGAAAGTAATAGACAAAAACATTTCATGATAACTCTGTCATGACAATCAATAATGTGAAGGTGACTTAAAAAAGTATGTAAAATTGTGTATTAAAGTGCATACAGCCCAGACACATTTGAACAATATGTTTTTTCTATTTCAGACCAGATGTGCTCGGCCGCTGCAGTGATCACTTCTGCCAAAGTTGGTCAGTTTGTATTTGTTTGATTCTGCAAATAAATTGTGCATAGCCCACAATATAACATTTTCCCAGATTGGCACAAGAAGTTAATAAATGCTGAGAAGTTTCCAACTCTGAATGGCATAAACAGCACATTCTCTGTTCCAGTGGAATATTTAGCCAAGCGCCAATGTGGAAAAATGTAGCGAGCAGGTTAAGACGAAGGCACATAATGAAGCGTCTTATCTGAGGGTTGTTAACTTAAGCAATATAACTAAGTGACTTAGAAAAAAGAAAACCATGCTTTGTAGACTTCTGATAGCAACCTTTGTGGGTTGATGTGTCAGGAAAAAGCAGGAGACCGAGTAACAATACCAAGTCACACAGCCGCTCTCCGTGAGACCCAACTTGGGTTGTAGATTCACTACAGGTTTAAGTGAATTAAATCATGTATCCAAAGTAATGCACTTATGCTTTAAAGAAAGAGTCTTTTGTTGTTTTTCAAAAATTGTAGTTTATCAAAGAAACAATCTCAAGATAGGCGAATCACTAATGTATTCTTAGTGAGGAAGCAGCTGTCACAACTTGTTAGAGAATCAGACTCTATGAGCCAATGCATTTCGGAAAACATTTTCCTTCATCAGGGCTAGTCTGTTATGGTGCAAGTAAATCATGTCCACAATACGATATTATCAGCGTGGCATAAAGAAACATCAAAAACACATCAATGTCATGCATCGTGTAAAATCAAAAACATACCAGGTTTCACAAGCAGGTTTCATTAATAGGTGTTATGCCGGAACGGATAGGGAAAATGAGGGAAATAAGTAAAATGAGTAAAAAGTGTGGATGAACAATACACTGCTTAACATGTTTAGGCAAAAAAAATCATTAATGGACCTTTTACCTGTGTAGTGTGGCAGGCTTTTACACATAAGTAGTAAGCAGTCATGGGGCTCAATCGAGCATTCGTGACGAGTGCCCGATGCAAGTAAGGTCACTCAGTTGCCGTCACTTCTGTGGCTGGATTCAAAAGTAAAAACCATAATCAATGGTGGTAAGTGCATGGAGAATGGAAAAGGCCCCGGTGGGCAAATGTCTTACCATGTCTCTCACGGGTGGTCAGAGATCCTTCGTACGCTGACGAGCGTAGTCTGGGGCTACCACTTTCAAACGTTGCTAAGGCAACAATGCTTTTTATAGACCGGTGACCGCCTCGAGGCCCGATCGGGCACGCGGCTGAGAAGTAATGTAGTTCCTGTGTGCGTATACTTAATGATAAATAAACCAAATATTAATCTGCCTTCATATGCTGATAATACATATTGTCATGAATATAAACACCAAAAAACTAAATAATACAAGAAAGTGACTTACATTCCAAGCGCCTTTCCGTTCCTTCAGACAATGATGGGGGTTGTCATGGAAACGCTGGTTGCCTGTACACAATCGTCCCAGGCTACATTGTGTCCAGTGTCCTGCCGTGCGAGACGTTACATTGATTTAAGCAATGCCCCTTGCTACTAACGTTGCTTCTGAATTTCGTTTCATCGAGCCTTACATACTACAGACTTTGTTGTTTATTGTCCTCGACCCATTTTTGCTTACAGTCTCCTGATTACCTGACCGCTGTTTTGGTATCCTTAGCACGGTTGTTCACTTCCTACATTCTGACCTCGGAACACTGCTTTAACCATTGTCTTGTCTTATGTCCGGATTCCTGTCTTTGCCCGCAACCTTATTTTTTACCTCGGAACACTACCTGGATTTTCTCTTCGCCTCACGTTTGGTCTTCTGCAGTTTTTGGACTGTTGTTCACCTTGGAATTCATGGATCTGACTCGAAACAATAACGCTACCATTGTTTGTTATTCACAGATTTTGGACATTAAGGAAACCACTGAACTCACGTGTGTGGACTAGAGACTGCCACCAAGCACACACAGGCATCCACATGCTGGCGGGTGTAGGTTTGATTCCTGTTTTCTTGGATTGCTACACCATTGACTATCTCCTGCTGGGAACTACCACCACCTTGCATTTCTTGTTTCTCCAGCCTGATAAGAACCTTGGGTAAAACCATTTGTTCACATTTCTGTTTCTGCTTGTGCTATTGTGTAGTGTTATCTTCCACTGCTCCTTACTTAAGACACGTGTGGTTTGTCTGCAGGATCACGCCCTGCTTGTTGCATTTAATTCATTGACTACATAAATACACACACGTGATTTGCAGTAGATTCCATTCTGTTTATTCTTGCATTGTGAATCACTATGAATCCTGAATTTGTGTCTTTCTTTGCAGCCAGCTATGTCCCCGGGCGAAAGTTCTTCTTTCAGGCAATCCTCCGTCCAAAAAGTCCCTTAGTACTTTTGGGATTTGTATTGTGGGGAAGAATTCTACACTTACATGACATGGTCAACTGCCCATAGGCACAAAACCTAGGGGTCCTCATTAGGGTCCTAACATAATGTATCCATACTAGATACTTGATCTCAGAGTATAGCTTTGTTTTTCATTTCCTTATGGGTTGAGCCAAGGTTAAAAGGTGTTACTGCAATGAAATTGCTCACATTCTCGAGTAAACTCCTTGAAAGTGATCATCGGCGGGGAGGTCCCATCAACCATGTAAGAAAAAAGAGTACGCAGGGAATTTCCATTATCTTTATCCGTCAGGAAGCAAATTGCGTTGTCAAGCAGAGTTCACAGCAAATTGCTTCAGCAGGAGCCGAATTGGAAAGGCCAAGACTAGAATGCCAGGGTATACCCTTCAGCAGATTAAGCCATGAGACATGTTCTCCAGGAAAACCAGCAAGGTGGTAAAAGTATGCCAGGGATAACACATGTCTCAGAATTCTTTAGAAGGCCTTCAAGTGAGTATCTGCCTTTGGAGGTGATGTCAGCTTTAATGGCCCATAATTTGCTCCAGGCTTTGGGAATTAAAGCATTAGCAAGAGCTACCTTGCTAGGGAGGCTACTCAGAGGAACTCGAAGGTTAGTATATGCATGAACCGCCTCAATCGTGGTATCCTTGATTTTCCATAAAAAATTACAAGCAGTTTTTTTTTGCTGGAATCTGCTATCAAGTTATTATCCCTAGAATATTTAAATAATGTCTGCAAGGTTCTCTGGAGTCCTAGTGGTGTTCTGCCCATAATGACAGTATCATCCACGTGAGATGGTGAGTACCAATGCATGGGGAAAATGAATCCAAGACTGCAAGGACTCGTGCAGCCCAAGGACATATACATTGTATAACAGGGGTACCAAAAAGCACCCCTGTTTAAGACCATAATTAATTTCTATGGAGGAGTACAATAAACCAGCATCATATAACCTCACAGAGACTGTAGTGTCTTGATAAATGTGCCTAATTAAATTATGAATAGAAGCTTCAAGTCTCCAATTCTCTAGTGTTTGCCAAAGCTTATGGCACACAACACTGTCAAATGTTCCAGTGTGATCAACCAAACATAAATATAATCTTATACTGTGGTAGCAATGAAGTCCCACTTTCAGCTCTTCCTTCTCGAGGGAACTCTACCCTTCCTCACCTTCCCTCAGAGACTCAATATTACCCATGCTCTGGTCCTCATCAGGCTAGTCTATTGCAATAGCCTCTTCCTTAATCTTCCTTCATCCACTCTGCGCCCCCTCCAGCTAACCCAGAATAGGGCAGCAAGATTTATCCTTGGCCTCAGACCAAGGGGCCTCATCTCTCCTGCCCTACAAAGCCTTCATTGGCTCACGGTCTCAGCAAATATTAAATTCAAATCCCTCTGTATCATCCACAAGGCTATCTGAGGCCGGGGACAACTCTATCTTCAATGGTTCCTGACCAAATACTCCCCTTCTAGACCGCTGCATTCATCTGGCACCAACTCCCTGTATGTGAAGCGGTTTTCTAAACAGAGAGCTTGTGGTCGGGCACTTTCCTTGGCAGGCTCCCTTCTGTGGAATAACCTCCCTCTACCTCTGCGACTTGAGCAGGACCTCCTTAAGTTCCGAAAAAGCCTGAAGACCTTTCCCTTTACCTCTTTCTTCTCCTCCTCTCTTCCCTGCTAATCATGCTTATCATACAGTAGCATGACTGATGTGCAGGGCCCTTATGTATCCTCTGGGCCCTGACCCCCCACATCTCTCACCCCAGGTGCTGTCTTATTTTCTGCACTTACTTAGACTCCCATGGGAGGTTGCACTTACATTCTTCTCTTCTTAAGCACTTCACCTCGAGCACTTCTCCATGAGCACCACAGCACCTATCACTAGCCCCCATTGTGATTTATTTAGTATTCATCCTAATTTGTTTTGTATTCATAATTCTTTGTGTATCTACCTTTCTGCAACTTCTTTGTAGGTGATACTTATTTATTGTGGGGTTTTTAAAATTTCAGAACCGGAATGATACAATGAACTAATATATTTAAATCATATTTTCTAATAATTTGATTTGAGAATGCTTGTAAAGTTTTGAGGTTTTGAGCAGTAGAGACATTGGCCCTCATTACGACCCTGGCGGAGATCCATGGTGCAATTTGCACCATGGTCCATGGCGCAGAGCTGCCAACTCCGCCATGGGGGTTGGCGGACTTACCGCCCCATTCCGACCTTGGCGGGGCGGTAAGTCCCCAATCCCCATTTACCCTTCCCCATTCCCATTTTTGCCCCATAGGGCATAATGGGAGTGGGGAAGGCGTTAATTACGCCACCGTAAATTACGGTGGCGTAATTAACGAGAGGTCCCGTAGCGCCATGGATTTTTCCGCCCGGAAAATCCGGGCGTAAAAATCACCATGGCGCTACGGAAAGTCGTAATCTGGCGGAGAGGTACGCCATGCATTACGCTGGCGTAAACCCCTCTCCGCCAGGGTCGTAATGAGGGCCATTGTGATATAATACTAATGTAGAGATGATTTTGGCGTTTGAAAGTTAAGTATTACAATTTTTCATTTTTATGGAGAACTTGCTTTGGAGCTTTGTATTCTTAAACTCATGAACTGTTTTTAAACTTGTGATCCCTACATTCTCCATCTCCTTCAAACTTGGGCTGCCCCTGCATGCGTGTTTCAAGAAGCCGTTTTGACTTGCCTATGGCTGTAAACTACTAGAGTATTGTGGGATCTCACCCAATCAATGGTAAGCCTTCAGACACTCTCCTATTGGGTCCATCCCCGATAGGGTTGTAATTTTTTTTTTTTAATATGACCTTTTGATTTGTATTCTTCTTACCATTACATATCACAGTCCTCTCGGGTTTGGAATGGTTATGTGTCTGTGTCAAGTAAAAACAAATCTATAACTAGATCTCACTACGACACTCAGTTATCAATTGCACACATCATTGAATATTTTTATACAAAGGTTGTTTCAGAGAATCACAAATTTTTTAAATGAAGGCAAATGGGCCTCATTACGAGTTTGGTGGTATCCCGGCAGTAAAACTGACAGAATACACTGGCAAACAGTAATACTCTTACCGGTACTCGGTATGCCAGAATTACCGCATATTTCAAGTGCCGGAAACGTTGGTTAATACCCAGTCCTTGGGGGGATTGCTGATATTACCGGAACCATTAACACTGGTGCCGGTAATACTGGCTATTTTTTTCCAGTGGGGTTGCAGAATTACCTCCAGCTGTTAGCTGGAAGTACTTCCAGCCACCCCACCGGCAAACTTGTTGTTTGCCAGTCTGGAAACGTGCCAGTAAACATTATTACCTGCACTGTTGCGAGTGAGTGACACTTTAATTCACACTTTACAGCACACGATTGAGGAAGAGGAGGAGTTTAGAGGGAGAAAAAAGGGTACAAATAAAGTTAGTAATTGAAGAACACGTCTCTGTGTCATTATTGTTGATTTAGTGAAATGCAAACAACATTGCAGACCACCTTAGAGCAAAAATACACTCAATCTAACTGGCCATCAAAGCATCCAGAACAACCACAAATTACACCCTCCCAGAAACCAGGACCCAATAACCACTGCAACTTTTAACCAATTCATACCAATAAGTGAGGAAATTTTGAGCAACCTACAAAAAAAACACAGCACGACCCAGCAACCGATGCTCACCGGATATCTACAATCAGCAACTCACCCATAAAACATCAGCCCTCTACACAAAACTACTAATTAACCTATCCCTGAACACAGGAATAGAATCAAAATCATACAAATCGACCTATATCAAACCACTCATAAAAAAATGAGACAGGAAAAACAGATGACCATTCACTACAGACCAATATCAAACCTACCCTATGCGGCAAAGATCTTGTAGAATCACATCTACAAAGAACTGCTGAACCATGTAGAAACAAACTGAATACTTGAACAATCCAAAGTTTGTTTCAGACCCATTAGAGGAACCGAATCAGCACTCTTTTCCATATCGGACAACCTAAAGATAAATGAGGACAACAACACCTATCTGCCCTCATACTACTAGACATATCAGCTGCTTTCAATACAATTAAACTCTCAACACCAATCAAAAGACCGAAAGAATCTGGCATTGAAAACTCTGCACTACAATGGCTGCAATCTTTCCTCGACAACAGAACTGATAGAACCTACCTACCACAGTTCACTTCAAACGCAAAAAGCATTACCTGTGACATACAACAAGAATTAAGCATCTCCCCACTTCTCTTCAACATTTACATGTGTCTCCCATTGAACCTCATACAAACACATGGACTGATATCCTAAAACTACACAGATGACATCCATCTTATTTTCAAGATGATGACAAACAATGACCCTGTCAAAAATTCCTCAATAAATACATCACCGACATTAACACCTGGATGGCAAATAACAATCTTCAACTATATGTAACCAAAACAGAATTAAGTATAACCCCACAAGATAACAACCTAACACACACATCTCTTACCTGGCCCCCAAGTATGGGACCCAAACCTCAATCCTCACCAGTAAACACCTGGGACTACTCATGGACAACAGTCTCATCCTGGAACCACAGGTCAATGCAATGGTAAGAGAAAACATTTTCTACCACCTTCGTCTAACCAGCAGGATCCTCCCTTACCTCAAGTTTCCATGCCAAACCCTGTTTTTCATTTCCTTACTATTATAAAGAGTAGACTACACAAGTAGCCTCCATCTTGGAATGCCCAAACGCCATATCAAAAAACTACAATGCATCCAAAACACATCGGAAAGACTACTACTGAGACCAAATTGAAGAGACCACATCACCCCAGCCCTGAGAAGTCTACATTGGCTACCAGTAAAGAAATACATTTATTTCAAAGCCCTATGCATTTCCCATAGATCACCACACAGGCAAGGAGCAGAATTACTCTAAGCAAAAATCACTCAATGAACCTTAACATCTAGCACCAAACATCAAATAGAAACAAGACAATATGAGAAATCCAAACTCTGAGGAACTGCCTTCTCCATTCTCATAGCAACACTTTGCAACTCAATTCTGAAGGAAATGAGGAAAGCGGAAGGCTACCTAACTTTCCAGAAAGAACCTGGCAATTCAACGCACTGGGATGCATATGGGATGCATATGGATTAACACCTACTACACAACAATCATGCTTATGCTGAGGCTACTTCAATCCATATAACACCTAAACCACAACTGGAATCTGCATGCCTGTGCAAAGGTAAACACCCTAAAGTAAGAAAACAATGGCACCACCACACAATATCCTGAGACCACCCAATAACCTATTAACCATTTCCTTTTCTCTTTACCACCCCCACACACCCATCAGACACACCCCGGTGACAAACTGGCATCCCCGTTAAAACATTCAAAACCAAATATCACCCTCTAATCAACTCTAATGAACTCTCAAACCCAAAGAGTCTCCAACACACAACAATAGAACCACTGGACACCGCCCATCCGGAACGAACATCCACCTGAAAATAGCAAAGCACTTCCAGAAAGCACACATGCACAGATGACAGTTACTCCTGATTCTACACTCACAACAGATGAGCACAACACCTGTTTTAGTCCTCCCTTCCTCACTAACCCACCCCATTTTCCGTTACAGAGCCACAAGAGCACCTGGAGACCATGGAAATGGGAGTGGCGCATGGTATAAATCAACCTAATGTAACATAATATCCTTTGATTAATTGATATACACATTTCACCTGTCCAACAGTGAATTTTAAATGTATCAGCTCATTAATAGTGTAGTACAGAGACAAGATAATAATGCATCTTCAAGTATTAATAATGTTGGCACATTCCATGACCCCTTCACAGATTGCTCTTACTGGACAGGCACCAACAGCCATAGCCCATCAATCTGTAGAGTCACAGCAAGTTGAGTTTCAGACTGTCACCATTTTACCTAGTCTGTACCACATACAGCAACACAGGACATAGGCATCTGGATGCAGGAATCTTGAACTTATGTTGAAGGTCTGAACGAACAGATTAATTGCGACTTTTTATACTAACAAGCCCTTATTTGCTGCGCCATATGCAGATATTTCACCCTGTTTATGTCCACTCTGTACCCCTCTCTCATTGGGTTCCCATTCAATTGCCTCCTTTTCAACATGGCAGCTTCAGAAACACATTCTGGTCACATACTAGAATCATTTTTTTATTTCATGTATTTGTTTAGCACAAACATGCTAGTCCCCTCTCTTTTGTCAACTCTGAGGTGGACGATCCACTTCATGCACTTGCGCGTTCTCAATGTCACTGGGCCTAGTAAGATCGCTGTTTTGTTCTCCTCTGCCTTGTCGCACTCTGAAACACTTGTGTACGAGCGCGATACAAATAAAATATCAATCAATCAATCAATCAATCAAACACACAGCAGGCACTGCACAGGACAGCTTACCATTTCGACACACATCGCGGCTCAAGGATATACGTCCTTGCATGGTGGTTTACACTGACCGCTAACATCAGTTGCGCCGGTCTGTGTTTTAGGCCTACAGTCACGTAAGTACATCCACAACCTTCCATGACTATTTCCATAGCCACACCGCTGGCTATGTACTTCCTATAAAGACGCTTACGTGGTTTTTGTATCTGTTTTTGTACGTGTTTTTTCATAACACAGAGATATGAATAAACCTCGTCCATGCGATTGCCTAATCCTCCATCACTGTTTCGAACTACACCAGACCTTTTCTACCGAAAAGGGTAAACGCGCAGAGACAGTACAGGCAGTTTCCTTACATCTTTTCCTTGCTCACACACAATTCAGCAAATGTCTCTGTGTATTCTCTTCCTATTTTCCCTCCTTTTTTCTTCTTTTATCCTCAGTTACCTCCCTTCCTGACACTTCACCTCTCTACCTTTTCCACTCTTGTTCTTTTCTCCTTCCTGACAGTGTTATTCCTTTCTGTTCCATACCAGTGGGATGACACACCACAAATAGCAATCACACGTTCATTCAGATGAAGTACTCATCTGGGACCCTTTGAATTTGGAAGAGCACAGTAAGTTCCCTAATAACATTCTGTGTTCACTCTGTCTTCCCAAACTGTGAAGCAATCCCCATAGGATTATATTTCCCTGAACAATTGTTTATTTTCAGAACCATGAACTTTTTCATGACTTTCCAGAAGGATTCTGCACAGTTATAACTTTTTCTGTCCTGAAGAAGGTTGGGCCTGCCACACATCAAATACGCCCACTTAGTCGAAAGTCAAAACCCTTATATATATGGGTCGACAGGCAGTTTCCCTGTATGTGTTTTGTCTATATTTATTATCTGTTTTCCTAAGCTCGTCTGGATGTTTCACATCTATTCAGAATAATTGTTGTGTTTCACATTTTTTGTTATTAATGTGTTGACACATCAGTGAAAGCTGTTTACACTCATTTGCCGCCTTTATTTTGTCATACTGTCCATGTTTTACTTTGTCCTCTTCTTTATGCCAACATTTGGCTTTGTTGGTTTGTTGTGAATTCTAACTGCTTTTCTTGAATTAAATTTGCATCTCTTTTTTACTATTGGCCTTCAACCATCTACTTTTTGATAAACCGATAACCTTGTCTTACCCTTCAGTCTTGCGGCTTCCTTTGGAGTGGGTCTTACTCTTTGAACATGTATCTGATGATTGTTGCGTCATCGTGCCATTGGGCTGTCTGGTGTTGTTTGTACTGACTTCTTCATTTTCAACCTTTGGGTTATTCTTCACACCCCTGTCATTGACCTCATAGGTTTCGAGCTTCCACACCCCACCTTTCAGGTATGCTTCTCTCCTCAGGGAATTTCTTTTATTTGACGTGTTTTTTTTCACTAATTTAATCTTGTTTTTTCATGCAACTTCTGGGACTTGGAACTTAGTGTGACTCCACACTACCATTCTGTATCTGCTTTAGGCAGAGAATAAGTGGCACTCCAGAACAGCTGTGGGAGATCAGTGGGTGCTTGCCTTGCAGAAAACTCTGCTTCCTTGACAAATATCTTCCACTCGACTCACCGTCTGTGTCATCATGTAAAGAATTTTGCCTGCTTGAGGATTGTTGGATGCATTTATGGATGGATACGATCTCAGCAACCAAATGGAAATGTATTCGTAGAGATGTTAAACTAACTGATTTGGATTTCTATCTCAGGTATCTGATGTACTGACACAGTTTATAAAATAGTGCGTTGAAACACACTGTTTATAGGCACATTAGAAAAACCCAATAAATAAATGTGCTTGGTCACCCTCTGAAATATTTAATCTTGGTACTGCTGGGGGTATAAGGTGGTTCTTTGGGGGCATATGGTCTGGATGTACTTAATGGTGAATACATTTTGACATGAACTTAATCAGATAAGAAAAACTCAACTTAGTCATTGATGCAGCTGTTAATAAAGGAGATTCACCTTTTGGACCTGAATGATAAATCACTGTCTAATAGCCACTAAATATATACAGCTTGTCTTGTGCTAAGAAGGGAGTCCTAAAGGTTAAACAAAAACATTATTTGTTGGCAAAATTTGTAGTGTTAACATTTTGTCAATGAAAGAGATAACAAATATACTAGTGTGTGTGTGGTTGCTTCTTTATTGAAAAGTATGCATGCACGGTGGATTTTTTTTTTTACTCTTGGTTGTTTTTTGTGGCGGGGACTGTTTTGTTTTGTACTCCTTCCCTCCTCTTTGTTTTTCCAAATCTGGAAAGTAAGATAACTTTCATTTATGTTCTAGCACTTAATCTGGCAGTTTGGGGACTATGTGAGAGTTGTTTTGGACTATCAGGACAATTGTTGGCGCCCACCTACTGCTTTTTTGAGCTTGTAAATATATCAGGCTTGCTCGTAAATACTTTTGTATTTTGAACTAGTATGTGAACACTTTCGTAGGCGATTGTACATTGTGGCCATCATTCTTGCTTTGTTTGACCTTATTGCTCTTACTTTTAGCACAGATACAGAACTCGAAAATGGTTACAGATGCTTTTCATATAGCATGTTTAACCTTGTTTCATTAGAATTCAAGAACTATTTAATGGGTTTTTACAAGGAAATAAGCTCTATAACACTGTAAATTTACTCACACAGAACATGTCACTGTATGTGATAATCGCCATTTACTATTCTGATCTCCAAAACTCTTCACATTTCAGCATCATGATTTTGACCTTCACTGACGTCCACAGGCTGTATAATTTACTCAGTCCATGTGATTTTCTGTTGTAATGGTGGCGAACATAGTTGATGACTTAAAATGTGACTTTATTTGGGAAATGTGGCTATTTTTTAACATGAGAAAATCAAAAGCTTTGGATTCCACTGGAACATTTGAAAGTAGATACGTTCTTTAATTTGTCTAGTGCTACATAGTTTTGCTCGTCTGTGAATGCTACAGAACATGGTACTCAATATGTGGTCTCTTCACATTGAACCTCTTAATATGATTAAGATGAATAATATTCACAATGTAACAAACTTTCAGTGGATAATCACTTCATCTTCTCAGCATACTCCTAAAACTCTATAGAACCCATGAATTTGAAGTGGAATTTTTGATAACATTTAAGACAAATTAGTTGTTTTCTGTTAAACTTACAAATGATTATTACTGTCTGGAAAGATAACTTAAATGTATAATTTACGTTTTGTAGCATCCTCACATTCCTATACGTGATAACACTGGCGACTAGCTTTAAGTATTTCATTAAATTCAGCGAAATAATGACATTTGGAGTAGTCAATGGAGGTTGAGGTGCTTATTAAGTAATGCTGATTAAGATGAAGAAGATCAGCATAGGAAAATCCTAGACTTGGTAACATTCCTTCTCTGACAAGGAAGACAAGCTGCTCCCAACATTCCAACACTGAAGATGATATGCCATGACCCAGTGATTAAATGTCTGATGGATTCCCGGAACTAGTGGGAACAATTCTTCCCTGCTGTAGTGCACTGACTTGCAATCACAAGGGTTGCAAGTGGCTGCAAGCCAGAATGCCTTGTTGAGAAGCTGTGAAAATCCTAGAAACAGAGACACTTGGCTCAAAAGCTCAGAGAAGTGGAGAGTTGTTGTTTAAATCATTGCACTTTATTATGCAGGCAATGACATTGACATCTGGGGTTTTGATTCCAATGTAGTTAGCACCAAGAGCTATCAGGTTCCAAAAGCCACATAACATTCACAGTTGCATACTTGTGTCTCCAAAATAAGCAACAGGTATGGTTCACTAAGTTAATCCATCAATGATGCATCCTTTGCAGTGTCAAGTCCAGCCATGAGTCCTGACACTCAGAGCTTCTTCAAGACTTCAAAGGCTTTTCACTCTGCATGCTTGATTTGATGTCAAGGATCATTAATTGACCAGTGCTTGTGACAATCACTAGTTGAAGATTCCGGACTTCCTGTTACATCACGTTTCAGCCAGCAGGCACTGTGGTCTAGATGGAGGAGGATTTCCTCAATGTTTGTGTGTTCCTCCAACATTGCTGCCAAAGTGCCATGCAACGTTCTAGTTTCTCCAGAAGGGGCATGTCGAGTGAGAGTAGTTGCAGCCATGGCATCGGTATGCAGTCTACGAGAGGTATATGAGCATAGGAGACAGGAGCCATGGCCCATTGCTACTTTTTGGCAGATCGCTTGTGAGTTCAAATCCCTAGTCTCTGTATCCCGCTTCTATCACTGTTGTATTGTTTCTCACTGTTTTTCTATAAACCTTTCTGTGTTATCCCAGAGTTCAGTCCTCGTAACTCTTACATCACAAGAACCGCCTAGTTCCTGTCCCTCCAGCCCGTAATCCAGAGTACTCAGTAAATATTGGCCTGTCCTTCTAAAACCAATACTGCTTGCTCTAGGCGCTGTATGCTTACCGACGTCTTTCTTGCTTATCTCCTATTGCAGCACTCCGGTCGGCAGACATACTTATTAGAAACACGTAGAGAGCCAAGAGAGGGGCTTCTTGACCATAAACCACCATAGAAGAGCTCCATTTACTACTATATACAGACTGCAAGACTATAGGTTTTCTTTTCCTCAAGATGTTTTCCCCAGAGTTCCTGTCACCTGGGTTTTAACCTTGCAGGGAATGGCACGTGTTCCAAGGAGAGTCTTTCTGGCTTCACTGGCGCCACATCTTAAAAAGTAAGTCCATTGTGATTGCATTATAGTGAGTCTGATACTTTGGTAACATTGTATATAAGACTCCCATAAGGTTTCACTTTTTGGAACTGACAAGTGTATCCAAATGTATGTATTATTTGTACTCACATCTTGTGTCATCCTCACCAAGATACCTCATCCTAGTCCATGCATTTTGGAATACACAGTTTGTACACCTGGCGATGTGGCCTGTCTAATCAGATATTCTGGAACCCTCATCAGGCATTACTTGAAATGCTGCAGACAAAGATCTAAAATAATTCACTGAGAAATTATCTATCTGTTTGTTTAGCATTCATGAATCCTTCTCTCTTCAGCAATTTCAGATGTGCATTCTCTCTTCTGCAAATGATTTGGGCTAAGGGCTACCGATCCCTACTCAGCTTTTGACTTTGACCTGCCTGCGTGCCTGATTTGAGACAAGATTTCCATGACAGAAGGCACATTTTCCAACTTGACAATAGCCCAAATACAGGTCAGCACAGTGAACCCCCACCCACCCTACCACTTCCCTCTAGTGCTACTGCAAACACCCACTTTGAATATTTCAGGGAAAATGTTCAAATCATATAGACCTGCTTTGATCCCATTGGTTTCCATGCTAAAGTTTGCTGCTTTTGCTTCTGTTATGACAGTTATCCCCGGTGAGTTGTCTGTTTTTTTTTTTATTCTAATGATGTATAGCATGAATACATTGACCTCTTATGCTCAAAAGAAGGGGATCATTTTACAGAGATTTTTCAATAAACATTTAAACTCAAACTGGTGCCTCGCTATTATTAAATCAGTATCTCACTCTGCCTTTAGTGCTGAAAACATATCTGTACAGGTAATCTCGAATCACAATATTAGAAAAATGTGTTTAATTACGTTTAACTACTGCAGGCATGGTAACGGAACCGGTGTCACTCCGCTCAATGCTAGTCGAGTGCGTTCGAGTCATTACATTTTTTTGTAAGGTTTGTCTTTATGTAAATTGTATACTTTAGAACGGCTGGCTGCTTTGACTGGCATTTTTAATAGTGTTCTATGTGCTCTGGGGCCAGGTAGTAATTTGTGTGGAAGTGATGTAGTGAACGAAGAAAGAACAAGTTCTCAATGTTGCTGAAATAGGTGCAAATGCAAAAGCTTTTACCCTGTTTCATCCACCAGTCGCCGCTCACAAGGACATGTCGAGACTGAGATAGACAAGGGTTACGTTCACAACGCGTTAAACTCATGTTTTGTCCTCCGGGCCCCTGTACCCCAGATGACCACAGACAACCATTTTCTTCCACTAGTTGTCCGTGCAGCGCTTTGCGCTGTTTAGTGGTTTTTAAAAAGACCGCTACAAACGCTTTGAGGCGCGTTCCACCTCCAACAAATTCAATGGTGGAAAGACTGCTATGCTGCCTTCTACCCCACAGATAGCCACTTTCTTCCACTTGCTGTCCAAGCCGCATGAGTTAATGTTATTTTGGATTGTGTTTATATATGTGAATAGTTTTTATTATGTTGACATATTTAGTAGTAAGTGAAATTTGAAACAGCACCTTGGTCAAAGGCAATGAAGTGTTAATCAGGCAGGTGGGGGCCACATTAAGGCATTCCTGCAACCTTGCTGATAGCAGAGGTCTTCAGGTCCAAACGAAATGTGTTTTTGTATATGGTGGAGAGCTCTGGGTACACTAGAGTCTTAGCAGTCTGTGAATAAGGAAGAACCATTTTACATGTTTTTAGTTGGTAAACTGGTTTACAAAGAGACCCTTTATACAGGAAATTCAATACATAAAATATATACAATATGTTAAAAGAGTAAAAAAGAAAGTAATAGACAAAAACATTTCATGATAACTCTGTCATGACAATCAATAATGTGAAGGTGACTTAAAAAAGTATGTAAAATTGTGTATTAAAGTGCATACAGCCCAGACACATTTGAACAATATGTTTTTTCTATTTCAGACCAGATGTGCTAGGCCGCTGCAGTGATCACTTCTGCCAAAGTTGGTCAGTTTGTATTTGTTTGATTCTGCAAATAAATTGTGCATAGCCCACAATATAACATTTTCTCAGATTGGCACAAGAAGTTAATAAATGCTGAGAAGTTTCCAACTCTGAATGGCATAAACAGCACATTCTCTGTTCCAGTGGAATATTTAGCCAAGCGCCAATGTGGAAAAATGTAGCGAGCAGGTTAAGACGAAGGCACATAATGAAGCGTCTTATCTGAGGGTTGTTAACTTAAGCAATATAACTAAGTGACTTAGAAAAAAGAAAACCATGCTTTGTAGACTTCTGATAGCAACCTTTGTGGGTTGATGTGTCAGGAAAAAGCAGGAGACCGAGTAACAATACCAAGTCACACAGCCGCTCTCCGTGAGACCCAACTTGGGTTGTAGATTCACTACAGGTTTAAGTGAATTAAATCATGTATCCAAAGTAATGCACTTATGCTTTAAAGAAAGAGTCTTTTGTTGTTTTTCAAAAATTGTAGTTTATCAAAGAAACAATCTCAAGATAGGCGAATCACTAATGTATTCTTAGTGAGGAAGCAGCTGTCACAACTTGTTAGAGAATCAGACTCTATGAGCCAATGCATTTCGGAAAACATTTTCCTTCATCAGGGCTAGTCTGTTATGGTGCAAGTAAATCATGTCCACAATACGATATTATCAGCGTGGCATAAAGAAACATCAAAAACACATCAATGTCATGCATCGTGTAAAATCAAAAACATACCAGGTTTCACAAGCAGGTTTCATTAGTAGGTGTTATGCCGGAACGGATAGGGAAAATGAGGGAAATAAGTAAAATGAGTAAAAAGTGTGGATGAACAATACACTGCTTAACATGTTTAGGCAAAAAAAATCATTAATGGACCTTTTACCTGTGTAGTGTGGCAGGCTTTTACACATAAACACATAAGTAGTAAGCAGTCATGGGGCTCAATCGAGCATTCGTGATGAGTGCCCGATGCAAGTAAGGTCACTCAGTTGCCGTCACTTCTGTGGCTGGATTCAAAAGTAAAAACCATAATCAATGGTGGTAAGTGCATGGAGAATGGAAAAGGCCCCGGTGGGCAAATGTCTTACCATGTCTCTCACGGGTGGTCAGAGATCCTTCGTACGCTGACGAGCGTAGTCTGGGGCTACCACTTTCAAACGTTGCTAAGGCAACAATGCTTTTTATAGACCGGTGACCGCCTCGAGACCCGATCGGGCACGCGGCTGAGAAGTAATTTAGTTCCTGTGTGCGTATACTTAATGATAAATAAACCAAATATTAATCTGCCTTCATATGCTGATAATACATATTGTCATGAATATAAACACCAAAAAACTAAATAATACAAGAAAGTGACTTACATTCCAAGCGCCTTTCCGTTCCTTCAGACAATGATGGGGGTTGTCATGGAAACGCTGGTTGCCTGTACACAATCGTCCCAGGCTACATTGTGTCCAGTGTCCTGCCGTGCGAGACGTTACATTGATTTAAGCAATGCCCCTTGCTACTAACGTTGCTTCTGAATTTCGTTTCATCGAGCCTTACATACTACAGACTTTGTTGTTTATTGTCCTCGACCCATTTTTGCTTACAGACTCCTGATTACCTGACCGCTGTTTTGGTATCCTTAGCACGGTTGTTCACTTCCTACATTCTGACCTCGGAACACTGCTTTAACCATTGTCTTGTCTTATGTCCGGATTCCTGTCTTTGCCCGCAACCTTATTTTTTACCTCGGAACGCTACCTGGATTTTCTCTTCGCCTCACGTTTGGTCTTCTCCAGTTTTTGGACTGTTGTTCACCTTGGAATTCATGGATCTGACTCGAAACAATAACGCTACCATTGTTTGTTATTCACAGATTTTGGACATTAAGGAAACCACTGAACTCACGTGTGTGGACTAGAGACTGCCACCAAGCACACACAGGCATCCACATGCTGGCGGGTGTAGGTTTGATTCCTGTTTTCTTGGATTGCTACACCATTGACTATCTCCTGCTGGGAACTACCACCACCTTGCATTTCTTGTTTCTCCAGCCTGATAAGAACCTTGGGTAAAACCATTTGTTCACATTTCTGTTTCTGCTTGTGCTATTGTGTAGTGTTATCTTCCACTGCTCCTTACTTAAGACACGTGTGGTTTGTCTGCAGGATCACGCCCTGCTTGTTGCATTTAATTCATTGACTACATAAATACACACACGTGAGTTGCAGTAGATTCCATTCTGTTTATTCTTGCATTGTGAATCACTATGAATCCTGAATTTGTGTCTTTCTTTGCAGCCAGCAGTGTCCCCGGGCGAAAGTTCTTCTTTCAGGCAATCCTCCGTCCAAAAAGTCCCTTAGTACTTTTGGGATTTGTATTGTGGGGAAGAATTCTACACTTACATGACATGGTCAACTGCCCATAGGCACAAAACCTAGGGGTCCTCATTAGGGTCCTAACATAATGTATCCATACTAGATACTTGATCTCAGAGTATAGCTTTGTTTTTCATTTCCTTATGGGTTGAGCCAAGGTTAAAAGGTGTTACTGCAATGAAATTGCTCACATTCTCGAGTAAACTCCTTGAAAGTGATCATCGGCGGGGAGGTCCCATCAACCATGTAAGAAAAAAGAGTACGCAGGGAATTTCCATTATCTTTATCCGTCAGGAAGCAAATTGCGTTGTCAAGCAGAGTTCACAGCAAATTGCTTCAGCAGGAGCCGAATTGGAAAGGCCAAGACTAGAATGCCAGGGTATACCCTTCAGCAGATTAAGCCATGAGACATGTTCTCCAGGAAAACCAGCAAGGTGGTAAAAGTATGCCAGGGATAACACATGTCTCAGAATTCTTTAGAAGGCCTTCAAGTGAGTATCTGCCTTTGGAGGTGATGTCAGCTTTAATGGCCCATAATTTGCTCCAGGCTTTGGGAATTAAAGCATTAGCAAGAGCTACCTTGTTAGGGAGGCTACTCGGAGGAACTCGAAGGTTAGTATATGCATGAACCGCCTCAATCGTGGTATCCTTGATTTTCCATAAAAAATTACAAGCAGTTTTTTTTTGCTGGAATCTGCTATCAAGTTATTATCCCTAGAATATTTAAATAATGTCTGCAAGGTTCTCTGGAGTCCTAGTGGTGTTCTGCCCATAATGACAGTATCATCCACGTGAGATGGTGAGTACCAATGCATGGGGAAAATGAATCCAAGACTGCAAGGACTCGTGCAGCCCAAGGACATATACATTGTATAACAGGGGTACCAAAAAGCACCCCTGTTTAAGACCATAATTAATTTCTATGGAGGAGTACAATAAACCAGCATCATATAACCTCACAGAGACTGTAGTGTCTTGATAAATGTGCCTAATTAAATTATGAATAGAAGCTTCAAGTCTCCAATTCTCTAGTGTTTGCCAAAGCTTATGGCACACAACACTGTCAAATGTTCCAGTGTGATCAACAAAACATAAATATAATCTTATACTGTGGTAGCAATGAAGTCCCACTTTCAGCTCTTCCTTCTCGAGGGAACTCTACCCTTCCTCACCTTCCCTCAGAGACTCAATATTACCCATGCTCTGGTCCTCATCAGGCTAGTCTATTGCAATAGCCTCTTCCTTAATCTTCCTTCATCCACTCTGCGCCCCCTCCAGCTAACCCAGAATAGGGCAGCAAGATTTATCCTTGGCCTCAGACCAAGGGGCCTCATCTCTCCTGCCCTACAAAGCCTTCATTGGCTCACGGTCTCAGCAAATATTAAATTCAAATCCCTCTGTATCATCCACAAGGCTATCTGAGGCCGGGGACAACTCTATCTTCAATGGTTCCTGACCAAATACTCCCCTTCTAGACCGCTGCATTCATCTGGCACCAACTCCCTGTATGTGAAGCGGTTTTCTAAACAGAGAGCTTGTGGTCGGGCACTTTCCTTGGCAGGCTCCCTTCTGTGGAATAACCTCCCTCTACCTCTGCGACTTGAGCAGGACCTCCTTAAGTTCCGAAAAAGCCTAAAGACCTTTCCCTTTACCTCTTTCTTCTCCTCCTCTCTTCCCTGCTAATCATGCTTGTCATACAGTAGCATGACTGATGTGCAGGGCCCTTATGTATCCTCTGGGCCCTGACCCCCCACATCTCTCACCCCAGGTGCTGTCTTATTTTCTGCACTTACTTAGACTTCCATGGGAGGTTGCACTTACATTCTTCTCTTCTTAAGCACTTCACCTCGAGCACTTCTCCATGAGCACCACAGCACCTATCACTAGCCCCCATTGTGATTTATTTAGTATTCATCCTAATTTGTTTTGTATTCATAATTCTTTGTGTATCTACCTTTCTGCAACTTCTTTGTAGGTGATACTTATTTATTGTGGGGTTTTTAAAATTTCAGAACCAGAATGATACAATGAACTAATATATTTAAATCATATTTTCTAATAATTTGATTTGAGAATGCTTGTAAAGTTTTGAGGTTTTGAGCAGTAGAGACATTGGCCCTCATTACGACCCTGGCGGAGATCCATGGTGCAATTTGCACCATGGTCCATGGCGCAGAGCTGCCAACTCCGCCATGGGGGTTGGCGGACTTACCGCCCCATTCCGACCTTGGCGGGGCGGTAAGTCCCCAATCCCCATTTACCCTTCCCCATTCCCATTTTTGCCCCATAGGGCATAATGGGAGTGGGGAAGGCGTTAATTACGCCACCGTAAATTACGGTGGCGTAATTAACGAGAGGTCCCGTAGCGCCATGGATTTTTCCGCCCGGAAAATCCGGGCGTAAAAATCACCATGGCGCTACGGAAAGTCGTAATCTGGCGGAGAGGTACGCCATGCATTACGCTGGCGTAAACCCCTCTCCGCCAGGGTCGTAATGAGGGCCATTGTGATATAATACTAATGTAGAGATGATTTTGGCGTTTGAAAGTTAAGTATTACAATTTTTCATTTTTATGGAGAACTTGCTTTGGAGCTTTGTATTCTTAAACTCATGAACTGTTTTTAAACTTGTGATCCCTACATTCTCCATCTCCTTCAAACTTGGGCTGCCCCTGCATGCGTGTTTCAAGAAGCCGTTTTGACTTGCCTATGGCTGTAAACTACTAGAGTATTGTGGGATCTCACCCAATCAATGGTAAGCCTTCAGACACTCTCCTATTGGGTCCATCCCCGATAGGGTTGTAATTTTTTTTTTTAATATGACCTTTTGATTTGTATTCTTCTTACCATTACATATCACAGTCCTCTCGGGTTTGGAATGGTTATGTGTCTGTGTCAAGTAAAAACAAATCTATAACTAGATCTCACTACGACACTCAGTTATCAATTGCACACATCATTGAATATTTTTATACAAAGGTTGTTTCAGAGAATCACAAATTTTTTAAATGAAGGCAAATGGGCCTCATTACGAGTTTGGTGGTATCCCGGCAGTAAAACTGACAGAATACACTGGCAAACAGTAATACTCTTACCGGTACTCGGTATGCCAGAATTACCGCATATTTCAAGTGCCGGAAACGTTGGTTAATACCCAGTCCTTGGGGGGATTGCTGATATTACCGGCACCATTAACACTGGTGCCGGTAATACTGGCTATTTTTTTCCAGTGGGGTGGCAGAATTACCTCCAGCTGTTAGCTGGAAGTACTTCCAGCCACCCCACCGGCAAACTTGTTGTTTGCCAGTCTGGAAACGTGCCAGTAAACATTATTACCTGCACTGTTGCGAGTGAGTGACACTTTAATTCACACTTTACAGCACACGATTGAGGAAGAGGAGGAGTTTAGAGGGTGAAAAAAGGGTACAAATAAAGTTAGTAATTGAAGAACACGTCTCTGTGTCATTATTGTTGATTTAGTGAAATGCAAAGTGATCCTAACAACTGACGACGAGGAGCATAAACCTGTGGTTGCGTGCAGCAGCACTCTGCTGTGATCTGGTGTGGCTCGGAAGAGAGCCGTCCTTTTAAGTCTTCCACACGTCCTGGTGAGAACAACTGGCTCCCTGCGCTTCAGCGTCCTTGTCAGCATGAAAGGCTGCAACATGGATTTTGTGCTGCGGCGCATATGCAGCAGCCAGCAAGAACTGGCACTGTTGTCTGGTGAGTGAATCTGTGGCTCATGGGACAAACGTGAAGGCGATGGAGCAGTCCGCTCTCGCCTAATTCAAAGGAACCACCGAGGGAAGTCCACACACCATAGTGTGCATGTCATTGAGTGTGTGAGTTGAACTACAGAACCCGGTGCGGCTGCTGATGTCAGGATGCTTAGGAAGGGCAGCCCTAATAGAATTTTACTGCATTGCTGGAAAAAAAGAGAGAAATATATAAATCAGAGAATATGGCATCCAGACATGAAGACTGTGAGAAAAGTGGAGAAAAAAACAATGTTTATCTCCCTAAATCACTAATGACACTGAGCTATTTGCCACAAATTGCAAAATAATGAAATTATCAAACATTCAACGCAAAGTCCTAGAAAGAAACCTGAGCTACATCACCATGGTTGATCAGGAAAATTACCTGGAACCACCACAACAGAACAATGCAGGTGTGGCTTTTCTAAGGAAACCATGCCCATTCAACCTCCAACCACAGCAAGACAAGGGTCTGTGATGGCCTGAGTGGGTCGAGGAGTTTGATGACTTCATCAGAGATGCTGGCGAACAGAACTCACCTGTCCTGAAAGA
Source organism: Ambystoma mexicanum (assembly GCF_040938575.1). Taxonomy (NCBI): domain Eukaryota; kingdom Metazoa; phylum Chordata; class Amphibia; order Caudata; family Ambystomatidae; genus Ambystoma; species Ambystoma mexicanum. The sequence goes on along the minus strand of NC_090932.1, from coordinate 616,759,433 downwards.
CATTTTCATGAATCTTGCTGTTAAGGAAATCAAGGGCATCATCAAGACGATCCCAGCTAGTGAAAGGACCACTTATGATGACCTGGTAGCGTTGTTGAACAAAAAAACTTTTTGAAACTAACAGGGACTATGAAAGATATGTGTTCAATCAGTATCAACAGTCCACGCATGAAATGTTTGAGGAGTTTATCGCCTGCCTCTGCAATTGTCCGATGACGAGGCAGTTCACCTTTATGTCATTGAGGGTTGTGTGTTATCCACGCTAAGGAAACCACTCCTGAAGAAGCCCCTGACCATTGATGAGGTCATAGAAATGGCATGGGTGCAAGAAAGGGCTGAGCTTCAGGCGAATGCCATGGAAATGCCAAAGAATAGAGATGACAACAAAGAGACGGTAGCAGAATTTTTGACACCCAGGAACCTGGATCGAGGGTCAGGAATGAACCAACCCGGAATGAGAGGCGCATAGAAGGATGGATTCATAGAAGGCTGCATGGGCCCCTACATCCAGATACTATGCTACTGCTGTGGCCAGCTATTCCCACACTCCGGCACATGCCCGGCTGTCAGCCAACGTTGTTCGAGGTGTGGCAGAGAGAGCCATTTCCACAATGTCGGGAAGGTAGACCATTGCTGCCTGGACGATAACCTCAAGCAATGTGCAAGAGCTGGCACCCACCAATGAGGCCAAACCCTCAGCAATAGTGGGGACATGCACCATCCTACACGTAGATGCTGAGGCGACTAATTAGAGCCATGAAACAGGGCCAGGACTATGGGGAACCCCCGTGTGAGGAGCTCCTGTCACAGATGGGTTACTACCGAGAGCAATATGGAGGACCATGTGATCCATACTATGATTATGGTGAATACTTACAAGAGCCATACCCTGACTACACTGACAAATTTGTAAACCTGATGCAAGGCGAAGAAGAGGGTGCCAAGGCCTCAAAAGTTATGGTCAACATTGGGGAGCAACACATTGCTTCCTGATAGACACAGCGCCAGTCAGCATAATGGGAGAGCAGGAATTCCTGAAAATGGGTGACAAAAGGGAGCTAACCCGACCCAACATATTCATCTTCCAGTGGGAATCCAGAACTCTAATGACATTCCGAGGACAATTCCGGAGGACCCTCAATCAAAACGGGAAAACAACTGAGACGGTTATCCATGTACTCAGAAGCCCAGTAAACGAGAAGTGCCTGCCTAGCTATCGCAAAGTTAAGGCCCTGGGACTGATCGACATTCACTACAAAGACAGCAAAGTAGTCTGGTGCGGTGCAGAGCCGCCCAAGAACCTGAATCATCCCCTGCATGACTGGCAGGCCGATGGGGAAGGAAGCAATCAAACAGGCATTTCCATAGCATTTCCAAGGGCTAGGAAAATGAAAAGGCACACTGGTCCGGCTACACATTAATGAAAACGTGAGACATGTCCCACAGCACCCTAGGAGAGTAGGGTTTCATCTGCAGGAGGCAGTGCCCTGGAATTACAACAATTAATGAACAATGGGATTATTGAAAGGGCGACTGGTCCCACACCATGTATCTCGCCACTTGTGGTGGTACCTAAAGAGGGAAACACGATCAGACTCTGCATGAACATGTGAATCCCCAACACGGCTGTAGAGAGGTTAACACACCCAGGAGCAAAGATGGAACACTTGATTGTCTGACTAAACTGCGCTAATAAATTCTCAAATCTAGACTTCAACCAGGGGTATAATCAGTTGGACCTCCACCCTGATTCAAGGACCATTACAAACATCACCACTCCCAAAGGGTTATTCTGCTACCGGCACCTCGACTTTGGGGTTCATCAGCTATGGAAATCTTTCAGGAGGCCATCTGACAGTTAGTGATCCCAGTTTAAGTCAGCATTCAACTACTCAGATGATATCCTAATATATGGGACATCACAAGAGGAACATGACCAGGCCATTCTGAGCAAGGCTGAGCTTACTTTGAACTATGAGAAGTGCAATATCAGCAAGGACAAATTGCGCTTCTATGGGAATATTTTTTCAGGACAAGGCAGGCATGCAACCCAACCCAGAAAAGGTTTGCACCATCACTGAGCTCCCGGCACCTACCAAAATGACAGAAGTGAGATCATTTTTGGGGATGGCTGGGTATCGCACCCGATACCTGAGGAGATACGCAATGACCACTGAGCCGCTAAGGAGACTGTTGAAGAAGGAGGAGCCATTTCAGTGGTCACACGAATGTCAAAAGTTATTTGACACTATCAAAAGGGAGCTGGAGTGAGCAACCTATCTAGCGTATTTGAACCTGACATGGCATACAGAAATTGTTGTAGCCACCAGTCCCATAGAATTAGGAGCCATACTAGCACAATGCAAACTACCTGAGACACTGGCTAGTTTTGTTGCGGCCTATGCCAGTCGAGCACTATCACAAACTGAATGTGCGTACTCGCAAGCAGAAAAGGAAAGCTTGGCCGCAGTATGGTTATGCAAGTACTTCCACCATATAGTTATTAGAATGAAGTTTACGCTCGTAACGGACCATCAAGCACTCCTCTCAATCCAAGAACGAAGATGCCACTGAGGATTGAGAGGTGGGGTATCCACCTACAGGAATCTGATTACGATATTGTCCACAGACCAGGAGGTGACAACAACCCTGCAGATTACATATCTCGACTCCTGGACCTGCAACGACAGTTGGCGAGAGAAGGCGATGTTGAGTACCTCCGGTACATCACTTTGCAAGCCATGCCACCAACCCTGACGGTAGACGAATTGGCACAAGAGTCATGTGATGACCCGTCTATCAGCATAGCCAAGGAACTCACCAACACCAGCAAATGGAGGGATTACAAACGTCAGTTCTCGTGTCAGAATGATGCCAACAGGCAGATTATTGAAAGGATTGCAAAAGTTTGAACTGAACTCGCTGTGTCGGAACATGGAGTACCACTGAGGGGATGTTGGATTTTAGTACCATCCAACCTGCAAAGATGCCTAGTGTTGCTGTTGTGGGACGCTGGGGGGTGGAGACTACCAAAAAAATGCTCATGCAATCAGTGTGGTTTCCATTTATGGATGTCATGGTAGAAGAAGAGGTCAGGAAATGTTTCCCATGTCAATGCACAACAAAGTTGGACCCACCACTCCTGCTACAAGCAAAAGTCATATATGAGAAGGTGTGGTACAAAGGGCAGTGGACTTCTACGGACCACGAGAAACAGGAGTCTATGCATTAGTAATCATGGGTGAATTTTCGGGCTTCCTGTTCGAGAAGAAGATCATCTCCACAGAATTCACCCAGGTGATGGGGGGTGGTCAATGAGGTCTTCAGCGAATGGTGCATCCCCAGCACTGTGAAAACAGACAATGGACCTCCCTTCAATGGCCAGGATTTCCATAACTTTGCAAGACATCTAGGGTTCACACAACAGAAAATAATGCTGTTCTGGCCCCAAAAGAATGGCATGGCAGACCACTTTATGTCATCCATAAAGAGGACATTACAGAAAGCAAAGCTAGAAGGAATGTCAATGCAACAAGCGCTAAGCCAAATGCTGCGGCACTATCGCAATATGCCACCCCCTTCGACAGGGGTACTGTCTGGTGATTTAATGAGGGTTTTTCAGGGAAAAACGACACTACCACAAGTGGAAGGAGGGAACCAAGCCCTGACAGGAGAACCAGCAATCCTCAAAGCTGAGATACGTGATAAAGATGCCAGGGGCAAGGGACAAGCCAAGGTGCGAACCAATTGGGCGTGAACGGCAAAAATGAAAGTCTTTAATGAAGGTGACAATGTCCTAGTGAAGCAACGGCTGCAAAGAAAGACTGACTCGAGATATGAGAGCACTGTGATGTGGTTGACAGGCATTAAAGAGACAATGTTCACTGCAACAAAAGCCAAAAAAGAGGTAACAAGAAAAAGCATTGTTCATCAAGCACGTGTACCAGCCAGCGAGGATGACACCATAGAAAAGAATGAGGGAGTAAGAGAAGCACAGGAAGAGAAGGAGAGAGAAATCAAAGATGTGACGCAAGGAGATTCAATATACCTGGGGCCCAATCTGAGAGAAGTGAAGTGGTCGACCAAAGAGCGACGTCAAAAGGCCCAGCAGATTCACTGAGGAAATATGAGATGGATGTAAGGAGATATGTTTGGGGGAGGTGTTACGAGGGAGTGACACATGTAAGAGCGTGCCCCTTTAAAGTCAAGGCACTCCATTGAGGAAGAGGAGGAGTTTAGGAGGAGAAAAAGGGGTACGCATAAAGTCAGCAATTGAACAACACGTCTCTGTGTCCTTATTCTCGGCTTGGTGAAAGGCTGACTGATCCTAACAGGCATGTTCATTCCGGACTGGCACAAATGTAATTAAGTCGAAAATGTTGGTTTTCATCGGCAGCATCTTGATTAGCATCACAGCATTTGCACTGCTTCTCGTTAGTGTTGTTTGTCGCATATGAGGGTACGACACAAATAAGCAGCATCGTACCATTTTCAGAACATTTCTTTGTGCAGGTCTTCATTCCCTGAAACATTAATACCAGCAAAACGTCGAAGGGTTGCTCGTGGCTTCCTCGGTTCTGCAAATGTCAGAAAGAATGTATTGGTTGGCATTTAGGTCTCATCTCAGAGAACAGCTGCATTTGATGTCACCTGGCCCGCCGCCAAAGAAACAAAGCTGCCAGTTAATGCAGAGCTGTCAATATTCCACGTAATATACACCTGATTAAGTAATTGGGTAGGAGATAGCATTTAATCAAGGTCGTGGAAACAGAGAGAAATAATTGAGATTAGTAATCAGGTAAATGCAGGGGGAATATCTCAGGAATAATTCATGTCGACTTGATGAGACGGTGAGTCACCGTATCATATGGAACAGGAATGTTTCATGTCGGCACTCCTCATTATAACTGTGCTCATCTCTGTCATGTTCAGTGTCCCCATGCGATGAGACTCTGCCCCTGCCTTGCTTCTGCTCAGATTGACTATTTAAATGCTCTAGCACTGCTTTTGCTTGCTGAATTTTCTACAGAAAGAACCCATCAGCAGTGAGCATTTCAACACCAATTATATGAAAATGTTCAGATGTGATTTTGAACATAAAGCATTTATAATAGGAACCCCTAAAACGATCAGGGGGCTCATTAATAAAATACGTGCCCCTTCCGCAAACGGCACTTTGTTGGACACCCATTGATGATAATGTTTTACTCTATTGCCTGTACAGCGCTCGGTTGTGCTGAGCTAGGCATGCGCCGCTATAAAACATATAATAATAATAATAATAATAATAATAATAATAATAATAATAATAATAATAATAAGTATTATTATTATTATTATTATTATTATTATTATTATTATTATTAATAATAATATTATTATTATGAATATTATTATTGTTATTGAGCAGCGAAGTGAGGCATCTTCTGTAACTAAAAAAAAGTGTACCACAAACTTTGTAGGTGGACTTTCTCGAGGCCTGGGGGATTCTCAAATACACACATGAGTTGGCATACATGCATACACTTCTAGGAAGTCCCCCACCAAAGAGTGCAGTTACATACTGCACCACCCACCCACACTGGGGTCCCTGATTCTCTTTCAATCTGCACTCAGCTTTCAGTGTGGCTAATGTCCTAGGCATGGCACTCAGATGCCATCTGCAGCAGTAATTGTTTTAGGAACATTTTTATTTTATTTTTTATTTTATTGTACATTTAGTTAACTTAAACTTTAAACACATTTTAATACATAAAATACAGTCCAATACAATACATTGAAATTTAGATACTGTAATGTAACCGTTGGATAAAGTAGTAAAAAACAAATAAAATAAGAAGAAGGCAAAGGGCTTTAAAAGAAGTATAGGGGAGTGCTAAAGGGGAAAAGCAATTACTAAGCGTTCCATAGTTAGGGAATCTTCTCGAAATGTGGGTGGGTCTGTGAGAGGTTTTCCAAGTGGTACTACTCCAAGCAACAAGTGGGTGGTAGATCTCTTTCCTCGGCTGGGGCCTCCCTCTGCAACAGCCTCCCTGCCTCACTGAAACTTGAGGAGAACCATCTCTGGTTCCGGAAGTACCTCAAAACCTTTCACTTTGCTTCTGCTTTTTCTCCTCTTCTCCCTTGCTGAATCCCTTGCTGAACCTGCACTGGTTAGCTGGCCACCCTCTGTTCTCGGGCCCAGGTCCCCTCCACCGCCAGTCACACACACCTGCACTGCCTTCCTGGCAACCCCCTGCACTTAGGACTGTCTCTGTATCCCTACAGTCCCACTGCCAGCACTTGACACCTGATGTCTGCACTTAACCTCGCACTTGCCACCAGCTGGCCGTACTTTACTTACTGTTATTATTCTTATCCCATATACTGCACTTCTCCCCCTCCCCCTCTCCTTCGCACTTTTTCACCCTTCCCCTTTCCCATGCACTTGCGCGATCTGAATGACCCCTGGCCTTGTAGGATCGCTGTCTGACTTCCCTCTGTTCCCCCTCCCTTTGCTTGTCGCGCTTTGAAACACTTGTGTATAGGCGCGTTATAAATGCCATATCATATCATATCTTATCATATCATATCATACTTTGATGTGTTTTAGAGAGAGAGTTAAAACATTAAGGCAGCAGTGTTCCAAATATGGTAGGCTGCAGAAACTAATACCATTGATGTAGCACTGTTGATGTTGGACCAGATTTGGTCCGTTTCTATGCAATCGATATTTGATACAGCGTGTGAATAGCCCCTGAGATAGTGGGATTTTAGTACTTGGCATGAGGTCAGGACGTGTCATTGAGCATCTGTTTATTTTTTGCATAAACAACAGTTTCGCTCCTCGAGTGGAGTTCCTGACCATGCACCAGTTAGTTCTCTGGTGGGGAGTAGATTTAATCTGAGGCACAGAGTAAATTGTTTCAGTTCAGTTGAGTTATATCTCATTAGGTAGCAGCAAGGGGTATTGGCTAAACAACTCTGATGCGAGTATGCCCTATATCTAGAGGTCGAGTTTAACTTATCGACATTGCAGCTCTTATCATGGCCCTTTGCCTAAACTTTCAAAATTGGGTTTCCCCACTAGCATGGCCAAAGCTAGGTTTAGTAGATTAGCCATTTCAAAGGCGTCCTGGCGAAGTTCAATCAAATAATTGTTTTTGTGTCCTGACAGCATCTTTTTGCATAATAGCTTCAGAATGTGATTTGTGTTGTAATACGTTGGCATAAGTTTGATATAAAGGAGTAGGCTCTGTATCCCCAAGTAGTGATAAGTGAACATTGACCGTATTCGATTCATATCGCCTGAACTGGAACGGAAGATGGGAGGTTAATGATGGTTTAGAGGATTTTTGCCTCTATTTTGTCTAGGCCTTCAATGAGGCAATATGGAAGAGCTGATAGTCCATTTGTTATATTCAGGACTATACTGGTATGGTAGATCTCCAGTAGAGCTTGAACATTATGCCCTCCGCTTTTAACAATACATTGTTTTACCACCATCAATTTTTTCCATGCCTTAATCAGGGTGGCATCCATATAATAGTTCAGTGTGTGGTCAGGTTTTATCGAAAAGCCCAAATATTTATATTCCATCACCGTTTCCAGGTTTTGGCTGCCGAGCCTCTAGGGCATTGGTGGGTTCCTACTGGTTTTGCCCATTAAGTGCATGATTTTTGTTTTCCCTGTGATTATTTGCATTTTATTTTTTCTTGCATAATCCATAAGGGCATTTATGGAACGGTGGCGTTCAATTGAGGTCTTGTCTAAAAGGATTGTATCGTTTGCGTATGTGATGCAGGCAATTAGTAGCAATATAGCACATAGCCTTCTGGTGCACCTGATGCAGCCTATGTGCACTGGGGATGTGCGCCCTCGATTTGGACAATCAAGACCCAGACCCTGAAGGGCTCCTCTGTGTTCACTCTTAATTCAATGAATTATGCGTTGGAGGTTGTATCCATGTTCTGGGGCATGATATGGGTCTTTGTTCCCAACTGACTCTAGGAGGAGTTAACTCACTAAAATGCAGCTTCTATATTTTTCTTATGTTTACCTTCCATTGGATCATACATTGTAGTTAGACTGGTATGGTACTTGCATACCTGCCCTCTCTTCCTTTAGAATTGGACCTACATGTGTTTGTGAAAGCGTTGCAAGAGAGGCTATAACTAACAACACAGGGAACCCCTTCCTGTCTTTAGAACACTTGCAGAAGACCTAGGCAAATGGAAGACTCTCGGGTGCTGTTTCTGGATTCCTAATTTTCTAGCCTACCAGTCTTTCTTTTCAAAAGGCGGCACAATGTTTGAAGGAGATCTTCCCGTTTTTACCATGGGTTTTTTACGTAGTGCATAAACGTTTTATGTTATCTTTGAAATTCTTAGACCTGACCCATTTTATTTTTTGCTATTTCAGTGGGACTGTCTGCCCTGCCTTCTGTGGCATGTGCGCGTGTGTGCGTGCGTGTTTGTGTATGTGTGTGTGCACAAGCACGTTCATGTGTGTGTGCGGGTTTGTGTATGCATTGTTGTTGTGGTTGTTGAGACCTGGCAAGCTGCAAAGACCACTTTGGTTTAATGAAAACCTTTTACACCAACTGAACTCTTCTTTGTGTAATTTGCTCAGATGGACTTCTGTAAGGCAATAGAACAGGATACCAGAGAGATGCACTCCATTAGTGCTATTTCCCTGAATATAGTGGTGGGGTATAGTCCGTGTGTTCAAGTACTTGCCCAATACATGCAAACTGTCACACTCACCTGTGTCTCTGCAGGAGCAATGGTAACCACCTCCTTGTCCCGAGTACTCAGTCCCCCTGATTCGGCCTGGAAGATGTGTCTGTCAAGTAAAGAGATGCACACTAAGATCTGGAATAACTAGACCCCTTGAGCTCCCTCCCTTTCGCCTTGGGATGTGATGAGATTTCTTCCCTAAGGCTCACCTTTGCTCTTAGTTGGATGCACTCTCCATCCTGCTCTCCGCAGGGGCCCAGTTGTCTTGGCAGGATTTTGTAGCCTTCCTCATGTAGGTATGATGGATATGTCTATTAAGCCAAAGTTCAAGGTGCGACACTGTTCCGACTTCACAGCGTGTGCTGAATAGTCCAAATGCCAGTTACTTCACTAGCAGAGGTTCCCGAATGGACTCAGGTAAGTGCGCCTCACTATAAACGTAGTGCTAGGATTCAAATTTGTACAGTTTTATAATTCTGTTCTTAACTGTCTTTCAGATGCTGCCAAGTGCTGTAAACAGCAGAAGGTACATTGGGTAAGTAAGCGCAGCGGGATGCAATTCGAAGGTCCGATGAGTATGCGCGGCATTGCTGATTCGCGAGCACCGAGTAATGTTCCTCTTGTCTTTTGCAGGAGCCTTCTGATGAGTCGGTGAGTATGTGCGGGGGTTGCTGATTCGCAAGCACTGAGTAATGTTCTTCTTGTCTTTTGCAGGTGCTGGAGAAGTTGTAAACCTCAAGTCAGAACAAAGAGTGCTACTCAGTGAATGCGTGAGGAAGTATCCGGAGCAGATAAACCCAGGAGCTGAAGCACGTGGACAGATCAGGAGCACGGTGAGTGTATTGCTTATGCAGCCTACAGAAAGCAACACGAAGCGCTGGAGAAACCTGGGGCGTGGCTTATATAGCCAGCCATACCCAAACACTAGAGTGCACATGAGTTTTCATATACTTCCTTTTTGGCAACAGGAAGTGGTTAAGCAATGAGCACGAAGTGACTAAAATATAAACAGGAAACAACCATGCAAGGCTAACTAGAGGAAGCCTACCCACTAGAGGTGTTTGTGTGTCTCTGCCAGGCCTGCCAAGCTCTTAACCACCTTGTCCCGACTACATACCCGGCATTCATGACACAAACATTCGAGCTGTGGTTTAGCTGTATATAGGGATTCTACATCCATTGTGACAAGAATCATTTCAGTGGAACAGGCAATTGTGTGATTTTTATCATTTTCCTTGAGTTCTTGACATAGCTTGGCATCAGTTCAACAAATGGTTTAAGGAAAAACTCAACATATACTGATAATGGCTCAAGTAAGGAGCTTATTGCAGAGACAATAGATCTTCCCGGTGGGTCTGCTTCATTCTTATGGATTTTTGGTAAGATGTAGAAAGCTGCCCTTTTTGGATGAGTTTTATTGAGGAAGCGTCTTTCACCCTCACTAATCCATTCTTCATTTGAAGCGTGGTCAATTGGGCTTTTTATTTCTTCCTGCAATCTTGTGGTCGGATCTTGTATTAAGATTTTATAGGAATTTGTGTCACTCAGGAGTCTCTGACATTCTTTGTCTTAATTGGTGGTTTGCATGATGACTACCCCCACCCTTGTCGGCAGGTTTTATAGTGATACCATCTGTATCACATAGTTTCTTTAAGCTGTTTCTTTCTGCTCTTGTCAGATTATCTGGTTTGAGCATTTTTTTTTATGGCATGTAGAACTTCTTTTGTGACTTTGTTCTCAAATGCCATAATCTCAGGGGGACAGGCATATGTGGGGACGGGGGGTTAAAGGTAGATTTTATCTTCAAACCTGTTATGTTGGCCATATCTCCATTTGTAATCCCTGTTCCTCGTTCCGGATTCTCCTTTTTTGGCAGGAATACTTCAAATAATGTTTTAAACGTATATTTAAAAAAAAACAGTGGAGTTCCAATTCAATAGTGAAAGGGTCTGCTTTGGTGGTAGGAACAAAGGACTGGCCCTTTGACAGGATTTGTAATTCTATTGGGTTAAGTACCATGGAGGATAAATTGACAATGGGTATTTCATCTTTGATAACTACTGGTTCTGATACCACTGCTGAGTTCTCATTCCAGGTCCCTGGCCATAACGTCCTTGATTTTGTCTTGGACGGCCTCTCTGGTTGTCTCGATAAAAACCCCTCTGTTGTTTTGGTCCTCTTCCACCTGTGCCTGCTGTACCCTGATTATCCACTGATGGATCTGAACCGCTCGATGAGCCAGAAGTGTTGCAAAAAGTGCCAAATCTATTGTTTCTCCTATAGTTGGTCAGTACTGCTTGGTTTGGAAAGAACCCTGCTTTTAGGTATGGATATGTGTTTTCTTCCACATAATTTGCCACATACTTCTGTAGCTTGAAAACTTTGCAATCAACATTGATTTTTTAAAATTATTGAATTTCTTCTTCCAGGTCTTCTAACTGCTTTTTTGCATTTTGGATGATTTGGCTTTTCAAAAAAGCTTTTTCCAAGACGGCCAACTCGTCTCCTTGTTTTTTTGTTTCCTCTTCAGCTGTTTCTATTATAAGGATGATCCAATCCCGAGAACATTTGTTGCCAACCCCACTAAAGTTCTTTTGGAATTTGGGGTTGTCAACAAATATTCTCGGGATATTTTTTACTTGGAGTCCCTCAGGGATAATCGCTGCTTTAAGGGACTCCAACATAAATCTGCCGTGGAGGTCAGTTCTTGTTAATTTTTTCATTTTTTGTGTAATTTTCTCAATGTCATCTACTCCTCCACTAATGGGAGCTGCCGCTATGGCATCTGCCAACAGTGCTGGCGTTCCTAGGAGCTTACGGTATGCTCATATGTAAACAGAAAAATATTTATGCTTTCCATTATTAAGGGGCTATAAAGTTACCCAAAATGTAGTGATTGCCCTACAGCCACGGGCTGAACTCAAAATGCAAAAAAGAAAACAAGGGGTACCTGTGATAAGTCCCTAGTCCTACAGGTCAAGAAACAATAATAATGTTGAGGGTTTTGGACTAGTAGACGGGATGAGAGGACACACGAATATTTTTATAACTTGGTTTCTGTTTCCAAGCCTTTCATTTTTCAAAAAAAAACTTTACTTAAAACAATTATTAAACAAGTTTATAATAATACATTGTGGCTCATTCACTATCAATCATTCACATTCATACTCTCTTCAACACACTGTCACAGATACTATCAAAAATTGGTTTATACATATCGGGTAACAGTCTTTTTTGCAAATCCCCCCCATCATGCATGCCTACACGGATTCCACATCTAGCTTGATTCCCTTTTCGGATAATCGCATCTTGATTTCCTCCCAGAATTTTCCCACCTCCGCTCAAAACATGTGGGTTATCCCGGCATCCACCTCCCCGCATTTGGGGCATTTTTGTACTTCTGTTTTCCCAAATCTGGCTATCACTCTGGGGGTCAAGAACGCCCTGTGGGTGACATATAACTGAATCTGATGCAGTGTTGCGTTCCTAGACAACTTTTTATGGTATCTCAGGGTGCTTTCCCACTGCTCGTCTTGCATGGGTATTCCCGCTTCCTCCTCCCAATTCCGTTTCAATTGGGGCGGCCCCTTACTTACTCTAGACATCATCAGTTTGTAAATCCGAGATATTTCGGCCCTCCCTCAGAGATATCATACATTGATTCTATGGCCGTGTCAGGTTGTTCTGCTAGCGCTATTTCAGACCACGTTTCCTTCGCCCATTTAATTATTCTATTGTGTGTGATATATTGTCCCGTATGTATCCCAGTTTCGTCCACTATCGTTTGAAAGTCCAATGCCTCCCCATCCTGCCATATATCTGTTAAGTTCAATTCAGCAATCCCACTAAGTCATTGCCTCGTCTGGGATGCCCAAGGGAAGCCCTTATTTATGTATTTTTACGACAAGATATACTCTGGATGATAAACCCTTATATAACGCCCCTCTCTTTGAATCCCCCTGACCTCACTGAGCCAAGAAGTAGGTTTGTTTTGCAATTTAAAAGGTTTATTGGAATAATTAAACAATATATATATATCACACTTTTATAATAAATTAATATTTGATATCACACTTAAGAATATGACGGTGATCAACAATGGATAATATGACAATTGTATGCTTATTTAATTACTGAGGAGTTGGTATAGGAAGGAAAAGGTAACTGAGAATGCTTTTATGGTTTCAAGGAAAAATAATGATGGAAAGAAAATGCAGTACAGAAATAACTGATAGGGTTTCACAAGAGATAATATGTTCACTTTTCCCCTGGTGGCAATTCACTCCCCCCTATGCAAGATAAGGAGATGGAAGTGAAGCACACGGTTTTCAGGAATACAATCACAATACAAAGTTCCAGTTCCCCCCAGCGAGTTTAGAGGAAAACAGGTATGATTTTAAAGCAGGCAAATCCTTTTAAATGTGGTGGCAATGAAGGGAAAAATATGAAAAATGATTTTAATTCCCTGTTGGAGGTTCAGGGTAGGTGATAGCTATTTAAGATTAGTTCAAGTCACACTGGCAATGCTCAATGAGGGATTAGCAGGTTGAAAATGAATTTTAGCAGTTCAAGCAAAAGACGGCTATCTTTCACAGGAGCTAATTTTTCAATTTTCTGCAATTTTTCCTAATGCGTCGAGCGCGATTACGGAATAACTATAAGGAATAGAAAGTCAGTCTTAGGCTTGTTGGAAAGCTTAGAATCTTAGCTTTAAAATGAAAGTTAAATCTCGTTCCTAGCGCCTACGATTCCAAAGATACGGACGGTTTTATGAAGGTAGTTTTTCAGAAATGAAATAATGATTCAAAATGGCAAAATCACAATTTTACAGGTTTAAAATCGGAGAAGGGACACACAATTCTATGATGCAGTTATAGACAGTTTAAAATGGTTTGAATCAGATTATTTTAGTCTAAGAGATTGGTTCTGGCACAGTTCTAGCTGAGTACTCACACTATCAATTTGAAATAGGCCGTCAAGGTCTGATCAGGTTTGGACTGGACTCCTGGCGGGTGGTTCTGAAGTCACAGCTCTCTGGGTCAGCTCTGCTCTGCACTTCACAGTGGTTTGGTCTGGGTCTCTCTGGTTCTGGTCTCTCTGGATACAGCACGGCTTTCTTTGTCTGCTACCGGTTCTGGATACAGCTCTGCTTTCTGGGTCTGGATATGGTTCTGGCCCAAGGTTCTAGCCAGAATCAAACAGCTCGCCTGGCTGTTGAATAGTTTGGTTGCAAAAGATTTGGAGGCCTGCTGAAGAGGACTCAGCTTGTGGATGGGCCCCTGCTTTAAGTTCTGGCTTGGTTCTAGATCTATCTGGAGTTGAGTTCTGGATTTTGAAGTCGTCCAGCAAAATGCTTCGCAAGAAAATGAAAAGTGAATGTCTTGCCTGTCCAAAGCAGTCTCTTTTTATGTGTTTTGAAAGTGGGTGGGTCAGCTCATTCTGCATGCCCAACCCTCTCATGATTTGATAGGTCAAGGATTCTCTGATTTGAGAAGGGATAGTGTGCCAGAGTGAGTCAGAGTCTTACAATCTATTGAAGAAACGCCCCTTTGCTTTTACTTAAAAATTAATTTTTCATAACTAACAGGTTTCCCAGATACACACGTCGTTGAAATTACATACACATATCACTGATTAATTTAAGGTACACTCTCGCCCAACTCTGATCTTTCTAAGAGCTTGGGTTAAGAAATGACAATATTTATTCGCTTTTGGTAGCTTTAGCAACATTGGTTTTTCATCAAATCTTTACACAGATCTGTACCCTCTCCCTGAGCATATTACAGTAATTTACTATGTCTCTATCCTAAACACAGTGTCTGCAATATTAATAAATAGCGGGGTTCGGTCCCAGAACACCGCACAAGTGGAGTTTGGTCTCAGATCATGAGGGCATTTTCCATATTAAGGACCCCCAAATTGTACATTTCTGTGAGCTTAATACAGGATTTTATAAGCAATTTAACTTAAACATATATTTGCTATAATATGAAAACACAATCCAGTCTGGCCCGCCCCCAGAAGCTTGGTGAGTCATAGATCACAGGCCTTTCCATCTTCCAGAAGACTTGTTTACAGTCCACACCCAAAATCAGCATACCCCATTCAATTGACAGGGTCTATTGTGTTGTGTCCTGCAGGCTGCAGGGGAAACTCCTCCCTCTCAATCAACAGGGCCATGTGATATCCTGGGCTGTTGTGTGTGTCTCTGAGGTGTTAATGGTTCTCAGCAAAAGCAAGTCTTTTGAACTTTTAATTACATAAGACCCCCTTCTGTTCACTGCACAGTTCTGCAAGACAGCTCTCCTGTCAGGATTTATAGAGCGCCAGTGCCGGTCAGTGTCCAATGCCGGTACTGCACCTATTTTTGACAGCTGTCTTGAATTAATACATTTCAAAAAGAAAGGATTTTACTTGATATTATATGATCCTTGCTTGACATGGCATTGATGTGGATCTGCAGTAGAGTAAAGTAAAACACTCAACCATAGGTGCATTTTTATTTGGTGGTTTCGAGCCCATGATCTTAGCAATTTTTGACATTAATAAAAACGGATTTTGAACAGAACCATCTTTCTTTCCCCTGGTGGGTGGCCGGTCAGGGGACCATTTTGGTGTGCACAAAACTGTGCGGTTCTCCTGGATTCTGGCGCAAATGTTGGCTTTTCCGCCATCTTGGATTTCCTAAACCCACAGCACCAAATGTTTCAGCATAATAACTTGAACGTGGGTCAAGACACCCAACATATCTCCCAAGGTTTCTAGGCCCACCGGCTCCCAGTGTTTGCGGATCCCTTTCCTTAGTTGCTCATCCATCCCATTTAGCACCACAAGTGGTGCTTGCGGGGAGCATGGGGCTTGGTTTCCTAATGCCAGGCACACCTTGTGCCATATCTTCCAGCCCAGTTCCAGCAATTCCGATCGCCCATACATCTCTGATTTGGGTAGCCATATCAGTTTTTTTAGGAAGTAGGGGTCGCATTCGCTCCCCAGCAATCTAGATTCTGCTTCCGACAACCACCTAGCAACATATTGCAGTTGCCCTGCCAAGTGGTGTATCTCAAAGTTTGGTAAGTTTATGCCCCTTTGTCATACATATTTTGTAACTTCCATAGGGACACTCTGTTTCTGGAGTTATGCCACAGGAAGCCTCTGCATATACTCTGGAGTCTGGTAAAAAAGTGCCTGGGCAACATGTGCGGGATATTTACAAAGAAATGTAGTAACATAGGCAGGACCACCATCTTGAGTGAGGCCGCCCTCCCTACCATGGCAAGGGGGAGCTTCACCCAAAACCCCATGCTGTTCTTGATTCCTTCTACCGCCCTTTCTGTGTTATGTTTGTGCACATCTGTGATCGTGTGGTAAATGTTAATTCCCAGGTATCTGAATGTTTTGGTCTGCCAGGCTATCTGCAGGATAGGTAGGTTCTCCTGTGGGATTCCTCTGTACCTTCCCAGGGGGAACATGCATGATTTTTTGGGGTTCACTGCTATACACGAGAGAATCGCGTAGCACCCCATCACCTCCAAAATGCATTGCAAGTTCTCCTCTGGGTACCATAAGTATAGCAACGTATCATCCGCATACAATGATATTAAGTGCGGTCCCCCCCTTATGTAGACCCCTATTTCTTCGCACTGCTATCTCAGGCAGATCGCTAGTGGTTCCAGAGCAAGGATGTACAGCATCAGGGACGAGGGGCAACCCTGTCTTGTACCCCTGCTAAGTTGCCATTTATTCAAACTTATCACTCCCATTTTAACCCTGGCTGTTGGGGAGCTATACACCATTCTCACCCACCTCAGGTACCCCGGCCCCCATCCCGTATTCCTTCAAGGCCGCCATCATCCAAGGCCACATCACAGAATCAAAGGCTTTAACTGCATCTAGCAAGACTATTGCTATTTCACTTGGGTCACCCTCTGCCTGTTCTATAATGTGGTGGAGCCTCCTATGGTTATCGGATATGCTTCTGCCTGGAACACATCCGGTTTGGTCGGGGTATATGAGTTTATTTATTATCCGTTTGAGTCTATTTGCCAACACAGACGTGAGGATCTTGCTGTCTTGGTATAGCATGGATATAGTTCTATATAACTCACAATCTGTGCTTGGCTTGTCGGGTTTGAGGAGTGGGACTATAACTGCCTCTCTCAGGGATTCCGGCAGCCTCCCTTTCTCGAAGGCCTTGTTTAACATTGCCAGTAGCGGGGGGAGCACTTCTTGCCTATACGTTTTATAAAATTTGCTGGGGAGCCTGTCTGTCCCAGGAGCCTTGCTAGTAGGCAAGTGTATAACCACTGTCTATAATTCCTCTATTGTGATATCACTGTCTTCCTCGCTCAATTTAGGTAACCCTATGTCTTGCAGCGGCTCCTGGGTCTCATGCTCTCCTGTCTCTCCTGCATCTTCGTAGAGGTGTTTGTAGAATCTAAGGAAACCCTTGTTCACTCCCTCATGAGTGTTCCAGACTTGACCCACTTCTCCCACTATCTCTCTGATTGCTGCTCTTGGGGTCTCATTCTTGTATAACCATGCAAGCAGCCTTCCTGGTTTGTCTCCCCCCACGTGTTGTCTTTCAATTTTTTTTTTGTAATTCAGATTGCATAGCCTCTCCCAGAGCCCACCACATGCCAGTTGTAATTGGCTCACCCGTTCGGCATCCTCCTGTGAAGTGCTCCCCTTGTACATAATTGCCTCCAGTTCCTTTTCTGTCTTCTGTAACTCTCACACTAACCCCGCTTGAAGCCCTCTGGATTTAGATATGGCCACCCCCCTTACTACCACCTTAAAGGCCTCCCACAGGGTGCCCTCTGACTCCACGCTTCCAGTGTTATTTTCGAAGTACCCAATTATCTCCTCCCTTATATCTTGTCAGAATACAGTGTCCTTCAATGCCTCAGCTCTAAGCCTCCATGTTGGAATCCTGGCCCTGGGATGCTGATGTTGCCATGCCAGGACCAGGGAGGAGTGGTTCGATAATATTCTCGCCCTATATTCTGAGCCAGTTATCTCTCCGGCAAGTTCTGGGGTAGTGAACATGTAGTCCAGTCTCGAGTATAGATTGTGTGGGGCGGCATAGTGTGAGTAGTGCCTATCATTCGGGTGTTGTTGCCTTCATATGTTTACGAGCCCAAAGTCTCTCAGCAGGGCTTGTAGAATTTTCGCGGCGGGGCTGGGCTTATCTTGTTTCGTATCTGATATATCCATTTTGGGGTTCAGCGTGCAGTTGCAGTCCCCTCCCCATTTAATCATGCCTCCTATGTAGCGACTGATTTTGCTATATAATGTCTTGAAGTAGGCAACTGTGTCTTGGTTAAGGGCATATGTGTTTATGATTCTCAGTTCTTTGTTCTCTAGCAGCCCCCGAATCACTACCATCCTCCCTTCTGACTCCACCGTGGCCTGCAGCATCTGGAAGGGCATATGTGGTGCCACCCAAATGATTACTCCCCTAGCATATGCCGAGTACGTTGCTCCTATGGTGCTCCCTTTCCACTTTTTTTTTTCACTATCTCTTGTTTCTCTTTGGTGAGGTGGGTTTCTTGCAATAAAGCTATATTTACTTTTTGCCATCTCAGGTACATCATTAACTTATTTCTCTTCAGGTAGCTATTATGTCCTCTGACGTTCCAAGTTACTAATTTAAGGTCTCCAATTGTCATCCATTACCTGTCCCTTCTCCGTCCCTCTTTGTCCTTCACTCCAGGTTATTTGGCTCTGATCAAGCGCAAAGGCGCGTGGGTGCAAGCTCGTTCCCTAACAACTACCACTACAAGCTTCCCAACTCCCCCCCGCCTCTCTCCCTTCCCAGCCCCAACTGTGGCCGAGATGTTTCTTTTGTCTGGGAATTCAACTTGACCACCTCGATATTACTATTATTTTCATTTATTTTTAGAGCAGAACAATTATGTAAATACCTTGGGGTTGAGTCAGAATTCAGATTTTCATTAATTTTATGACACAGCTTCAACAAGATTTTCATGGTAAACAAAATTGTTATCATGAACGACTGAACTGCTGCATAAGAGTCTGCAAGAAGCAACCATTCCTCTAGTGAAGCTGCAGATTCTGAAGGTAGGAAAAGGTTAGGCAAAGCAGATGACCTATTGGGGTCTTTGGAAATATTAACCATCATTGGTGATGTAATTCAGCAGATGCCAATGATTCCTAAGGCTGTGTCAGAGAATTTTCAACAGTCGTTGCAATGTTGTCCTTGAACGAATCCCACAGCTCTAACAGGGAATTGTTATCAATATCCCTCAAGTTAGAGCTCTCCTCCATTCTTACGTTATCGGGTGGGAGAGTCACATTTAATATTGTCATGACTTTGCCTGCAGTATTGCTTGCTTCACCAAATGGATCACTGTCTTGCTTTGAAAAAACGAGGTGATCTTTCCTTTAATGCTTCATTTAGACATAGGTATGTTTGCATTTACAGGATTTTCGGTGATCTATCCCACCAGTGAGTTTGTCCCTGGTTGTGGCTGTTTTTTGGCAGGTAATGGGGCCACCCTACCTTTGCGAAGACTGTATTAGATTTAGGTGGCATTATTGCAGAGTCAAGTTCAGACAGTTACTTAAAATCACCACAGTGATAAATAACTGAATCACAATAAAATGGAAACAAGATAAATTAAGTAAATGTGACTTCCCAGCCACAGTGCTCAGTGTGACAACACTCAACAGGCACTCCACCAGTACATGTGCACCAGTGCGTGCAGGAGCCTGTTTTATGCCGTTTCCGGGTCTGTGGGTTGGGACTGATTGAGACGACCAATGGAATGAATGGGTATCGTCGTTGGTCCAATGAATTAGTTGCTGCACTTCAATGTAGAGAAAGAAAGCAACAGCCCACAGTAAAGATAAGGATTTAGCACATGAGGAAACCAGTGTCTCATACTGCGTGACAGCACTCATCAGGCACTCCCCCAGTGCGTGCCATTCCATTGACTGAGTCAGAGAAATCTGGCTCACTCATCAATTTTGGGTAATTACTAACATAGATAGTTTTATTCTTTCACTTACAGCCAGGAACCATCACTGCTACAGGCCACTAGTCACCAGACCAATTTGAAACCTAAGAACATTCTGGAACTCTTCACTGGGCCTTCCATTAGATGTGTCCCACATCCTGCTGTGACAATAAGCCATTTGTTTCATACTTAGTCCTTTCTCTGGGTATATGTCCAGTTACAGCATCATATGATGACTTCCTGTCCAGCATTTCCTGAGTGGTGTGGGCATTCCTTCCACCATGATGACTTCTGCTCTCTAAAGAGTAATCCATTTTTAGAACAAGAACTCACTAGTTCAAGCAACTGCATGGGCTAAAACTTCCCTGGCTCAATTTCTTGCTTAACAGCAACTTTCTAGTCCTGTCACATGTGCATGCTCAAAGTTTGCTGAAAATAAGTAACAGCAATGGCAAACCTTTAATGATGCATCAAATCCCTAGAGAATCAGCAAGAAAAGAAAGAAAAGTAATTATAAGGGCTTTAAGTGTGATGATGTAGATAGGGGTGTAGATAGGGGTGTGTGGCCTAGATTACATGCTTATTTGATCACTCATTTACTGTCATTTCGAGCCTTTTGGTTTTGATCCTTTGACCTATAACCGAATAAACATTGCAAGGACAATATTGTCTGACCTGACTGAAATCACAGTGTGTGAGGGCATAGACAATCTGCCCTAGAGAAGAAGATGGAAACATGAATATCTTTTCAAGTAGCATCCTGGTCAGAGAGCACAGAAGGAACATAGATGGACAAGAACCACATATAGTGGCACATGAAGGATACAAGTGGGTGACGGTGAAGGGTAGACTGGCAAAGAATGGGCACATGTGAAAGGTTAATCATCAGCTCTACCTCAGAAAAAACACTGGCAACACCCACCATGGCATGCAAATCACCCAAAGACCCATGCACGCTACACGCCTGCAAAGAAGGCACTCAAACTATATACTCAGACCCTACACCAACCAGCATACACCCCAGTACTTCAAAACTGCAAACAGACTTACTGACAACATGCAGCTGTTCCCTCACCCCTCAACACACCACACACCCTGATTGAGACAGTCCTAGGAAGTGTGCACGGTTTCCAGGGTGTACTTGCAACTCACACAGGGAGAACAGATGACAAGCTGTGGGGAGTGGACGACCATACACATGAATGGGTCCCCAATGATGGCATGCAATTTTCACTCACTGATGGTGGCAGATGACATGAAAAAGAAATCAAAACCAAAGAACATGTAACATACCCTGGTGCAGATAACTAACAAAATCAAACACTATAAGAAAAGTGTCCACATTGTGTAACACAGAACCAGTCAGTAACAGGGACACACGTACATATTTGTCTAACCCCACATGCATGAAGTGTGACAAACATTTTGAGTGGTATTAATGCACACAAGAGGCCACAATGATCATCCATAGTCTATGTCAGTAAGTGCTGCAGCAGAGGTGAATGACACATGAGAATCAATATGTGTGGCACATGTTGAACTGAACAGTGGCATGTCTGGGAAGGTCATGGAAGAGTAGAAGGGAGTGGATTGTGAAGTGGCACAAGTGAGAAGTGTGCACAAGGAGTACTCCTGCAGGGCACGGTAGGAAACATGTGGACAGCAGGAGTTGAAGGGTGGCAGTGAAGACACATCATCATGGTTGGTCATGCAGATGCACTGTGAATGCATGCCATCAATCAGTACGTACATCCAGACTCAAAGAAACATTGCCAGTGGGTAAAGTGTGTATAGTGCCGTCCATTCACCTCCAATTATGGAATCAATGATCTAAGTGCACCCACACAAATAATGCACACGCATAGAAGTGTAACTGCACATACACCCACATGCATGTGTACAGACACATCTCTGCCCAGACATTCCCAAAGACACAAGGTTAAGCCACTGATATGTCAAGATGTGTACTGCATGCAAATACCACGGAGATCAATAACACAGGCAAACATGCAAGACATAGCACATGTTTACATGCTGAGTGAGCTGGCATGATGTAATTCCATAATCACCTCCAACAGGAACTTTGCCTCTAAATGTGTGAGAGGAAGGCCAGTGGCTGGCAGAGGGCATGGGGACCAGGGCTGCAAATGTGTGCAGGGGGAACCTCCAATGGAGTGCAGTCACTGCATGATTCTGTAGCACTGCAAAATCATGGGACAATACATTTTAACAGCTGTATTTCACAATCATGCATGAAGCACATATGCGTTAGATTTACTTCACCCAATGTTACCTGCACCAATGTTCCTTCTAATTATTTTTCTCCATGTTTGGAACTGGTTGGCTGTTGTGCGCACATTATTTTCCATCTGCGTTACTGACTAATGAGGTAAGCCACTTTGTGAGCATGTGTATTTAGTGAACTACCATTGCAGAAGAGTTTGAAAAGGAATGTCTTCTTCCGAGCCACTGCAATTCTTGACAAATCTTACAACACTTTTTCCAAACACATAGGCTAAAATAAAATATTGCATAGGTGATTATACAGAAAAATCATCAACCAGTCCAAGACTTCAACATCTGTCACAGTACCTTGCAAACCTCTTATGCCACTGGTAAATCACACATGAGTACTACAAAACACAAATATCTCTTGTCATAACTGATGTGGCTGTCAAGAAATTCAGAAAGAATACAAAATTTGCCGATGGATTAATGGCAATTAAATGAAATGTGTCAAAAACATGTTGATAGGATTTAAAGTGCCACTTTAATGAAGTAATTCAAGGGCCAGGACAACACGCATCTAATAATTTGTGGAAGGATGATAATTACATCAGAATGACTGCACCTCAGAATATGATGATCATAAATTCCTGCGCCTCTGCTTACTATCCACATTATGTTCTTCTGTGGGTAGTTAGAACACCAGCCTACTGCTAAGAGACATACGCACCATCAATTTTTACTCCCTAATGAATGAAAATGTGCCTAACAAAGATGAGAAACAATGAACATATCGCTGTTTCACCCTTCTGCACCATAGCCTAGACAAAATTAAACAAGAGCCTTACTGAGGTTTATTATGGAGCCTTGCTGAAGAATATATATGCCTTTTACGTTAATAGCATCAATTCATCAGAGATACAACTGATTGAGTGCCTTCCTCAGTAACTATGGATCCCTCTTTTGTAATTCTTTGGTATCAGTTAAATAAGATGGAGGGGGATGCTAGAGACGATATACATAACACATGGTTATATTGTAAAGCCCTTGGCAGCTGAGCATAGAAAGAAAAATAAGGTGCTGTTGTCTAGACAGGTACTAGACTTTCCTATCCTTTAGCAAACAAGCAACATATTTCCTTCAGTGTGCTGCCGAAACGTATGACCAGGTTTTTAAAAGTGGTGCTTTGTTCATCATCTCCAAGGAGTGATGACCTGTGCTCTTCCACCCAAAGCCTTCCCCAGCAACTGTACTAGCCTCCAGTACTAGTTGAAAGAGCACTGCAAAAAGTGAGGGATTGTAGTAGTGAACACTCACTGGGATATTTGCAGACCCACAATACTTTGTAAGCAAGGCATATTTATTTCCTCAACATATTATGTGCATTTTAAGAATGTCAGGACTCTGCATGTACACAATTATTTTGCAGTGCATACAAGATTGTTTGCAGCATACCCCATCCTTATATCATTGTGTAGGATTATGCAGTGGTCAGTGAAACCATTTTTATATAGCAGCGAGTTGTCATATAATGTGTGAAGGTCTATAACCAAAGGAACTCTGAACATGATGCAGATTGTGTGAAAATCATTCTCCTGTCTGAATATCCAGTGTTGTGATACTACAGACAAGTAATCCCAGGCATAGTCCAAACCCATTATCCATTGTAGGCAAAGAAAATGATATTGCAATGTTGCTCTCCACTTATAGGGTAGTGTTAGTGATGCCAAAGTAGGACACGCCGAGCATCACATTTGTCTTCTCAAAATCCTAAGAGGGCAAATTAATATTTGATTTTAATAATGCGTTAACTTGCAAGGGGGCCGCTTCAAAGCACTTGCGTGACATATGTACAAAGAAGAGGAAGTATGGGATAACGTTACACATCCAAGTAGCCTACTTACATACAGTCATTATCCAATATTTGAGCTAGTAGTTCGATTGTATAGTGTGGGTGACGCTTTTGGTAAAACACAATGAGTAACAGAAAGGCTGGCACGTGAATGTTATTCATATTACAACAAACATAAAACATGTGGGTGTAGGTACACGTCTGCTAACCTTTCACAGAGCCAAGAGAGGAAGAGTCAGGGTTGTTTGGTATGTATCATAATGTGTTCTGGGGCAGAAGTTAGAGTCATAAGGTAAAAGTGTGGTAGAGTCAAGTTTAGGAGTCATGGGTGACGAGTGAATGTTATTAGTTAATGGGTGCAGGCATATCTTGGTTAGATCCTAC